>NC_092821.1:153534458-153844458 GCF_023375885.2 Dermacentor andersoni
GTCAATTATCGTTTGTTCACGCTTGGACGCGTCCACCCATGTAGGTATGGAAGTTTGGCCTCACTGCTTATCGAGGTGTTGTAGCTGCTGGCTACGATAAGTCTTGAACATTCAACTAGCCTCGAACTACACGAAACTTAAGGCCAGACCACACGTACACTATGCCTGCCGCACTTCATGATGAACAGTGATCAGCATCCCCAAGGGATACACCAGTGCGCTCACTCCTGGCTAGACAGGCTTCGTATTGAGTGCTACAAATATGCAATTTAGGTGTGCCTAGTATTCATGCAGGACAAAGCCAGTCCGCACCACGCAGCATGGCCAGGCTGGAGCATGCACTCCAACTCTGCTGTGCACTCACCAATTGCACATAGCTGCATAGTGCAAGTACTGTGGCCACCGCGGAGTGCTGTGACGAACCCGCTCGCCATAAGGCCGTAGGTGGAGTATCACTACCAGTACTCCTTCGGAATAGATGACATTGAGGGTGAATGGCAAAGGCAAATACTTAAGCGTTTTTGACTGGCTTGGCCGGCCGGCCGGATCTAGGCTTTCAGGCGTGGCAAGGAATCTTTCATTGCCACTAGGGGCATTGAAGTCTGCCCCTGCCCTTCTCTACATCCTACCCACCTTCCCACACCCCAGCATAGGCCTCACAGGCATCCATTACAACCGATTTGTACACTTCAGCAGTAGCACAGCTCATTTTTCTACCTTGTTTGTCCACTGTTGATCTGATTCATTTGGAATGGTCATCTTTAAAATGTTGAATGTCAGAACAGTATTGTGCAAATGTGTCCTTGCAAGTCGGCACAGTAAGTGGATACTTGCTTCATATCTTATTGGGCTATCTGCTCACACACTCATGCCTATTGGCATTTGCCAATGCTCCTGCTCATACTTTTCAACACCCATTTGCATTCATACTCACGTCCATTCACACTGAAACTGGAGACGCTGACTTTTGTAGATAATCTAACTAGCTGGAACTCCCTCCCCCTCTGGACAAAAAACCCACACGGATGATTACTGAAACACACACTTATCCTTGTTCATACCCATGTGGAATCACACCACTCATCACTATCCCATGCCTATGAAATCAGTGAAGAGTAAGTGGGAGTCATTGTGCTCATGAGAGTATGCCAACGTATGCGTTTCCTACTGTTGTGCAGATGGCTGAACTTCCGAGTCAACCTGCGAATTAAGCTTTTTCCCTGCCGAGTCGCCAGTTCTGTATAAAATACAAAATAAAGTCCAAGTAATTTATCGTAAGCCATGAGCGTGATTATTAGCCGAGTACCTTGGAATTGATCCAGCACAGACGACAGCACTTCACTGCTGAATGGCACTAGGCAGTTTATTTTACTGACCTGGCTAATGGCAGTACATTCCATATGCTTTTGCAGGATGAGGTAGTTCATTCAGCTCCCATGCTAACTTATACAGCACAGTTGTAAACAGATCTAAACGAAACAGACAATAATCACTCTTTATTTAAAGGCACCCTAAAGCGAAACAATAAATGAGTTTAGACTAATGAAGCATTGTTTGAGAACCTTGCAGGCAGTCATTTAAAAAAAAACATAGTTTGATTATTAGATGAGGAAATGAAGGTTCAAGTATCAGTATTTGAATTTCGCGCCGAAACCCCGATGCCACTACGTCAGTGTAATGTCAGGGATTCCAAAGTATGTTTTCGCAATTGGGCCGCATTGGCTGAGTAAAGGTTCCCGAAACTTGCCATGTTTAATATTTGGTTCCTTTAGAACACAATGTAGTCAACCTGTACCGCTATATATAATTAGTAGGCCCTAGAAGATGCCATCAAAATCGAAGACGTCACAGCCACCAGGTGCGGAAACTAAAGTAGGCGTCGCCACCTGTATTTCGTTCTTGCGCTTTTTATGACTTGCCAAACGTCTTATCATTGTAAGAGTGGTGTTTTTTGTGTTGTAAAAGAGTAATTTACTGATTTTTCCCTTTAGTGTCCCTTTAAGGAGACACCAAAGAGCAGCAATATTAAGTACGCTGTTTTAGTGAATTGTTTTTACAATAGAAAGACTAACTCTTATTGTAAATAAGCTTGGTTAGCCAGAAAATATGCAAGAATAAAAGACCAGTGGCACCAACGCACTGAAGTTCCTGAATTAGCTAGATAGCACCTGCTCAAGTGTAGTCAACCGCTTAATGGCAAACGAAAAGGACTGCATTAAATTCTCATTATACCTACTTCTAGGTGCCAAAAAAAAGAAAAACACAGTATACATGAGAGGACAACAGGACAGAGGGAGTGGTATGAATCAATGCCGACTTGCCCAGCAAGAAGTTCTCTTAAGCCATATTAAAGTCTCAAAAACAACCAAACATTCAGCTTAGCAAGGCCCCTGGGAACCTTCCCTTGGTCTAAACGGCCCAAAACACGAGAAAATACTTTTGCATCCATGACGCCACACTGACACGTACCAGTGCAAAGGTTTTGGTGCCGAATTCAAGAAATAAGAGCGACTCATTTTTTAAGGTATAGTAATCAACTGTTTCTGCTAAATCGCTGAATTCAAGGTTTTTAAGAATGTTTCATGAGACTCAACTGATTTCGTGACATGGTGTAGTGTTTCTTTAAAGTGGCCCTGCAAGTTAACGCTACCTTTTTGCTCTAGACCTTTTCTTATCATGTCAAAGAATTAACAGCAAAAGGAATTATGACGACACACACAAGCTCAGGTTAGTGGCCACAGAGACTTAAAAACACATTTAAAATTAGAGTAGCCTTCAATTCTAATTCTTGCGGCTCTGTATAGGGTCTATGCACTGAGCCGGATATGCGAGGCGGTGACAGTGACGCCGGGGTAGCTGCGCCATGTTTACATGTCGCGGAGCATCGGAAAAATGGCAGTGGTATTTTTTGTGCAAACATCTGATCCCTATCTTTCGGCACCCTGTTCGTCTTATTTCTTGCACCTTACTGTCTTCTTTTACGAGAAGCTATGGTGCGAGTGGCCTTTCACTGAATGACTGTGACTGACGAACCTGGGAGGGGAAAAAAATTTTTTTGGCAAGACCAGCAGAATAGATGCAACATAAAGATTATGAAGGCTGTGTGGAATCAGTGTTTAGTTCTCTAGGCTTGTTTTTTCAGTGGAGCAATGTAACGCTACCTTTAATGATGCAAGTGGACAACACGCAGTAAATTCTGTAATGAAGGCAATCATGTTGTGCGAGCGCTTTCATGCACGGCTGCTGTGCCGAGCCGCTCGTCAGATAACTGTGGCCTTCCACCGACTTGTAGGCTTTCAATTGCTCGCAGGTTAGGAAGCTTGTTGCATTCACAAGGCAATCCTTGATGTCTGCGAGATCCATGCAAGACAGTACTCCGACATCAAGTCAAAGCTCGTTATCTTTGAGTTCGAGCTCTACTTGGTGACACAGACCTGCTCGAGTAGGGAGCGCTAACTCGCGACCGAAGTTATGGCAGCCTCCACAGGCACTGCTAAGCGCTCCCAGCGGATGACGTCATGTGCATACACCCCCTACACTACATTTCACTCTCCTACATGATGTCATAGTGTGGTGTCCAATAGCCACAGAGCACCAATGTTACATAAAAGGTGCCGATGTGCTATGGTTGCCAAGCCTGCTCAGATTGATGGCATTTCCATGTTCTTTGCGATTGGGCGGTGTGCCGTCCGATCTTTGAGCCCATGGGGTCACTTCTGTGGTTACAACAGTGGCCATTGGTGTGCCATGTGCTCGGCACCTTGAAGCATTGTTCCCATGGCTGCAACACCTTGCGTGTGGCAATCAATACTTTGAATTCTGAGAAAACATAATGCTGTTGTCTTTTTGCATTACTAGCAACATTGTGCGAACGTAAAATGGCACATTTTTAACCAATTATAGTATTATGTTTCGCAGACATGTCAGTCGCACGAAATCACCACATCGTGATGATGCCATTGGTAAGACCAAACAAAATTTGAGAGTTGCAAGGCCCCCTTAAGAGTTTTCTGTTAGGCTAGTTGGTACATGGTAAAAATTTAGAACGAAAAAACCAATACATATTTTTTCAATGGCTATTTCATTCAAGGTGCTACTCCTGTCCATTCACGGTGCTGCATCCATGGGAATGCAGAAATCTTGCCCGGCATCCACAGAACCAATTTTAATTAAGTTTTCTTCAGTTAAAGGATGGTTAACATTCACTGACTGTTGGGAGAAAGTTTTAAAAATTGGCAGAGACAATTAAGGAATAAAAAATATAAAGCAGAACTAATCAGAGGATGACTGTCAAAGCCAAACAAATACTGAGATATGCTGGTGCGGACACTTATTGGCTAGCTCTGTCGATTAGTGCTGTGGCACATGCATAGGTCGGCTGATGCTCATACACACCAGCACTTTCGCAGGCTATGTGCTCGCCCACAAATGCCAGCACTCACTCACTAAATACTCCTGTCCACTAACACTTGCCAATACTATGGTGGCTAGAAGGGGGCAGTGTGACGGGCGGTGAAGTGCGCTGGTGTACAAGGACAAGCCGCGGTGCGGCCATTGCCAGTGTAGCGCCAGCAAGGTTTGCCGGGCAAGTGTAGGCGTGTAGACCACGTAGACCGCACTTGTCTGCACATCAATCGATCGCACATGTGCCACCGATTATTTTGAGGTACGTAGTGCGTGATATCGTACTGTTCATGTGTTATGTATTAGATTACGCGTCATGCCCTCATGGCGTCGATAGCACGAACATGTTTTGTGCATGGGTGCAGAAGCCGGTATGGAATGTGCAAAGCCAAGGCCTCCCTTTTTAGGCCACTTAAAGACACAACTCGGCGTGAATTGTGATCGCGACTTTCAAAACATCAAACGTGCTGACAAGTTGACAACGGAGTGTGTCCCTTGCGAACGACACTTCGCATTGAAGTACATTGAAAAGGCCTTTCGGCATGTGATACACGGGGAAGTAGTCACCAGAAAAGCGGTTGAATGCAATGCAGAAAGCGTGTTCATGCAAAAATTTGACAGGGGAGGCCTATTGTACTCTGGAGATGAGTTAGCCATGCTTATTAAAGTGCTAGAGAATGCATTCACATTATTTTTTCAGAAGTTAAGCTTTATGCCTTCGGGATGCAAGCTCCATTGCAAACAGCTCCCTGCAAAAATGATCCAGTTTGCGGTGTTAACTAGGCGGCTCTTTTTCACAGTGAACAAGGACAAAGCTCTTCAAAGGGGGTGCCAGAAACATCTGAAGTTAAGGAAGGAGAGTGAAATAGAGCCTGCCGCTACGCTCAGTCTGATGTATGTATGTGGATTACTGTACTACGTAATTACGTGTTTCCTCTCGTCTTGTGGACCTGTACAACAAAAGCAGTGATGGAAAATATTTAGTGCATGTTGAGGTTTGCCAAAGTGCCCACATATGTACTTAATTTTTTTTACAAAGCGAAAGCTTTTTGAAGGGCATGTTGCTGGCACATGCGGACGCGAATAGTGAACTGAACAACGTGGTGATGTTATTCTCCAATTTGTTGCACGCAGCGCCTGAATTGATTTTGTCTGCTTGTGTGTACGACTCTCTGCGCCCACTGGCTACATTCGCGCCAGATGACCAAAGTTGAAAGTTGGCATTTCGGGTTGTTTCTGTTCACGGTCCACGTTCGCTTGCGTTAACACCGTGCAACCCTTTAAGGAAGAAGAAGAAAAACTCGTCCAGAGTGGCCTTCAAATGTGACAGTCCTTTTTTAAATCGCACTGCTAAACATCTGCTGCACATTCCGGTGTTGCAAATAATGCTTCTGTTCACTGTCTGCTCTTCGAAGAAGTGTCACCCTTCTTAATAATGCATCTATAAGCTGCAAACACTTTGTGACGTTTGCACTGCGCTTTACATTAAAAATTCAAATGCAACCCAAACTGAACACGATGCGCGTGCTAGCGGCTGTGCACCGTGCCCCCTTCAAAAGCTGTACACCAGCTGCAAGTAGCGCTATCCGCACAACTTTCATCGCTCCTCTGTGCAGCGAACCGGCTCCCGCTCATCGCACTGCCCCCGGTTCTAGCCACCATACCAATGCCTGACCTACGTCCACTCAAAATCACAAGCACCGACGTTGAACAATCTTTATTGCTACTAGAGGAAGGAAATTTACAGGTAATAGGAAATTTCATTTGCTAGTTGCAAATATGCAGCTGGGTTTTCTGTACATAATTAAGAAAACATTCCATACAAATTTTCCTGTTCCAAATTTTGCCAATGACTGGCAAAGAATTCTACAGTAAGCAAGCTAAATTACGTGTATATTCCTGAATACTCAAGGAAAGCCAATAAACATTGTTTTATGTTTCTATCTTTACCCAAAGTTTTGAAAGTTCAAAGTTGTAATTTGACACGAGAAATTTTTTTTTCATTTCCTCAACATTTCTAAGTGTTTTGGGGCATAGAAACACAGTATTAGACTTATTGCACACCTTAGAACCCTAGCTATCAGATTAAAAAAAATTAATATCGAATGATTAAGGGAGTAATTATGCCTTTCAGAATATTGCTGGTCACCAAGACATTAAAAAGTGAAAAAAAAAAAAAAAAAATCGAATCACCCTGTGGAAAAACCATTTTATTATCCTGGATGCAGCAAATCTGGCAAGAGTAAGCATTTCTGGCAGGAAAGCAAGCGAGAAACATCAGGCCACATTGCAAACCGCATTGGCACTCTTGCAAGGATGCATACTCTGCACTGGTATCAAGATCAGCTCACCAAGTTAGGAACTCTGATCACAATTTCAGAAATCAGCCCCATTACTCAACCAGACAGCTGTGCGCACAAAGTAAAGGACACAAAGCGAAGGCGCAAGCACAGACTTGCGTCGCCGCCTGCTGCAGAAAGCACCGCTTCAGGGAGGGCAGCCGCCTGTCCCAGGGGTGGGCAACATGCTGCAGCCCTCCCTGAAACACTGCTTTCTGCAGCTCGCATACCCATAAGCCCAGGCAAAAGTGCACTGTTTTCTTGAGAACGAGGCTAACTGTGCTAAGCATTGCACTAAACCAAGTAGACAACAAAATGCAATCGTTCTGCAAAATTTCAGGAAGAACAGTGCAGTGGTGAGCGCAAAACCATTTTTTGAACACGCGCAGCGAAATACTCAGGACTGCAGCGCAGTATTCAGGACCTTGTATGGGGTTCCCTACTACTTTCTTAATACTATGCGCAATGAGCTTCTAGCTGGTTGGATTGGATTTTTTGTTACTAATATGGCCTGAAAGCACTGGATGCGGATAGAAACAGGCCGCAGCTGCAATTTCCGCGATATTTTACTGTCAACCAACCATACAACCGGAAGAAATGGTCCACATCCGGGAGTCTGCCAGGTAATCTGGGAGACTTGGCAGGCATGCATGCCTGGTAGGTATGCTAAATTTATAGATAGTAACCCACCATATCAAAACATTGCATAAATAAAACATTATAAAAAAACCCTGGCAATCACAATTGCCTGCTGCATATACAGCGGACCACAGTCATTTGCAAGTAAATGAACCAGAAGACACGTACAATTAGTGAAGTACCACAAATGGCTAGAGAAGAGGGTGTATGCATTGGCGCCTCTATCTAACAAAGAACCGAGATTGTTGGAAGGAGGCTCGGACTGCTTTTGATATTTTGTACAAATGCATAAATTTTGTTACCAACTAGTTCAATTAGGCACCATGCAAAGTTCAACTCACGCCACACGGATGCGAAAACAAAGTTAATTTGGGAAGTGCAAACGCTAAAACACAAGCAACGGAAACTTCAAACTCGCAAGTCGAGGTACTCACATGACTCCGTTCCTTCTTAGACTTTTGACCTCGCTTGCCCGATCCAGAATCTCTCTGGCTGCAAGTTAAAAGAATAAAAGTGCTGGTGAGTGACGGTGCGTAATCACAAAACGCGCTGACGCACTTGCTGATAGCAGTGACTCACTAGACCAAACGTCGAGATCGAAGCCGCATGCTGCCGACGATGTCAACCGCGACACAAGAAAAAATCCGAACCGCTGTTGAAACGTCGCCACGTGGTAATGTTCAACAACACTCGGGCACAAGACGATAATCGGCAAAACGATTCTTGGGTCACGGGCAGATGCCGGCTCCGGAAAAAGTTTGGTCGAAATATCGATCCTCGCACAAAGAGGTTGCACCGCACTACTAGAGGGCCAACAAGTTTTGAAGTCAACAGAAGAAGATGGCCGGAGTTTGTCAACTGGTGGGACGTGTCACGTGCATCCCTCATTATCTCGTTCGCAGCATTCAGGGATGTCACTTCCCTAAACACGCCGAGTGGCGCTGCGAACTCTGAGACATCACGCAGTCTGTTGGGGGTCGAGGAACGGCTACAACAGGCGCGTTTTTTTCTTTGTGGCTTATGCTACAGAGGCACAGAAAGTAATATCTCCTTCGGGCATACAAACTACGAAAAAAAAAATCGCGGCAAGTGCAACGTGCGGCAGCGTATATCAGGCAGCGAGTGGCACAGGCTGCCGCCATATTGAAAGAGACGGTAAAGGCGCGCGCGCGCGCGGGCAACAGACTTATCCTCCAAAAACAAGCAAGTGTCAAAAAAAAAAAAGAAGGTGCGTGGAAAGAAACCCGAGAGAGAGAAGGCATGCGTGAGGAAGGGAACCGGTCCTGCGGGCGCAGAGGCGAGAGTCGACCCCGCGCGCTGCAGAAGCGAAGCGAAGCCCGAGATCCCCTTTCCACATTCGCCAATGAAATACCCTCGCTCTCTTACCTGCTCTCGAAGGCTTCCAGCAACCGCCCGTCCAAAATGTTTTCCTCCGGCTCCCAGGTGTTGTACCTGCGGCGAGTACGGCCAACATGTCAGTTCAACGGCAAAATAAAGGTGCCTGAGGGTCGAAAATCACCAAATTAAACATGCCAGCTTTATAGGCAACGCCCGATGCAGCCCCGAACACAAGCAGGAAGGGAGGGCAAGTGGAGGGTAGGGGGGACTGCAGCCGTCACAACGACGCGAGAAAAACATGGTGGCGCCGCGCGCCGAGAAACTTCGGCTACAACACGCAGTGCAACGAAAACATCGCGCCGACAGCACACAGTCGCGACGCACACGGGAGCGCATGGTATACGGTGGGTTCACACTTACTTGTGACTCCAGCCGCGCCATTTCACCAAATACTCGACACGGCCCTGCAAGAAAACGAGCGAGATGCGAGATCAGTCACACGGACGTAGCAGCCCCCCGTCACTTGGCCCGCACTAACGCACTAAGGCCGAGTCGCGATGTGTTTTGCCTGCCGTCGCCTCGGTAACAGTGCATACCTTGCGAATTCGCTTCTTCTGTATGCACTCGGCGGCGAAAACGCGCTCGCCGACCGACGAGAGCTCCATAACGTCGTTGTCGTACTTGGAAGGCGGTGTGCGACGTAGTCTCCTCCGTCGCTCCCGGCTTGGCTTTGTGGATGGCTCGCGCATCCCGGCAGGCACCGCGCTCGTCTTGATGACGTCACTGGTGACGCAAGGAGAGCAAGGGATAGAGCGATGAAGAAAGATGCGAGACGTGTGCTGCCATCAAGCGGCGCCAGGGAAAACGATTGCTGACAACAAACAAAACTATTTTCACGTCGGCTGCTTTTTCCTTTTTGCAGAAGCGCTGTTCTCGATGCGCAGTACGAACGAAGCGGTGGCATTTCGCTTTTTAACGCGGGTACGTTCAATGCTAAAATGTTGTGGCCGAAACAATACGCGGGTGTACACGGTGTAAACAAGGGGAGCTCGTCGACTGTGGTTCTCTCATGTTTCGCTGGAGCCGCGGTTCGATAGAGTCCACGCCCACCCACCCTCTCCTTCCTTTTCTTCTTGTTGTCCTCTTTGCGCCAAGTGGCGCCTTCCTTTTTCTTGCTTTTTTGCGTTTCCCATTTGTGAAATCTTTATTTGCGTTGTGCGCGTATGAACTATATAGGAAACGTGTAACAAAGTTTAGGATGAAATATAAACTGTCTCTACGAGAAAAGAATTTCGCGAATGAATCCAGCAACGACTTACAAAAATTATCCTGTGCTAATGAATCGTACATATTGAAGTGGATAGCGATAAAGAAGAGAACAGGCAGGTCAGAAGAACATATTTCCTGAAAATATGCGTCTCACGACTGTTCCAAGCATTTCTAGTGGCGATCTCGAACGACCGAGTAAACCAGAGTGACCTCCTGCTGCACGCTCCCATTCAAATCGAACTAAACGTCGCACATCTGGCCGCATGCGGTCATTGCCCAATGAACTTTTTATGCAGAAGAGTACGCATTTGGGCTGGTTGGTTCATGATTACTTGCAATAAAAAGCAGCGCTAAACAACAGTAGCCTCTTAGTGTTGTAGATTAATCCTTTTATTTTTACATTTAACTACATTATTTACTGGCAAGTAAATTTTTTAGGACATTGTTTATTTGTCTGCTCGTCATTGTTTATTTATATTCGTTTATTTGACCTTAAGTTGCATTGTTTTCTTGTAATACATGTTTACTTCCTTTGAAATAGTTTATTTGTACTATGTACCCACTCGTGCGACAGCCCCGCTAAATGGCCACTGTATATATGTACAAATAAAACAACGTAAAAAAATGTAGCGAGGGAAGGACGAGTACGCCAAGCCACCACGGCCGGCGTACAGCCTGTCGCATTGTGGAACACATGCTCGAAAATCGAAGCGTCATAAACATACTCGCACCCAACTAACTAGCTGGACGCGCGCTGACGACTTTCCTGGAAACGGGGCCCAAATGTCTACGCTCGCGGATGACGCTCACGAAGAAGCAAACATTTCATACTAAATTAAATTCAATTTGTCTTTTCTTTTTGTTCTTTCAGAAGGGAATAACGATTCCTTCTTCACGCACACTGAACTCATTACTGCGATCGCGGCTTCTGCACAAATCATCATTGTAAGATATTTTGCGTGTGTGTGTGTGTCTCGACTAGCATTTCTGGAACAGTGTCTCGCATCCACGTCTGCTGAATTGCAAAGCCAAGCCAATCCTCTCGCCAGTTCTCAGGCTTGTTGCTGTGCTTCTGCAAGTCCGTTATGTGTAGGCGGCATCCTCGTCTGATCTACGTATAATACTTGTAGCAGGAACGAGGACAAAGAGTAAGCTTTTCTGAATATGACATTGCGCGTGCGCCAAGCACTGTTATATATTTGTGTATATTCGTGTTTTTTCTATAACCTGTACATTGTTCACTTGTATATTAGAATTTTTTTATCTGCATTTCAAAAGGCAATTTCTCGCCAATTCTATCATTAATTCCAGCACGACGGTCAATTCGCTCGATGCTGCTGTGCCGAGAAGCGACTGTGTGTTGTCTTGTGGTGCTATTGCAGATGCGGTACTCGCTGACGGCGCCGAGCAGCGTCTGTGTCCTTTCCCGAAGCAAGCAAAACCGTTCTATCGCTCGACAAATATTTTTTGCTTCTCTTTTGCCTTTTTGTTTTCTCGGTGCACTTATATTTCTTACTGGTATATTTAAATCTGTGCTTAATGGTATTTTTTCGTATTGGTTGTTTCTATTATGTTTTTTTTTAATATAATTTATATGCCAACTGCTTAGGCTCACCTGCCCTATAATCAACGAATGTCGTATGGGTAGGACGTCTTCCTGGCAGTTTTCACTTTGAGACCTCCTCCTGTAACACTTATTTACCAAGACGCTCATATATTTATGACGCGAAAATAAATTTCAGCGTTTGCTTTCATGTTAGTCGTACGTAAGCATCCGCATGTAGTCGTGCCTCGTTCTGAATGCGCTGTTGGTGACCCGCGGGCGCGACCGCTCGCTGCGTCCGGGTCCTTTTCTTTCGCTTGAACAGTCTAGCACGTCTTGCCAACCAAGCCTAACCTCGACGCTCGTCGGGAAACGTAGGGCCATTATTTTCTAAAGTTATTTGAATTTATTTCCCATTCTCACTTTATGAGGGCCGAGAAGAAAGCTGCATGCTGTATAGGCTGACGGACTTTTCGACCCCTACACTGCGCAGAACCAAACAATTTAGAACATGAGTAATATATAGGCATTTCATTAAGAATAATGTAGCAAACTATCCAATTAAAGGGGGAAATCACACAACAAGATTCTAAAACAACAACGAGAAATGGTCATGTGAAATACCTTATACAAGACAGTAGCGATTGCAGCGCATATATGTGATGGTACAATGTAACGAACCAACATGGCGCAACACCGTCAGCGAACTCATTTCTTACATCGAAATCAACACGTGGCTGGGACCCATCGGGAGCTTTATGAATCAGAGTCTAGGGAAAACGCTACATGCTTCAGCATCCATTTCATTTATGTTTGAATAACCGTATGCAACGAGACGTAAGACGACGCCGGCTAATCCTCCTCTCAATTAATTCACAGATGAGCTCAAGAAAGAAAAAAAGAAAGCGTCACTCGAGGAATAGAGAAAATATTATAGTGACAACAGTTCCAAAGTTCACATACGCATAACGACAACAAGCGGCTCGATCTCGCTGGTTAACCATACCGCGCACACAAACCACACAGAACAGCTACACGAACACGATAATATGAGTAAATACAGGAAAAACGTATATATGTATATATATTGAAAATGTTGAAAAATTTATGATTTCGATAAATGCAGCGTTGTGATGAAAGTTACAATAATAAAATGTAATAACTTTTAGATATTTCCGATTGTTCAAAAAAGGTTTTCTGATGATCGTGCATCCAAGATTATATCTACCCGCTATCCGGAGCATGTACCTCGCGAAAACCTTCTTACGGCGAGTATCGTAATTTTTTTCAGTGCAAGAGCAGCTGTTCTATGTCTTCTTCAGCCTCCTCACACATCACTGTCATTTTTTTTTCCTGTCTTGTAAAACAAGAATTAAGTATATAGGTCTGCCAATCCGAAGGCACAACTTGTTGTTTCTATTGATCAGCTGCTTTTCGTAGGTATGGCTTGTTTAGTTTAATTACAGACTTGGCAATGTATTATCCAAACTTCGAGTTTCACAATTAGTACGGCATTTTTAACATTTTCGCCGGCATTTTTATAGCAAGTGAACTTGCAACTTGCTTTATGTTGCCATTCAGCCATCGTGTCATGTCGCCATGTAATACCTCGTGTCTGCCTGAGATTTTTGCTTTAGGTCTTCTTATCGTTCTGGTGTTACAATGTCGTGCATTTCCTTGAGTACCGTAACATGAGAAATGGGATTGCTACGCAGCACTTCTGTGCACATGTGCGCATACTTCGTGCTGGGGACAACAGCCAGTGTTCACATTTCTGGGAAGTCCAGCCAAGTGTCTTGTACTTGATTTAGTATTCTCGCTGTGCTTTTATACATCCCCGACATGTGCGTGTCCGTTACGATTAATCCTTTTCCGTGGTGTGTGCTACATTACTGCACAGTCGACCGCCTCCGAAATCATTCGATATACAGGTTACTTCGTTGTAAACGTCGCGCATCGCGCAACTCGCATAGAACCGGGTCATAATTGTTCGTTCGTTGCGCACGCACGCAACTGCGTGTGTGTGGCGTGCGTTGCACACACACACACACACGCGCGCGCGCGCGCTGCTTCTCGTAGGTATGGCTTTTTTAGGTTAATTACAAACTTGGTAATGTATTATCCTTAGTAATGTATGTATGTATGCATGTAATGTACAAACTTGGTAATGTACGTAGCGTGTGTCTGTGTTAGAGCGACCCGCCGTTGTGGCGTTGTGGCTTAGCGGTTGTGGCGTTGCGCTGCGAAGCACCAGGCCCAGGAGTCGAATCTCTGCCGCGGCGGCCGCACTCCGCTGGGGGCGATGTGCGAAAACGCCCGTGTACCGTGCATTGGGTGCACGTTAAAGAACGCTAGGCGGCCGTAACTAATACGGAGTCCACCATTACGACGTGTCTCATAGTTGTATCGTGCTTCTGGCACAGAAAACTCCAGAATTTAGTTTTTTCTTGTTGATGAATGGCATGGAGTCATTCCCCGCTAGGAAACTTTTGCCTCAACTCGCCTTATTGTACTTGTGCGTGTGTGCTAGCAATCAAATAAAATCAAAAACGGTTAAGGACGTGGTTGTGTGTAGGCTGTACTTGTTTCTTGAACGTGCCAACCAAGTTGCTTTCTATAGTTCTAACGAAATACGCGATGAAGAAAGCACGATCACACAACGAGATAACTTACGCTTCATCTTGTTTAATTGTGAACCTGTGAACCCCCAACGCGGTTCACAGGTTCACATTCGTTTCACCGAATGAATGAAGCGGGTGGAAGTAGCAAATGTGATTCAACGACCGTATATATTGTGCCAATATAGGAGAGGCCGAGAGAGAGATAAAATCTATTTTCAAAGGCAAGGAAGTTGACCAGAGTTCTGTGTGGCTATACTGCTGGGGGTAAAGGTGGAGAGAAAAATAATTTACATTCTGGGGTTTTACGTGCCAAAACCACGATATGATTATCAGGCACGCCGTAGTGCGGGACCCTGGGTTAATTTTGATCACCTGGAGTTCTTTAACGTGCACCTAAATCTAAGTACACGGGGAGTGTTTCCTCATTTCACCCCCATCGAAATGCGGCCACCCGCCGTGGTTGCTCAGTGCCTATGGTGTTAGGCTGCTGAGCACGAGGTCGCGGGATCGAATCCCAGCCACGGAGGCCGCGTTTCGATGGGGGCGAAATGCGAAAACACCCGTGTACTTAGATTTAGGTGCACGTTAAAGAACCCCAGGTGGTCAAAATTTCCGGAGTCCTCCGCTACGGCGTGCCTCATAATCAGAAAGTGGTTTTGGCACGTAAAACCCCATAATTTAATTTTTTTGAAATGCGGCCGCCGTGGCCGGAATTCGATCCCGCGACCGCGTACTTTCATTTCCCGGCCGCAATGGCTGCACGTCGAGGAGCGCAGACAAGGCAAACAGCGATGACAGGAAGAATATCGACTAACAGTGAAAAAAAAAAAATCTGGAAACTGATCAATGAACATCAGGTTAAATGCGTGGAGAGCGACAAGAAAAAAGTGGCTAAACGTCAAGTTACAGTGACAGAAACAGCATACTGGATAGGTGTGATGGAGAAGCGGTGCAAGTTCGTCAAACTGCAAATAATGTAATTAAAAGAGAAAATTTCTATAATAATTCAAAGGGCAGTACACTACTAGCTGTCTGAAGCCACATCAGGATGTCTGAAAATGAATGCTTGTTATGAGAGAAAAGTTGCCGATGATAACTATACATTGCCTAGCATGTGGAAATAGCGCAGAAACCAATGGGTATATTTTGTTAGTGTGTGGCGGTATCTATCGATAGAGGTCAATAGAGATGTAGTTACCCTGGCTGAGGCACCGGGCTTTGAGGGTAATGTAAAGGAAACGTTAATGAAGACGTTGATGGAGGATAGTAAAAGACGTTCGTAGTATTGGTGGCGGAAAGAGGGGGAACACACTGTAATGAAAGTAATTAGTCTTTAGGGCAATCAGGTTCGGTTGTTTTTTAGGTCGAACCAAGAGCGTTAGATGATAAGCGCCGTGGAAAGTTAAAAAATAGCGAGTTCGGTGGCATCAGGCGCCACCCCATTTCGGGATAGTATCCATCCGTCTATTCAAAGCATCAAGGGAGGACTTCGTGTCGTGGATTGTCCAAGAACACGGGCATTGAAAATTTGAGCCAATACTTAAAAACCGCTGCTGCTGTGTAGATCATGGCTGTACTAGCTCACAAAAAGCTTTTATGCTAAAATTGTTCGTAAAAGAAAGTTGCAGCCAATCCGGATGGACATATCACTCTAAGAGAAGCTCGCACCCTTGGGGTGTATATCTTGTCTCCAAACAATAATCTTCGTCTGTGTTTCTGGCGTGTCCTTCTTTGAAATACTCTGCGCTCGCTACTTTCCTGTCAAGAATGATATGTCACGCTGATAACGCGCACGTCGTACGTGACCCGTAAGTGCCGGGCGGGCAGCGTTAAAAAACAGGAAACGCATACACGATATGGATGGCGATTATCGTTTGAAGACAAATCACAAAGGACGTGAGCTTTTTCTGAGAGCGATTAGCGAAGGCGGCTGGCCGGAAAGCCTCGAATCGGTTCACGATTATTTAACCAACCGGCATTCGCGAAGAATATTCCGGCGAACAGCGGCCAGTGTCGGTCTCGTGACACTGGCCGCTGTTCGCCGGAATATTCTTCGCGAATGCCGGTTGGTTAAATAATCGTGAACCGATTCCGTAACAAGTGTAGGAAATGAGGAAGCGTTTGAGCGCCCTTGAAGAATGGGTAGCGTGTACGAGTTGCGGTCTGTTATGTCTGTCGTGTTATGTCTTCCTGTCTGTCGTGGCGAAATCCCAACCGTTGTTAGCCACCTTGCATCAGTTCCTGCGTTTCGTTCGTCCTGCTTTTCACAAAAGGAAGACTTACGTAATCGATAGCAAAGTGAAACTAGCGAGTCGTACGTTTCCAAGGGTGCTCCATTACTGCTTTTTTATTGTTAAATTATCTTTTGCCGTAAGACTTATCTCAAAAGTCTGTAATTTATTTCCAAATGATTTTACTAACCAGAATGAGAAGCACTCGGGCTACTGCGAAAAACTTGGCCAACGAAACACAGTTGATATGTTACCTTCTCAATGCTGCAGTCATTTTTAAACAGTCGTTCAGTCACGTTTATAAATGTCTGGTTCTGGGAGGTTAGAGTGCGAGAACGATCGTGCATTTTTTGCTTGTTCCTTCTTGCGTTCATCTGGAGCGAAGTCGGAGAGTACTTTCAATAGGTCGGCCCGGTGCACGTGGCTAATTTGGCAGGGTGAATTTTGACCACCCGTTCTTATTTTTTTTAAACGACCACATAGAAGTACACCAGCGTTCTTAAATTTCACCTCTAAATGCGGCGTCTGGAGCAGTAAATCGAACACAAGACCTCAGCTTCGGCAGGAGCATTTCACAGCCATCGTTAGGGAATTGGCTGCCTTTAATTGGGAAAGGTGTCAAAGTAAAGACAGATCTGGGACCGAATTTCCAACGCTTTTTTGTTCGTAAGTATACTCTTTGCTATTGACCGATTTCCTTCGATAATAATCCAACATTAGCATTGGTTCTTACGTTGAATTTGTTCTCAAAAGCAGATGTGAGCCAATCGCAATATCGGGCATATTCTTAGCAAACACCATCCGCCGATTGCAAAGATTACTTACTAACAAAGAAGCTTTGCGGATTCGGCCCCTCAGCCCGCGTTCACAAAAAGCCCTTGCGCTATAGAGAAGTTCGTAACGTCACTTCGCCAGCCAGTCGCGAATATCGATATATTATTGGCGAGTGCGGCCCTCTAATAGCAAACGACACTTACGAACGATAAACTTCGTGGATTTGGCCCCTGGGGCCCGTGATTCACGAAACTTCTTTGCCCGTTCTCAAACTTCTTTCCACGTGCCGACACATCTCTCACTTGACAATCAGATACTCTCACTTTTCTTAATGACGGGATCGTTCATCATTGAGCATAGACCACGCCGTCCAATCCTAACACTGAAGATACACACGTGCTAGTAATGTCCCCTGCTCCCTCTCGTCACCGGACATTGTCACGATCGCCAACATCCCCCCCCATTCTACGTCCATGTGCCTTACCTGGGTGAGCTGGGCAACACCACCCGAAGACCTGCACCAGACTCTGTGGCTCTTCCTCGTGCGCCATGTCCGCCACATCCAGGAGGCGATGGCCAGTGGCATAGCCACTCCAAGGGGGAGGGGGGGGGGGTGGAGTACATCGGGCACGACCCCCGCCCCCTTTGAAAAAAAGAAAAATACGAAATCTGGCTACGATGGCACCCGTCGCCAATCCGCACCGCAGAGCGCCACCTCTGCGAGCGGGGACTTCATTAATGGTCTTATGACTCCCGCATGTTAGCGATCAACCCGATAGCGAGGTTATCTCCACAGCGATGGTCAATCTTGGGTGGTACTTATATAAGAGAAGTTTTGAGAGTACTTGCGCAGTTGGGATTGTGCAACGTTCTACTCAGTTTTCGACTCTTGTCATCCGTCGCTTCGAGTGGTCGACTTCGGCGATAACGATGGCGGGGTGGCGTCCGGGCCAACGGTGAAGGGCGGAAAGAACAGAGAAAAAAAAAGGATCATTGGGGGGGGGGGGGGGGGGGAGGTAAGGAAAACGGGTTCTGTTCATGAATTTCATTCAACACTTCGTTTACTTTGTGCCACATTCCAATCTAATCTTTCCTTATTCATCCTTTCTTTCCCTTTTGCCCTTGATCACACAAGTTCAGGTCGATCTCTCTGGCTTGCTTTGAATTCGATATCTCTTGGGCCGCAGTGACTTACTTAGGGGCGAATGCACAAAGCGCTTTGTCCCTACCATGGGCCAACTGCTTTGGCTAATGTATGTCAAACCTCGCTATTGGTTAGTACCTGATCTTACGAACATTTCTAGCGCAAGAATTTTTTTGTATACGGGCCCAGATAAAGTGAGGCAGACAAAACAATAGCGCTATCAAAAGAAATCTAATAAGCGGCACAGCCTGTCCAAAAATTGTCCAAGAACAAGGGAAATAGTTAATCGAAGCATTAAACTTGAAGATACCGCTTGTTTCAATCGAGCTGAATTGAACAACAGTTTTTCATGCACGTTTTAGTATAGATGGCTCAGTTCGCTAAAAGCACCGAAAAAGGGCAAGTAAACAGTCAGAAACCTGTCGTCATAATCGACTGTGCTAAATAATATGCTAAGCAATGATGGTGGCGGTATCTGTTTCCGCTTCTCGGGACGAATTCCCAAAGCGTTTTGTTCGTGAGAGCTGTTTACCACAGGCAGACCTCATTCGCTAGTTACAAGTTCATCACCGCCATGGCTACTCTTCTTCAAATAATAATAATAATAATAATAATAATAATAATAATAATAATAATAATAATAATAATAATAATAATAGTAATAATAATTTAAGGAAACATTGCAAGAAGAGACGTCGCAGGCTCAGAAAATGTATAGCGGTATCAGTCATTAGGCAAGTAAACGTGATGCGCATACACTCGAACAGACAAAGGCAAGGACAGGTTGCATCGCACGCTATCCTGAACCCCGAACAAGTCGTTGCATGAGGTCCCAGACGAAGAGGTAATACACAGACGCGGAAGCTTTCCTGAGGAGGAACAGGGGCTGTAGTGTTGCCCTCCCAACCTGTTGTGGCCCGCATGTGGAAGGTGTGCAGTTCACCTGCACGACCCCGGCACAGCACACCGACGCGTCTTGTAGACTTGCCCACGCACTGGGCACACCCGGGAGCCCAAAATCAGATGGCCTGGCCACCGCAGTCACATGGCAGACAGGCTTCAACAAGTGGCGCCGGGGTGATCATGCTCGGCGCAAAGCCTTGCTGGACTTCCTGCCCAATGCAGGGTTGCATTCATATTTGTAAGCTTTTCTCCTTATGATGCATGAAAGAGATGCCCTCCTCAAAATTATAGAAACAAAGGAAAAAACGCAGTATACACACAAACCGACACAAAAGCGGGCTTCTTCACGCAAGACGCACCTTGACCTGTGCATATGCAGACCCAGCGAAGTGTCCAAAGTATGCGCTATGGTCTGTAGCGTCTGCTGCGGACGTTCGCCACCTGCTACGGCTCTGCCCACGATAGCTACTCGAGAAAGGATACCAAGACCTGCCAAGCTACACGAACGGATCACACAGATAAGCGTTGACTTTGGCGCGATAAGTTCGCTAAGCCACTGCTACAGTTTCTAGTTAAAGATAGCATCCACGTCTCATTTCAAATAAACACCTATGCTACAGGGCGAGCTTCACTAGCAAAAATCCGAGGACACCTAAGCACTTCAAATGTGAATGCGAAATCATAAATGTCGAATTGAACGCCGCTGAGCGGTTCTTCGAGTTTTGCGCTGCGAGTAATGAACCACAGCGGTGCGTGCTGCCCGAGCCAGCAAGAAGCAGCAGCCTGCGGTGCCAACGCCGCATGCCACCGACGTCCTGCGCCACGAGAGATCGAAGAAGCAGCAGCGGCCACCAAGACCGACAGGCGCGCGCAGCAGCTAAGCCCAGTGAGAATGAGAGAGAGAGAGATACGGACCGCGCGCCGGCTTCCGAGAGCGAGGGTGACGTGGCGTCGCGGCAATGCCCTCTCCCCTCACGGAACGCCTGGCATGCTAGCGAGGCAGCAGGTGTTCCCTTTTGCCCGCTCTGCTCTGTCGAGGCGCGCTCGTGAGGTGGAGTAGCAGCGAATGGGAATTTAGGTGCTGTTTTCGGTACTGTACACTCTAACGAATACATTGTTGCGCCAAAAAAGGAAAATAAAGACTTGGGAAGGAAGAGTACGAAACGACAGATTGAGCGCTGAACTTCAACTGATTTTATTCTTACAGCAGGGCAGGTAGAATGAACAAATGCACATGCGTACATCAGTCTTGCCTAGAGCGATTACTGTGACGTTTTTAACATTTGCAACTCGTTTTGAAACGGAAAAGCAGACGTGTCAGTAATACAACTCGTGCCTTTTTCTTTTATGTGATATGACTCCAAAAGTTCTCTTGCTAACGTATCACCACTCCTGCCAAGTATCTTTATCTCACGCAGTAGTGGCTGGCATCTTCCTTCCAGGCGAACCGTGCAATGCGCAGGTAAATGCGCATTACCTTTGTTGATTACAGACAATTCATGCTCCCGGGCCCGGTCATTAACACATCTCCCCGTTTGTCCAACGTAGGATTTCCCACATTTTAGCGGTATTTCGTATATAATGCCCGTCACACATTCCACGTACTGTCTAGTGTGCTTTTTCTGGCATCCTGACTTTTTTGTCAACGCGGCTTATGCACGGACACAGTCCAGCCAACTTGCGTGGTGCTGAGAAAACAACTGGCACACCAAACATAAAAGAAAGAGGCACGAGTTGTATTAGTGACACATCTGTTTTTCTGTTTGAAAACGAGTTGCAAATGTTAAAAAACGTCACTGTAATCGCTCTAGGCAACACTGATGTCCGCATGCGCATTTGTTCATTCTCCCTGTCCTGCTGTAAGAATAAAATCAGTTGAAGTTCAGCGCTCAATCTGTCGTTTCGCACTCTTCCTTCCCAAGTACTTATTTTCCTTTTTTTGGCGCAACAATGTATTCATTAGATCCCAACCAACTCGCCCAGCAACAAGTTCTACTGTACACTCTGCAGACATCGTTTTCTTTTTTGCTCAATGGGCCATTTGACGCTTTCGCCTCGAAAATATACACGCGCGACACAAGCGCAGATAAATACAAATGACGGAAGCGGGTTGTGCTTACATAGCTCTACGCACACCCAGTGCGGCACCTCCTCGTACAACCTCTCTGTTCGCCCATCTTTCCGCTGTAAACAGCGAACTCCCCCGACATCATTCTATTGCCGAAGCAGCCGTCGCCATCATACGGCTACAAGTATTTTTACGTTTTTCTCATATTAAAATATACCTTGTCCATCTCTAGCCAAATCCTATACATCATTTTCACGCAGTCGTTATCATTAGGACTGCTCCCTAATGGCTGGAAGGTTGGCAAAATAGTTTCCGTGTTCAAAAGTGGTAACAATGATTTGTCGGAAAATTACCGCCCTACTTCACTAACCTACATCTGGTGCAAATTGCTCAAACATGTAATTGTGATGTGATGTGACAACTTTATTCGGAATCCGGCGATTGGGAGGCCCTGACCTGGGGCCGCCTAGGTGGCCACTGGGAGCTGCTGCTCCCGTGCGACCTCCATGGCTCGCTGGACGGCCCAAAGTCGGTCTTGGAGTTCTGAGCTGAGCAGCGCGGCCGACCACCGCGCCCGTAGATTTTCCGGGGAGACTGCCATTTTATCTTGATATATTTCACATCCCCACAACATGTGTTGAAGGGTGGCTCTAACAGACTTGCATTGCTTTCACATATCGCTCTCGTATATATCGGGGTAGTCTTTAGTTGCACGGGACTCGTATAAGTTTCTGTTTGTAATCGCCTCCAAGTAACGGACTCAGCTCTGTTCAATTTAGCGTGAGGCGGTGGTAATACTCGCCTCCGATTTCGATAGAATTTAATAATATCGCTAAATCTTGTTAACCTATCTTTTTCTCTCCAGATCTCCTCTTCCGCCTTCTCCTAACCGATGGAAGTCACTCTTTGCTCCGCTCGGCGAGTAAGACCTCGAGCTTCGCGGTGTGCTACCTCGTTGAGGTTGATTGCGGGAATGCCTGGAGTCGTGCGCGCTGGGAACCAGAGCAATTGCCTGCCATTCTTCTCTGCGTTGGAGAATTTTGCTTCATTGACTCTGGTGATGTGCCATGCCTCAGGAGAGATCCTACCTTTTGCATAATTTCTAATGGCCACTTGAGAATCGCTAATAATGTACCAAGCATTCGTGGAGACCAATGCTAATGCAATGGCTACCTCCTCGGCTGTCTCGGAATGTTTGGTATTAACTGATCCGCTTGTAAGGGGTTTTTGGGTGCGATCTACGATTACTGCTACGTAGCTATTTCTGTGTGGGTATTCAGCCGCGTCTACGAAGGTTGTTCTGTTGTCTGACCCAAATCTTCGGATTATTTTCTCTGCTCTACTCTTGCGTCTGCCGTCGTTGTAACCTAAGTGCATGTTCTTGGGTATATTTGGTACTAGGAGTTTGTCACGAATTTCTCTCGTTGTCGTTTTCTTTTCCCCGTATAGATTGTGGTAATTCATTCCTAGTTTGCTTAGTATATGCCGTCCCGTTTTGATTTTGGTTAGTCGTTCTGCCTGAGATGTTTGTTGTGCTTCTATGAGTTCGTCCAGTGTGTTGTGGAGTGCTAACTTTAGCAAGAGATCCGTGCTCGTACTAATGGGAATCCCTAGTGCTAGTTCGTATGCCTTTTTTATCAGGTTGTTAATTTTAGTCTTTTCAGCTGCAAACCAACTGTGCAAGGCTGCTTTGTATGCGATCTGAGTGATTACCAATGATTGTATCAGCCGTATAATAAATACTTTCTTCCTTCATACCCTGGTGTTTGTTAGTAATTTGTTTGATTAATCTCATGGTGTTTGTTACCTTTGCGTCTAACTTCCTTATGGTTTCCCCATTTGTGCTTTTGTTCTCGATTACTAGACCCAGCGCCTTGAGCTGGTTGACTATTGCGATATTCCGCCCGTTCTTGGTGTGTAGCTTGAGTTCCTCATGAGCCTCGTTTCTGTCGTATCCTTTGGGAGGCCTGCCCCTAAGTGTGGGGCAGTACAAGAGAAGTTCAGATTTCTCTGCAGAGCATGTGAGGCCTGTTCCTATGAAGTCTTCCTCTACTGTGTTGTTCTATTGATCCGTCGCAGCCATCACAGGTCCAGATAGTAATATCGTCCGCGTAGATTGTATGATTCAGGGACTCTATGTGATTTAAGTTTTCGGGGAGTCCCATTAAGACAATATTAAACAGCATCGGGGAGATGACAGCGCCTTGCGGCGTGCCGGCACCCCCCTATGTCGATCTCGCGCGACGCGAGCCCTCCGATGGAGACGACTGCTTTCCTATCTGATAGGAAGCTCTTAATGAGTTATACGTCGGTTGCCCTAGTCCTATTCGTTCGTTGTTTTCCAATATGGTTGCGTGGTTGTCATTATCAGAAGCCTTCTTAAGATCAAGGCCCAAGATGGCCCTTGTAGAGCGCGTTTTATAATCGATTATCTGATGCTTTAGTTGAAGTATCGCATATTGTGTCGAAAGGTGTTTGCCAAATCCTATCATTGTATCTGGGTAAAAGTTATCCTCTAAGAAGTTATCTACTCTGTTTAAAATTACATGTTCCATTAATTTTCCGACGCAGGATGTTAGGGAGATTGGTCTGAGGTTGTCGACCTCAAGCTTCTTACCAGGTTTCGGAATGAGCGCTATCGTCGCTTTCTTCCATTGAGCTGGCACTTCTCCCTTTACCCAACACTCGTTTATGTATTCTGTTAGTTTGGCGATCGATTCATCACCGAGGTTCCTGAGAGTCTTGTGAATTATACCGTCCGGGCCTGGGGCTAATTTGGTGTTTAACTTTTGTAGAGCCGCGCGGATTTCTGCCTCCGTGAGTTCCTCGACTAATTTTGCGTTTGTATTCCAGTTGTAACTAGGATAGCTTCAAGGGGGTGCCAATGTTAATTATTTCTGCTCTAATTAATTGAGAAATTCCTCTTCTGTGTCCTCATATGCGTGTATTAACTGATTAATGGCTTGCTTGTGGTTTTTCTTGTTATTCTCATGGTCAAGCAGGAACCTGAGCATGTGCCAGGTTTTGCCGGTGCTTCATTGTCCGTCCATGGAATTACATATCTCGTCCCATTGTTGTTTGGTCAATTGCTTAGCGTATTCCTCTATTCTTTGTTGAGGAGCGCTATGCGCTTTCTTAACTTTCTGTTATGCTTCTGACCTCAAAGTCAGTTCTGAAGCGACTGCTTAGCTTCCCACACGTGGAGAAGTCTGCTGTCGCATTTCTCCAAGTTAGATTCAGGTGGTGCTATTTTTGTGGCAGCTTTGACGTCATCGCTGAGCTCCTTAGTCCATTGTTCTACGTCTGCGATGGATCGTTGCTGTGTTGTCTCTCGCGTTCTAGGAAATAGTTCCCAGTCTACTAATTTGATCTGTCGTTCCTTGGGTCTATTCGACCCTTCTCTGACGTGTAACTCCGATATGCGGTGGTCGCTACCCAAATCTTCCAGTGTGTTGTGCCACGTCGCCTTTTCAATATTCTTGGTAAAGGTTAGGTCTGGGGTTGTGTCCCTGTTTAGCGCCGTGCCTACTTTGGTTGGAGTGGCGGGGTCTGTGACGAGCGTGAAGCCTAATTCTTGCGAGTCGTTCCATAAGTCCCTTCCTTTTACTCTGGTATATAAGTATCCCCACCTGGTGTGTGGGGCATTAAAGTCTCCTCCTATAACTACCGGATTTTCTCCAGCAAGTCTGAGTGTTTTCTGGAATAGGTTCTTGAATTTGTGTTTATGTAGCGTGGGGTTGCTATAAATGGTTGAGAATAAATAAGCTACGTCCTGTTTTCTTTTGCGGGATGAATTCTAATAGAATATTGTCAATGTGGGTTATGCCTGTGTTGTGTTGCACGCACGTTATGTTTCTTTTTACCAGCGTCTCCTTTTACCAGGGTCTCCCCTTCGGCATAGCCAAAATATCTGTATCCTGCTAGCTTTGCGATCCCGTGCGTTTCCTGCAGAATTATGACGTCCGGTGTATCCTCGTCTTTATATACTGCTGCAAAACTGACTTTTTGTTTTCGTAACTTCTACAATTCCATTGCCATATCCTGAACCCTTTTTTAGCGCGCCTCATTTCGGGTGCGACCATGGGAGGGAGACGGGAGGTTGGAAAGAAGCTGATCTTATATAATTATGTGGTTGGGAAGTGGGGAAGGATTGTGGTGCTTCTGATGCAACGGAGGGTTGCAGTCTGTGCCATTGTCTCTGTTTAACGATCAAGGGCTTCTTGAATTTGGATTTGCACGTCTTGTCTGTGGTCGGATGGTCCTCGCCCCATAACTGACATTTAGGTTGGCACCTATAATCTTTACCTGAGTTTGGTGTTCCACATTCCGCGCAAATCCTGTTGTCGGGGTTGGGACATACATCTATGTGTCCAAGTCTGTTGAAATGGTGACAGAAATCCACTTGTTTCCTGTACAGGGAGCAAAGGAGTAGCGCTGCCCTGTATCGGACCTACGTGGGCACTTTGTATCCTTCAAAGAGCACAATCACTGTGGTAGCATTACTGAGTCTCTTTGCTGCTATCGCCGTTGGGTTTTTGATTGTAACCACCGCTGCTGTGATATCTCTTGGGCCTTCGCCGAGTGGGATTCCTCTGATGACTCCTTTTGGCGTCATGTCAGGCGCTTTCTCGTAAGCACTGGTCTCGTAAAACGTGTCTTGAATCATGATACGTGCTACTTCCTGATTTTTGTTTGCACGCTCTTGATCCGATGTACTGACGATCAGGATATTTTGATAATTCTTTGTGCAGACAATGCCCTCCTCCTTTTCGTCTCGAGGGTTGCCTGAAGCATCTTGTACCGCCGCTGTGAGGTGAACTATACCGTGCTCGGATATTTTGAGTCCTCCACGCTGTCTGATCACAATCTTGTAATCCCCTCTTGGCAAAGATGGTATTCTGCTTGCCTTGCGTATTTGGTCTAGCCTGCCTCTCCTCGGGTTATTGTTGGGCTTGTCGAGCCGCGTCGGCGACAAGGTGCTCTCGTGATGTTGGGAAGTTTGCCGGTCTGTTCTTCTGTGCCTGACCTCCTTCCATCCCTTGCTTATATCAATTTCTTCCTGGGACATGCTGCGCCCCTCTACGGTAGCTTCCATTATTGAGAAAATGATCGGCAATTGTTAAGAAAGCCAGCTCCGGCGCGTGGCCTCGTGGCTCTCCCGCCACGAGGTCCAGCCAAAATATTGTAGTAAAGGCTTGAAAAATGGGAATCCCACCTGGTTTTCTGTATCCCCTTGTTTCTGGGAACGAGCTGAGTCCGTTGGTGTGCAATAGCGGGTGGCTTTTTGGCGATTTGCGCTACAAAAACATTAGTGGAATACGGAGCCGACGTGATGTGCATCCGCTCCCTTCGGCTTCTTCTTTTTCTCTTAACATATAATTGCATCTAATATTTTTAACCACCTCGAGTCTAACAACTCCTTTATTAATCAGCATAGGTTCATGAAATCATTTTCGTGCGACACACGTCTATTTAAATTCACATCCGACCTGCATTTTCAGATCGATAATGACCTTCAAACTGATTGTATCTTTCTAGACCACTTTAAAGCATTCAATCTTGTTGCTCGCTCTCGGGTCATTTCAAAATTATCTGCTCTTGGACTTGAGAGAGAATAAACATGTTTATTACATAAGTGAAGCTTCGAAGAAGCGTCCTCATTCCAGAACACCTTGAGCTCGAGCCGTGTCCTGGGCCCTCGCAATCAGCCGTTGCCGATCCTCGCGGTCGGAGCTCGTTGGTTCGATAAAGGCTAGGAGTATGTAATAGTGCCTGTCTGCGAACCCCTACTATGTGCCTGAGGGATTTGAGTTCTGCGCAGAAGCGGCATTGCAGAAAGAATTGTGTATGGGATATGAGGTGATGTCTAATTGGGTGAGGAAATGTATTAACTTGTATACAGCTCGGAGGAATCGCTCCTGCTCTCTAGGTAGTGACTTCTGTGGGGGTGCGTATGTTCTGCGGGTCATCTTGTAATGTTCTGTGATGTCTATAAGTACGAGACTAGAGGGTGCATGCGGTCGTGTTCGGATTCCTCGGCGTTGGCTTGGTGGGTCTAATCTCGAGCCACGTGGTTGGCGACCTCATTGCCAGGAATGCTGTGATGAGCTGGCGCCCAGATGATCATGACTGATCTCGTTGGCGGCTTTTGATTGATGATTTTGAGCGTATCGGCATGAATTCTGCCGCTAAAGAAGGTGCGACACGCCTGTTGAGAGTCGGTCACTATGACTCCGGTCTCCGTTTGGGAGAGCGCGATAGCTATGGCCACTTCCTCGGCTTCGAGGGGATTTCTTCGGGGGAGTGCAATGCTGCTCCGATGTTCTTTGTTGACGATTACGGTGGCTGTTGCGGCTAGACGTCCGGGGTAAGACTTCACATCCGTGTAGTCTGTAGAGGGTTGACTCTCGTATTGCTTGTGTATGGCCCAGGCCCGGGCCTCTCTTCGCTGTGCGTGGTGCACTGGGTGCATGTTGCGAGATAGGGGAGGTATGGTGACGTTGCTCCGGATGGCATGGGGTAAGCTCACAGTCTGAGGCGGCGGATGGCTGAGCAGGGCAGACAGCTCCAGGACCTATCCGCAACCACCCCAACCTTGTTCGCTGGTTGGATAAATGTGCCTCGATCAGCTCCTTGGCCGTGCTGTACCCTCTTATAGTCGTAGTAGGCGTTCTGATCGGCGGGTCCATCGCCTGCTTATATGCCTTTCTGATCATTGTGTTGATTTTCTTGAATTCCGTCGCATTGGGTATAGTGCGTATGGAAGGGCGTAATTCAGTTACTCGAGACACGACGAAGGCTTTGTCAAGCCGATGCGTGTCCGCTTCCCTCATGCCTCTTTCTTGATTGGTATTCGTCGGATCATGTGCGTAACTTGGGCTGCTGTATTCTTAAGCTGGTTGATTAATATTGTGTTGGTGCGGTGCGAGTGGGAAACCATTCCCATTATCTTTACACTCCGAGGAGAAACGATGCCGTGTCCCTTCAGTTGTACGTTGATAGTGGGCGAATCGGGTGCGTGGTTCTTTCGCGTTGAGACCAAATTTCATTATTTTTTTTTTTGGGGGGGGGGGAGGCAAGATAGTCTCATTTTTTTCGTAAACAATAAAGTTCTAACTTTTCCTACTGAATAAATGACTCTTCAGTGGCTCGGGTGCATTCATACAAGTACTTGGGCTTAAACCTCACGTCTACTCTTTGACGGAAAACCCATATCATTAGCATATGCGCTAAGGCAGCACAAACACTAGGCTACTTACGTCGAAACCTAATTCACTCACTTGCTAGCACACGCAAATTAGCTTATGTAACCTTCGTTCGTCCCCAGCTTGAATTCGCCCCGGCAATCTGGTCACCTCATCAATATTACCTAATTTCAATGTTTGAAGCAGTACCAAACAGAGCCGCGAGATTTATTTCATCCAACTATGACCGGTAGTTTATTGTCACTGGAACTGAAGCAGGCTTATCTCTTCAAGCGTTATGTGCCAGTAGAACACTGTTATATCTGATACACAAACACATCCGCGGCACAGCACAGCGCCCCTTGTAACCCCACTGCGCACTTCTCGGCGACTTCGTAACGATCGCAGCCTCCGTTGGTGCGCCCTGTGCCGCCCCGTGACGGTCGACTGCGGGCTGACGACGACGACGCCGCCAGAGCGCAGGGCTCGTGTCCTGGGCTCCTGGACAGGGCGAAGCCCTCCCAATTAACTTGTCGGACAAAAAATAAAGTTTTCACCACCACCATCGCGCTAATATTTGGTAGAACCAAAGCTTCTAATTCCTCAGCGTTGCCACATGCCATTGAACTCTGCAATGATCTTCCTGACTACCTTGTTTCCAACGCTAACAGTGAAATATTCCGCCGGAATTTGTACTTTCACTTGTAAAGTTGTGGGTTCAGTATTGTATAGAATTTATGGTCATAGCTTTAGCTCGGGCCCAACTTCGACGCGGCCTACTCAAATACATGTAAAACGCAAAAACGTTTTTCTGCGATAACCCCTAGACCGATATTAATGAAATTTGTTGCATTTGAGAGAGACAGTTAAATTCTAGTGACTGTTGGAAGCGGAATTCCGAGTTAGGGCCTGAATTTTGTTAAAAAGATTTTCACATATTCGACAGTTTGAAAAAACATAGAAGCACGAAGTTTACAAATTCATAGCTCTGCATCAAAAACAGATATCGCGGTTCTGTAAACGGCATCCATTAGACCATTCAAAGCGGACAAATTCGAAATGTCATTTTACATCTTATGTGAATTTGTTACGTTGTTTGCAAGGGTGCTGCAAAAGCTGTATTTACATATTACTAAATTTGTTTAGATTCATGTGTAACATATCACTTTTGTCCGCTTTAGATTTACTATTAAATACAATTCACAGAATTGTGATATCATTTTTCGTTGCCGAAAGACAGAGTTGTAAACTTGATAGTTTTGCTTTCGGAAGATTTTAGATTTTTGCCAATTTTAATAAAAAAATGACGATCTAAATTAAAAATACGATACAAACAGTCACTAAAGTTTAAGTTTTTCTTTTAAATGCAACAAACCTCGTCAAATTAGGTGCAGTGGTTGCCGAGAAAAACGAATTCTCCTTTTACATGTATATACATAGGAGCACCCGGGCTAAAGCTTCCTCTTAATAACGTTCCTTTGTTTCTGTTTATGCTTTATGTAATTTTATTGTACTTCCTCTCCCATCGCTCAATGTTCTGATTGGAATCTATGGTGTATTAATGAATGAATGAATGAATGAATGAATGAATGAATGAATGAATGAATGAATGAATGAATGAGGGGTTTTTGCTAAAAAGTGGTTTATCATTGTACACTTGCTGTCAGTTGCTCGTCAGCACCAAGTGGTTCATGCATCTACGGCTAGTTGAGCTGTGCTCGAACCAATCGAAGGAACTCGAAGTTAGTGCTCTTAGGCCTAGCTGCAACAAGCCCTCGAAGCACGAGGCAAGGTCCGCCAAAGAGCCTCTGTTAGTCATATATATATATATATATATATATATATATATATATATATATATATATATATATATATATATATATATATATATATATATATATACACTCCGCGACGCATAGCTGCTGCACACGAGGGAAAGAAAGCTGCGGCAGTCCGCGCAATGACGTCTGTTACAACCTTATTACAGACAAAATAAATGTGCTTCAAACATAAAGAAAAGAAAGACGTATCACAGGCTCACCATGTAAACATAGCAAGTATACAGCACGTAATGTTCAGATCAATATAGGTAGCACACAGCAATAATTAAATTGGAGTAAAAATGGAACAAGCTATAAACCTGCAGAGACAAGAAAAAAACAACGTGAAAACAGTACGGATAACATAGCCTTGCATTAATTTCGGCAAAAGATCACACTATTCTCCCGTTTCCTCACTGCTAAGCTAAGTTGAAAGACGTCTGCGCAGATGGAAGAAGAAAAAGAGAGAGATGTGCTGTATACCAACGTATGGAACGTACTTTGAGGTCTTCAATTTGTTTTATGAAAATCGCCCAGAATAAAAAAAAAATAATGTTTCATAAGAATGAAGAATCGTGTTTACAATTTTGTGACATATAAATGAAAATTGATATCAACATTCTGAAAATCGCATCTAACCGAAGCGGGACAAATTAATATATTATAAAGACCGACTTGCCAATTATATAAATAATTCGCGAAATCGACTTTTGCAGAACTGGTGGGAACAGTGTATCGATTTCGCGTAAGCTGTAAACTAGCACATCATATATGCCGCTTTAGACAATATGGCACATTATGTTTACATAAGCTGTTCTCGCTGCAGAGGCTTCCAGGCATATGTGCACTCTGCGCTGTCGGGTGTACGGACGGTTGAAGGAGCGTGTCGAAGAGAACGGAGTGCGCGTCCGAATATGCGCCTCGCTAAAGCCGTGTGTCTTTCCCAGTTTCCTCGAGATTATAGATATAAATTATGCCTAACGGCCACTACATTTCAATTTTCTCTCTTGAACAGAACTCTTATTCAAGTTAGTCTGCAGTGCTGCGTCTCACGTGTACTCGAATAGAGATTTCGAACTTGGCTACTTCAACAAAGCTTGCTTTTGAAGTAAGCAATCACGATATGTTAACTTCTAAAGCTGCGCACTGTGGACCAGATATACTCGGGGAAAGCCGCGGAGAAAGGCCCGGGCTAACATTGATCCCGTGGGATTCTCTAATGGATACCTGACTGCCCGAGCATTCTCGCATTACACCTCCGCTGAGATGCGGCGTTCGATCCTGCAATTCAGAAGCGCAGCGCCATGGGTCACAGCGTTAGACAGTTTGCATGCCGCGTTTACGCGGTTCGCCCTGCCACGTGCACCGCCCGTGTGCACGGAACACGCCTGCTGAAGCCGGTGCGGCGGCCGTGGAAGGCTTTCTTTCGCTCCGCTGCAGAGCTGGCTGGGCTTGGCTTCGCCGCTTTGCAGCCAAGCCGACAGCGCGTCGCTCGCGTTTCTGGACGGTGCATATTTGTTCAAAGCGCCAAATTAAGGTATCGTTCTTCGCAGTTCTGCGAAGAACGATACGGTATCTGAGCAGAGCCGAGTGTAAGCGACGTTCGGCCAAAGCGGTCTACTACGTATATGCACGGAGCCTGTACATAACTGGCGTGTATGACGGCTCCTTTTCTATCCTTGGTTTTTTTTTTTGTGCTCGACCGACAACGAATCATGCGCAAGGACGGTCTATAAAAATTCTTTATAGTCGGTCTGTTGACGCAGCAACATTTTCATGTATACACTTTCTATGGAAAGACAAAATATTTTTTTTTCCAGGGAAACCATTCTATCCCTGGTCCAATGCATTTACATCGGGCCGTATTTCATGACAATTACTGCAGTAGTGGCAATAATTTTACTGCCATTTTGTTCTTTCACTGATCCTTAATGAAATAAATAAATAAATAAATAAATAAATAAATAAATAAATAAATAAATAAATAAATACTAAGACACTTGTGAACCGCCGGTATGGCAACTGTGCAGCGCGATTAAATATAATTGAAATATATGTTCATGTTCTTTTTGTTTTTTTCGAGCTTCGCGCCTTTATTCCTTTCGGCGCATGGAGATGCTTGCGGGGACGTTGACATTAGCTTGAACTCGTTTCGGCAAGCCAACAGTTGCCGATTGACTTTTTCTTCAGTCGGTGTGAAAACAAAACAAAAGAAAAAGGAATATCTCCCCGGTTGTTGTTCGCGCGAACGCCGGACGCTGCAGGCATCGGAGCCCTCTCTCAGAATGCGCAGTGACGTCACCGGAGATGAGCGACTTTCGCAACAAAGCTCACCCCCGACCGCTCTCCGAGCCGCTGCGTGCTTCCGCAGTCATTGATCTCGCGTGTATTAAGTCCTTTAATGACAGCGCCGCTTTACTTTATGCACTAAAAGGCGACGTGCGTGTGCCCTAAAAAAAAAAAAAATGCTTATCTAAGCGTGCGTTTGCAGATTTCTAATGGAAGCGAGATATTTCTCCTCGCTTACCGATCACGCCTTCTCGCAGCGATCAGCAACCCGTCTTCACGCTTAGCAGGAGGGAGCTCTGTCCACATGCTTGCCGCAGAGAAAGAAATGCGCTTACTACGGCGTGACCATTCTCCAAGCTTAAGAGACGGTGCCCGAAGGGGGATGGGCTACGCTGAATCAGCGGCCCTTCTCGGCTTGGTTCGCTTCTCAGAGAAGAGCTCTGCTCGCCAATCTCGTCGCAGTCCTCATCTTTAACTTCTGCTTCGCCTGCGCACACTATGACCAGCCTAATGGAGGACTTCGCTATAGCGGACTACAGGACGATTTGGCAGTGGCAGCAGTATAGCGTACTAGAATAATGTACATTATTCTAGTACACTATAGGTAGCAGGCTGACGAAGTAGAAGCTCAAATTCAAGCCAGGGAGTTCGCTTCACTCAGTTGGAACGAATTCTCAGGATGACACCAGTTTCGAGATAATAATGCCCGAACATTGCGGAGAAATGCATTAGTGTCACAGTTACTTTTGTGCTTCAATGCATAAAACGGTCTTTTGTTAAGAAAGTAACCGGAACGCCAATGCATTTCTTCGCGGAGTTCGGGAAATAATATCTCGAAACTGGTGTCATAATGAGAATTCGTCTCAAATGAATCCGCCTTGCGAGCTTCCCGGCTAGAATTTGTAAATTGCAATATTGGTCGTAATGTATTAGTGTAAAATTTAATTAGTTATTTTTGTTCATTAATCCATTAGGCATCTCAATTTTTTTTTTGTGCAAGTAATGTCCGCCTCTTCGAGCAGACCAGCTCATGAACTAGAATTGTGCTATCTGCCACAGGCAATTTCTTTTAAATTGAAAGTGTTCGCTGAGACATCCTGTGTTAGTACTAGTAGAATGCAATTACTGTGAATTTTCCTTCTCAACGATAGCGGCCAGATGCCAGTACTGACTTGTTAATACCTGTAGTACACGCTCCAACACATTCGTATTCTTCTGGAAGTTTCCTTCTCATGGTTAGGGTTCCCTCTGAGTAATTACCCTAGATAAAAAGTTGCACAGCCTGTAGAAGTTGACTGTCAATCACAAATCTTGTTCTCTTGCCGTGTTGTCGAACTTTACATTTGTCGCCTGCATATTAATATTAAATCTTACTTTTATATTTTGTCGACTGAGGTCCTCAATCATTTATTTCAGGTGATCTCCGGCGTTGCTGTACAGGACAATGTAATCTGCAAACTGCAGATAGCTGATATATTTGCCGTTTATTCTCGCTCCTAATTATTCCCAGTATAATAGCTTGAACACTTTTTCTAAGCATGCAGTGAATAGCACTGCAGAGATTGCGTTTCATTTCTTGACATCTTTCTTGGACGGTATTTTCCCACTTGTGCATAATTAAGCTATAGTTGTAGAGTGTTTGGCAAATCAGTTCTTCGGAAGGCACGAAGGTGGAGGAAGGTTTACAAAAGGTAATTGAAAAAAGCCAGTTTTACCTTTCATGTGAAGCCGTTGTGGATATTTGATAAGATATTCACGTATGCTTCCTGCACTCCTTGACTACGCAATGACTGCACGACTGCTGGTATCTGTGCTGAATTAAATGCCTTCTCGTAATCAGCGAAAATCGCAGGAAGGGGTTGGTTGCACTCCGCAGATTTTTCAGTGACCTGATTGATCACAGAGATGTGATCCATTGTAGATTACCCCCTCCCGACGCCGGCATGTTCTATGGTTTGACTGAAGTCAATTGTGTTGCCCTGATTTTTCACCTTGGTGAATATTTTGTACAGTGCAGAGAGTAAGCTAATGGACCTATAATTAAAGTTATTAACGTCTCCCTTGTTATGATTTGGTATGACGTTGGTATTCTTCAAACTTTCTGGAAAACTTTCTTGAACACTTGAAGACTTGAGACATTGCGAAAAAGGGTCGCAAGCTTTTCGAGTATAATACCTTTCCACCTTTTATTAAACCGACTGTTACTCCATCTTGCCCTGATGCTTTTCCGCGGGATGTGTCTCGCAAAGCTCGTCTAAGCTCGTCGCTAGTTGCATATGGGACTTGAGGATTCTGTTCGTCGCTTCTTCCAATTAAGGTTGCACGCCTGCTCTAGGCACTGTACAGTTCAGCATATAATTTCTTCGCTACCTTTACCATATCATCGAAATTTATGGCGTCGCCCTGCTTATCTTTCACTGCGTATGGATTTCTCCTATGGCAGTTTCTTTTCCGCTCAATTCATGCTGTTCCCATTTTCTATGGCTTTCTCAATCTTTCCGATATTATAATTTCGAATATCGCTTGCTTTCCTCTTGTTTATTAGCTTTGACCGTTCAGCGGACTCCATCTGATCCCTGGAGTTGAACACTTTTATGCTTCGTGTCGTTTCTTTACTAGGCTCTCTGTAACTTGAGAGAGCTTACCTATTTGTTGTCTTGGTACCTTGCCTCCAAAATTACCCTTGCAATTAACCGCTGGATACGCCGATGCATAAGCTGGTTTCGCATGACTACTGTTTCACGAAAGACTGCTGCCGCATCTTCGTCAGCGCTTCCTCGAAGTGCGGGAACCGGTGGCGGTGTGCGGCAGTTGCAGAGTTTCCAACGCGAGTCACTGGTGGGAGCGATCGCAGCTGCAAGCACTGCGGTTCAGTCGGTGGGGTCGTGTTGTCGAAGTTTGTAAAAGTGGCCTCTTGAGCCACTCAGAGATGCCGTAGAAGCCCTGTGGACCAACCATATTTAGTTGACAAGATGGCGAATTAGGCGATATGGCGGAATCAGACAACGTCCAGAATTGTCCTCGTAGTTGTCCTATCGATTTGCCTAAACTTCCTCCCTCTGGCTTCAAACGGCTTGGTGATTTTGCAAAGAGATCATTTTAAACGAGATGTTTCATTATAAATGCAAAAATCCCTCATGATTATGCATGTACGCAGTGTCTTATCGCCTTCTGCATTTAGAAGAGAAAAAAAAAGCAATTTTTGGAAGATGAGTCCAATAAATGCATATAAAACGTAGCAAACAAAGCCAAAGAATGTCTCAAGTCATAATTACGAAGATTACACAGATCCATGTGCTAACCCTAATTTTTATGGTAATTTAATGGTCGGTGCGCCAGCGTTTCTTCTGGTGAATTTAGTAAAATATTCTACGGGTAGAGCGTGGCCTCCGACATTGCAACAGCACGCGACACAATCTCGGAGTCCACGGGCAGAGGCGGTAGGCAGCAGCGCGGCCATGTTAGCACGTTGACAAGTAGCCTGCAGCTCGCGGGAGTTTCGAACTGCCGATTCAAGCAGCACCTTGCGCCGCCATGTTTCAATTTTGACCATCGAATATTCATCTTGAACTAAAATGTTCTTGTTTTTTTTTACATTCATGTAAGGTAACATTTTGTTTCGTTAAAATGACATTCTATATGCGCGGGTTTCTACAATTATTTGACGGGGAATAATGATTACTTCGTCGTACTAGTTAGGCTACTTCAGCGGCGCGAGACAGCGATGCGTTTGCACTGGCGGCAGCCGATGTTCTTGCGCCAGCGAGACCAATGCGGCCGCGTCGGCTGTGCGCCGTCCGGCAAAAGACGCCGACGGCACGGGGCGCCTGGCGTGCGCGTCGTCGTTTTTTCGCGCCATCCTGGATGAAGGTTCCGCGATTGCCTCGAGCTCGCATTTTAAACAGACGGTTTAAACTGGGAATGTTGACAGCTGTTCCAGAGGCTTCGCGACAATAGCGTTGCAGAGAAGGCAAGTTCAATGTCCTCCCGCCCCTCCCTTACAATGCGGCAAAGACTGTTCTTTCTTTTGCGGTTTCGCCGGGCTGTTCTATCACAGTGGTGGTTTCACGATGTGTCCTATGAAAGGCGCGAGTACTGCAGGCCTCGGCATTGTATCGTCGTTTGCAATCGTATTTGGAATCATGTACGTCATGAATGTGCGTGTCACACACACGACGCGCGCGCACACACGCAGACACTAATGAGATAATTAGTCTTGATTAATCCACTTCTCTAATATTACAATTAGATGAAAAGTGTCAATGAGAAAATTGTAGAGCGACATGAAAAGCTCGCGACACAGCTACGACTATTGACGAGACAAGGAGCAGCCGGCTCCGCAATTGGTCTGACTACCCATATAACATAGCACCTATATCTGAATCATGTGATGTGTTACTCTCAAAGCAGACTTGTTTGCTGTCTTATCTTCTTTAGTTCTTTTACCTTAACTTGAGGCCTCGGTACGATGACCGCGTTGAAATAACAATAAAAAGAACTGCGACAGAACTACGAATGTGAACCTTAATGCGATTGCCAAAGTAACAAAGTAGCGCCACAACGCACAATCTAAAAAAGTTGACCCAGCGTTACGACGTGCGAGTCGTGTTCTCTGTTCAAATAAATTTAGGAAATCCTTACCGGCGAGCACTCAAGAATCACAGTGTGTGTGAATCCGTCAGACAAACGAAAATACAAAGTGCGCTATTCACCTCTGCCGATGTTCAGGGCTGATTTTCAGCTTATAGAAACTTATTCTCAGTGATAATAGGCACAATTTTGGATCCCGTAACCTCGAGAGGGTAATAATGTGTTACTGTTGTATTAACTTTTAAAAGGATCTGTACAAGTGCACTGTTCAACACTTCTTTTCTTACTGGGATATTTGTTGACTTCAATCCATTAGGTACGGACCATAGCTTCTCTCATTAACCGTGTAACATCTTTCCTGGCGTATTTTGCGTCTTTCGTGCTCGTTTCACTAGATGTGGCATGGTAAGCAGGAAAGTTCAGCTAATAAATATGCGCTACCGCAAAATAGGTTCACAGCAAATGTATTCATCGTGTTGGCTGGAACCCGCCGTGGTTGCTCAGTGGCTATGGTGTTAGGCTGCTGAGCACGAGGTCGCGGGATCGAATCCCGGCCACGGCGGCCGCATTTCGATGGGGGCGAAATGCGAAAACACCCGTGCACTTAGATTTAGGTGCACGTGAAAGAACCCCAGGTGGTCGAAATTTGCGGAGTCCTCCACTACGGCGTGCCTCATAATCAGAAAGTGGTTGTGGCACGTAAAAGCCCATAATTTAATTTAATTTTTGTTGGCTCGAGAAACGGGCGGCCTCTCGTGCGCCTGGTGGCTGCCTTTCAGAACTCGCACGTGACCGCTGCGTCAGGTTCTCTGCATGAAAATGGGCCTCACACATTCAAGGCGTAAAGCAGTCCGTTGTTTGCGAAGGATCTATAGTGCCTATTGAGGACTCTATCGCGCCTAAAATGAGGCTTTAAGTGCCTATTGCAGGAGTCTAAAGCCAAGGGCTTTAGTACCTAAAAATATGGTCTGTAGTGATAACCCACTGCATTGCCATTACACCGATCATACCGATGACAAAACAAAATAAAGACATCTTAACAGCATATCCAACTAATCTGGCCCTATTTCAGTCGCGATGAAAATGTCGTTGTAAATATGAGACACTATCGCCTATGGGCGCTAACACGCGGCTACGATTAGAATTTATATATCGATGACTAAAACAACGAGAACCCCAATTAATAACAGGCAAGTGAAATGCCATAAACAAACTAATAATACTCAAAGAAAATGGTCTAGCAGTCTTGAAACGCTTTAGCGGCAATACGAGCGTTCTTTCTTCAATGTCTGAAACAGCTTAAAATGCCACGCACCACGTGTCTACAGACAATCGACGGTTGCCCAAGGTTGTTGCGTCAGCCGCCCCCTCTCCTTGAAGCCCAGAGGCACACGGCAGCTGTCGTCATGCGCGCGCGTAGCTTGTGGCGTTTGACTTCGCTCATCATCCTCGAGGTGACTTTAGCCACAAGGGGACGAGATACGATTCGATCGCTATACAGTCAAACGTCTTTTTGACCAAGTGCTTGCCCTACTGAAAAAAGAAACCCTGCATTTCCCAATACCCCTCCTGTATCATATAACATCACATGACATATGGGAAAAATGGATGTTTATATATGGGATCCTGTGCGTTTTCATATCGGATCTTTGGATATGGGAGTTATGAGGCATATAGTTTTTTTTTTTTCAATAGGGCGAAGCCTCTGAAATCATTCGTTATGCAGGTGATTTCGTTGTAGATGCATTCGTTGTATAGGCGCACCACTACCGAAAGTTTAGCTTTCAGCTTTGTTGTCATTAGCACGCAACGCGTGTTCCACTGAGAATTTATGAACACGGCGCAGTAGATGTATTACACCAACCAGTGACTGCAACATCGTGGCGTGGTCGCATGTAGGCGCTAACTTATTTATTTATTTATGAAGTACTAGCGGCCTGTATTTCAGGCTGTAGGAAGTAGTGGGTAATTAATACAAAATTTTGCGGCAATTTAGCGAACACTTTACAACAAAAGGAGAAGGATTTACATAACACATAGTAAGCGTTCGCAAGCCCCCCTCTACCCCCCCCCCCCTCTCAAAGAAAAGAAAAGAAAAAAGCGCATCAGCTACAAGTCGGTCAGTGTACACTCTGAAGAATTCACGTCATTCAAGGCAGGCAGAACATTCCAGTTGGAGATAGCGCGAATAAAGAATGAGGTCCTAAAGCTTTTTGTTTTATATATATAAATATATAAAATATATATATATATATAAAGCGTGCTTCATAATCAGATCGTGGTTTTGGCACGTAAAACCTCATAATCTACATATTTTTTATTCGCAAATTTGGTATAAACGCACATCTGATACTCCGAGCAAACGTTGTGCACACTGTCATTTGAGTGCTGAACAGTCCTGAAAAACAGGATTACGTAATTTGCAAGTTTTAGACCGGATTTCATTTTTAGACCGGTCACATTTAGACCGGATATGCAGCTATAAATATCTAGGTGTCGTCGTCACAAGCATTTTATCTTGGTCTCACCACGTTCACACAGCAGCTAACAAAGTACTAAAAGAACTATAGGATATGTGAAGCGTACAATGCTGTCTGCCTCAAAAGACACTAAGCTTCTATTACACAAATCGCTAAATCGGCCTATACTAGAATTTGCCTCTTTTGTCTGGTTACCACACCATAAATGTAACATAAAAGCGCTTGAGGTGGTGCAAATAACAATAAAAAAAACTGTGCCCTTTATATGCCGCAGGTAGGGCATGTACATTTCGCCGTCATTTGCTCTTCCTTCAGAAAATTTATCGCCATTCTCAGTCCATATTGAAATTGATTCACTGAAATATATATACATTATCATGAGCTCTCCACGTCGGCTTTCAAATAGCGAATACTTATCTGTCGCTAAACATTCTTCAACCGGCAGTTACCATGAACTTAACCTGAAACTGGTTTTCGCTCGCACTAACACATTCAAATGCATTCTTTTCCTACGTTCTTTTGACCTATGCAATTCTTTATCTGACAATATCCGTTGCCTTCCATCAAGTGGATTTTTTACCGCACTGACTGGCAATGCAGCCTAATAACATTTGATCAATTTTTTTGTATATTTTTAAATCGCATTGCTATGAACATATTTACTCTTTTTTGTACTTTAGACTTGTGCGCACTCTTGCGGTAGCCGTTCCCGGGCCTGCAGTGTGTTCATAAAAATAAATAAATAAATAAATAAATAAATAAATAAATTTCAATCACACCACTTGAATTTAGTAAGCCTTACTTGTGTTCTCATTTTATTCAACTCTCACTCTCTCTGTGTCACAAAGTGATTAACGCAGTGCGCGAAGACGAGAAGGGCGTTTCAGAAACTCTTTCGTGCAGAACCGCGCTCAGGGCCCCTCAGCTACAGGCAGTGCAGCAAGACATAGTTTCGGCCCGAATGCAGCTGGCCCGTAGGATTTCTGCTGGCAAGAAAAACAAAACGAGCTTTATTAATGTTGACCACCCTCTCCGGGGTTTCAAATATGTATATACATCTAATATGTGCTGCTGTGCTGGTAATTCGCCGTTTGGTCCTTGTCTGTGCTGAGCTGGCTCCACAAGATTAAGCTTCATCGTGAAAGACCGGACTATTCCCTTCAACCATAAGCTTTATGACAAACTCGATCATCTAAGCAACATTTATGGACGATGTGTCGTCCTTTGATATATAGAAACCTGCAGGGCAGCCGTTCATCTGTTCGAGCCGACACTGGCCAAGAAAAGGGCCGCCATAGCTTCATCCTGATACGGCTTGATTGCATATTCAAGGCGACTATACACTGCTGTGCTAATAAGTACAGCACCTGGGCATTTTTTTGACCAATAAGTTTTTCGCTAAGGAACCCGTGACGACGTGAACTGCTGTAGTTGGAAACTGGGCAAAGCAGCCATGCAAGCATGGCCGCCGATTGGGCGATTTCGGGTTAACGGCTCGCCTACGGTTGTTCTTTGTGTGGCACCGGCGCTTGCAGAAGGCAGCCGTTCTCCCCGCCATTCGTCGTGCTCGGGCGCACTGGCGCCCTATTGGCTGGCGCAGTCCGTCTGCGTGCTTGCGCCCATTGTTGTGCATCGGCAAACACTTTATACCGCAGGACTATAGCATAGGCGAGTCCCTGTGGCCTTGCAAGCCTTTCGTACTGGAGCTTTCTCGACGGAGCTGTTTTGCCCTGCGCAGTAATGCGACTCGATGTGAGCACCTGTTCAAAAAACGGGCTCGCGCGCACGCACGCACGCACGCACGCACTCCCCTGCACGGACGGACACGGATGGACAAGCTGTTCCAGCGTAGTTTACAGTAATGTGCTGCTTGTTTATTACCGTGTTACAGGGAGTTAAAAGGATTCTTCACTTCCTTTAAGTTCTCCGAGTTTCTGTGATATCTATATAAGGAGGAGGAGGAGGAAGAAATGAACGAAGCAAAGGTGGGGGGGTCAACCAGACGCACGTCCGGTTTGCTACCCTACACGGGGGAAGGGGTTTAATTGTTGAAAAGAAAGAAAGGACAGGGAGGGAAGAAGGGACTCTCAATGTGAACACGTGCGGTTGTCCCTCACGTAACGCCTATAATCGATCACTGAGGCCCGTCGATTTCATAAATCGTAGCAATGCCCACGTCGCTTTGTGGGCCTGCGACGCGTGGGGCCATGGTCCTAGAATCTTAGTCTCTGAAAATGGTCTGTTGTCTAACCGCTAGACAACATAACCATTGATGGGCCACTAATGCTCCCAACACTTGCCAGAGCTCAGTTATCTTTTATTTTAAATGCAACAAACATAATTAAGATTGGTTCAGGAAATGCCATAGAACGCGATTCTTTGTTGCCATACATTTTGCTAGGCGTAGTAGTAGTGTAAACTTTATGTTTATGTTAGAAGTTTTGGGCGGTAGGTGGGTCCCTCAGTCCAGGCCTCCACTGCTCTCTACCGTTCGCTGTGCTTGATCAAGGAAAGCTCTCTGGCTCTGTAGATCTTCGCGAGAAAGCCGAACCTCCCACTGCGTGTTACTCGGCATTTTCTAGGAGCCTCCATCGTAATTTCATACTTTGTCATGTCTTCTTGTGTCGTCGGTGTGCCAAAGTGATGTGGATATGATGTAAAATCTGTAATCTATACCCATATATAAATTATCAGATTAAACGCAACTCCTTTGTTTTAGGTTTTTTGTTCTATGTTAGTGCGTTTCTCGCAAACAGTGGGTGTTCTGAGTGTTGTATTCGCGCAATGTGATCATATTCACGGGGTCGAGTTGCGCCAGCATCAACGGCGCTACATTATAAAGCCGTAGCAGCGTTCCCAGTTAAAGAAAGGCCTTCAGAATAAGTCCCTCGGAGGTGCACCGCGATAAAACGCAGAAAACGGTCGGCTCCATATGTTCAATATGTGACGTGCGTGGAGTGCACATGCGTTACGCCCACCACCCAACAGCCGAAAGAAACGCGCTTTCTTCTCAGCGCGCGCTGTGTGCGCGCATGAACGCGTCGCGCTCATTGCCGACTCCTTCTGCTTTCTCTTCGCGCAGCTTGCCCGACGGCACAGTTGTAGAGGGCTGCAATTTAAGCGAGAATGCCAGGGTTTGTAGGCACATGCGCTGCAAGAGTGACTCGCAAGGTGTATCGCTCATGTTGTGATGCACTTTGCGACATAACTGTCAGGTTGGTCAACGTCTAAGCATCACACGGCAGTCGGGCTCACACAGCCCGACTTTAAAACGATCTGAACGCTGCGTGGATAGAATTCCGACAAACCAATTGGACCCGCTTTAGCGGGCTTTATGTAAGTCTCGTTACAGGACACAATTTTCCTGTAGAATAAGTGCTTTGACCACATAACGATCGACCAACGCAAGCGAGAGCTCTAAAAGGTTTAAACAGTCTCTTAACGGACAGTGTGGCATTGTTTCCGCCTATTGATACCTACTTCATATTTTGCTGCTTTCTATACTGATGTTCAATTATTTGTCTATAATTGGTTCATTTGTTCACTTGTATGTATTTCGTAGACATAATATTTGTGCGGGCCCTAAATTTCTGTCTTGATTCTGCTAGTGTACCTACACCTGTTATTGATTCTTACATTGTACATTCCACTGTTTTCTTCAATTGCGTGTTTACTTTGCTTGCACGTTTATACGCACTTCGTATCAGATGTCCTTTCGTGCCAACCACATTGCTCATCTATTCAAGAGCCCTAACGTTAAGAAAAAAGCTTGCGCTCGAGGACCACTCGGAGTTCCGTTCAAATGCATGTAGAACGCAGAAATGCAGTTCTGAGACAACCACTGGACTAATTTGAATGATATTTACTGCATTTGAGGTATATACTGAAATTCGAGAGAAAATTTAACGCGCAATTTTGATTTAAGACCCCGATTTGTTTACGAAAACTGCTTAAAATGGGTACCTTACCTTACTCCTTGGGGTTTTACGCGCCAAAACCCCGATCTGATTATGAGGCACGCCGTAGTAGGGGATTCCGGAAATTTGGACCCCTTTGGGGTTCTTTAACGTGCACCTAAATCTAAGTACACGGGCGCCTTTGCATTTCGCCCCCGTCACCTAATATGGGTAAGTTTAAAAAAAAATAGAAGCATGAAATTTAACAAAACCGTTACTCTGCACCAAAAGACAATATCGCAGTTCGGTCAACTGAATCAATTACAGCATCGCAAGCGGACGTATTTGATATCCAAATTTTTACACCTTTCGTGAAACGTTTACAATGATTACAAGGATTTTGCAGAAGTCCTACTCACAAATTAGTGGTATATTTCAGAGCTATGCATAACGCACCAAGTTTATCGTTCTTCAGATATATCATTAGGTTCAGCTTACAGAATTGTAATATTGTCTTTCATTGCTGAGTTACAGAGTTGAAAACTTGATAGAAGACTTTCTTGATCTTTTTTAAATTGTCGACACTAAAAATAATTGACGGTATAAGTGAAAAGCTTATTTTGCCAAGTGTAAACGTTTCTTCGAAACGCAACAAACCTCATAAAAAGTGGCGCAATGGTGGCCGAAAAGAAAAGAAAAAAACATGGTTTCTCCCTTCCCTTGCATATTTGCTGAGCTATAGCATCGTTCATGATTGTGTGTACGCGGGTGCGCACAGTCAATCACTTGCTTATTTCTTCTTTCCATTTCGCTATGTTCATTAGACAGCCGAATGTGTGGGCAGACCATGTAATGCGTAGGGTGGATAATAAGTTTTCTGTTAGAGCTACAGGATGGGTGCCAAGGGAAGGGGAAGCGCAGTCGAGGATGGTGGATAATTAGGTGGTGTGACAAAATTAGGAAATTTGCAGTCAAATGATGGAACTGGCATGTGCAATACAGGGGTAGTTGATGACGATGATGTATGCCACAGCTCTGTAGGCTGACTAGTGCTTGCGTAGGCAAACATAAGCAATTTTGATTTCCCGATCGAACTTGCCAACTCGGTAGTCAAAAATCCAGGTTGGTAAGTCCTTGCAGAAAAATCCTCGCAGAAAGGCTACGTCCATTTGAGCCATGATTCCGCTAGATGAGAAGTGGCAGTACGAAGGTTTTGCTGGAAGTTGTTTTCCCGCACAAGAAAGGAATTGAGGAAATTTCGGTTGTCGTAGTCTCTTGCCACAGCTTGTAGAGCGACACGCTTTGTATCTTGGTGCTGTGCAATAGAGTTCACGGTGTTCTTTCATTGGAAAGGGAACGTATCCGTGTTCCAGGATAGTTCAGGAGCTTCACTGTTCCTGATGGCGCGAAGGCATTCTCTCCTGAGACTTGGTTGTCGCTCGAAAAACGTCAGTCACGTCGTATGGTTGATCGCAGGGTGTATGAAGGCAGGTGCAAAAAGGGAAAGAAAAACAACGAAAAATGCAGCGCAGAAATAAAAGAACAACAGAGGAAACGCCCGAGAATTGACCAGAATATATCGTCGGGATGACAATCCTACACTGGCGATGAAAATCAAATAATTGAAAATGTGAGTGGTATGACATTTGATGAGCGCAGTCACTGACTTCATGCTTAGCATTTTTCTAGAAGGCACCAGATGAAGCATGAGCGTTCATCTTGAATGCCATTGTCACTTCAAGCTGTCCAGCTTGTTGTTTTACTTGTCTACACAGCTATTTCGACAGCCAAGGTCCTAAGAAGAATATTGTTCGCCCACCACGATATACGTCTTCAACAGCATCGCTTATTAGCCCTTACTTAAATGGGCACTAAAAAGAACTCCAAAATCCGCTAGATAAGCAAGCTATCCTTGAAAATGTCTATTCGCACGTCTATAGTCGGTCTGATGCGCTCTTACTGCTACCTGTACGCTATCAAACACTATCTGTAAATATTGTATAACGTTTTTCGTTTCTTTTTCGTCTACGGAACGAGTCCGTCTTTCGTCCTCCACCCCGAAGTCACAGCATTGTGTAACATTCGAATGACCTCTTCACCGAAGCTTCGCTTTACACAGGTTTTTACATGTGCGTTGGATCTGCATAATTATTTTTTTTTGCATTAATTCCAACTACACTTAAGCTGCAAAGCTCCGGTGGTTGGATCCGAGAAAAAGTAGGGCAGGACGTTGCCGATGCTTCGGTGTCACAGTCTCGCTTCTGTCACGTGGGCCGCATCTGGCTTAGCTCCATTCGCAGGGGCTGTGCTCTTGTGTGACGACTACCCAAGGGGCTCGTAAAAGAAACGCTAGGGGCACAGAGAAGCCCTATTTTACACTTTACACAGGGCGAGCTCTTCCCAAAGTCTTGAACGCCTTCATGGAATCATGCCAGCGGTTTAAGCTTATGAACAGCGCCAAAATAAGTGGACGAGAAGGACAGGAGAGGCCATAATCTCCAATTCTTGGTCGCGGGATTCTTGACATATTCTGTTCCATCTTTTTTATTGATATGTAACTGAAGGAGAGGCTGGCACCTTTAACGGCGCCCGCTATTCCTTTTACAGCTGGTCAAGCAAATCTAAAAGCACGAAAACATTAAGAGGGTCAAATATCCCGAATATTTGCGAAGTTCCGCGCAAGAGTAAAGGGAGTCACAGGAAAGAGTGAAATGGCACTAAGATACACACAGAGTTCCGTAAACACAAAGCAATGAGAAAACACGCACATAAGTTGAGAGTTGTGCAGGTGAGGCCGCTGACGAATCTACACTTATCTACATAAAAAAACCACAAACAACCCAGAACAAATTCATACGTGTGTTACTAATATGCAGACATGAGCTGTCTGTATAAGATTTGTGGTGTTAAAGAAATAATAGTGGCGTCATTCACGAACATTTAGTATACAAGCCTAATATTTTACATCAAGGTCTTGAAAGGTGCTCTCTTATGTAGTAGCTGTATTGTTGGCCATGAACCAAGCATTCTTTTTTTTTTGTTTCAGAGTGAACGGTCGATGCCGTACAGTGTCGCGGGCACTCGGGAAGGAGCTGTTGTATACGCGTGGCCACAATGGCGTGCATATACTGGACTAACAACGCATTAAAATCAGTGCAGTTGGCGCATATACGCGTGTGCCAAGCCGCCTGGCGGTGCAGGGAAGTTACAAAATTTCTTTTGTCTCTCAAATTTGGTGGAATGGACAATCTAATGTTAGGGCCTATGAAGAATAAATCTGGGTATACTCTGATTTCTGATCGAAGCAGGTGTTTGTGCTAAGGTGGCAGGAAATCTGTCTCAGCAGCAGAGGGACCTCGTTGCGGGCAAGAAGGATATTTAATGCATTTTCATTTTCGTGCACCCCTTTTGCGGCAGCGTACAATGCAGCGTGTCCCGGTATCCACTGACACGCTATACTGCGATTTCTATCGCTGGCTTTTGTGTGTTCCATGAGGCTTTCATATACGAAATGTGCCTTCAACGCATTTCGGTTTGTGCTATTTAGCGACCTGAGGGAGGCTTGTCAACCACTAAAAATAACCCATTTCTGAGCGGTCTCCTCCGACGCTATGAATCACAAAGCTGGAAGGATGGCAAATAGTTCGGTGATGGTAGAAAATATCGCTCGGGATAATTTTAACGCTTGTCCTAACTTCAGATCCGGTATGACTAATGCGGGTGCAGACGAATTATTCTGGTGCGATCCGTCCGCTTACATGTGAACATATTGTGAATATAAGCAGTAATCTGGTACAGTGCAAGTTGGTGCGCGGCTATCATGAACATATCTCTCTTGCGTATGATTTCCTCGGCTAACAATTATATTTTGGGTGTTGTGAGCATCCAAGGAGCGTAAGCGAGTCCCAGTACGGATATTTCGAATCTCTGCAATAGCGTATATGATCCTGAATAACCTTAGAAATTTCACTTTTTGTTTATTTAATTTACGAAGTTCTTTAGCATATGGCGTTCATGTGGCGTTAGAATTCGGTACGTGTGTCACACGTTTCAACTGTTTGTGCCTCAGAGATAGCAGGAGGACTTGAGGTTGCCAGCGCGACAGCAAGACAAGCCTTCTTACCAATAAACATTCAAGCCTCTAGTCAGAAGTCTATGACAGACCATGCAGAATGGGTGCCGCCGAATAAGCTAGTTTTTGATTTGTCAGTGCATCGAGAACTTGCAGTAGTGATGTAATCCTCATGTTGTTCTGGCTAGTCGGCGGAACACGTTTATAACAGAATCGGTTTGCTTTTCAAGTGTACGGATGTCTGAAGCCCATAACAATTGTCGATCCAGAATAGCGCCAAGGAATCGGTACTGTATCGTAGTCATCATTTTTTTTTCTTCCTGAATAAGGCGAAAATTCTTCAGCTGCCGCCTATAGTAAAAGGCAGCTACTGCTGTCTTATCGTAAGTGATACCCGCGCGCCTTTCTTGAAGGAAGTTGTCAGTAATATCGAGGTCCTCCTGCAATGCCGATTAGAGCTGATCTACACGTGAGCTAGGAGCCCATACACCGACGTCATCTGCGTGCAGTCAACATTGTAGTCAACTGGAAGCTTTTGTGGTAAAACGGCGGTCATAACGCAATTGAAGATAAACGGGCCAAGTATACACTGCCTTGCGGAACGCCCTGCATTTTACCCTGCCCTTCACTCGTTCACATGAACATTTTCCTGCTACTTAAGAACTGTGAAATCCACCGCAGAGATGGTCCACATAGACCAAGCTCTAACATGCCAACAAGCTCGTGTAGGTGACCTACGGTGTAAAATGCTCTCCTAATATCTAGATTCATGGTTACTGTCATATTTCCAGAGCTGCGTTCATGCTCTACGCTTGTGACAAGCTCCAGCACTGAATCTGTTGCGCATATTACCTTTCATGCATTATTCTTAAATTATCGAGAAAAAAGCCAAGCAGCGCGTGTCAGCCGGCATCGCGCTGGTTGAAGTCGACGGGTATGAGGCAGACTCTAAGTGCTACTCGGTGACCTGTGGTCACGGGTTCACGCAAGACAGCCGGGCCCGCCAAGCGGTCAGCACAAACGGAAACGGGCATGCGACTGATCGCGTTTCGGTTCTCCGTCGACTTCTCTCCTTCGGGCTGGGCAGAAGGCGCGGCAGCCGGACTTTGCCCGCAGCGATGCGCGAGCAGACGTGGCTGCGCTAAGTCGGTTAGGATGTACTTGTTCAGCGTATCTTGTCTGACCGGTTTGAAGCAAGAGATAGGACAAACAATGCTATATTTTTTGCCGTAGCCTAATTCCATGGTCAAATCTGCGTGATGGTTTTGAAATGACTCAGACGACAATTGTGACTCCGTGGTCACAGCTCCGGCGATTTCCTGTTAAAACTGGTTGCCCGATATCGTCCGGCTATGGTTAACAGACCAAATCGTCATATATCACGTTAAGGTCCAGAATGCGGGACAATGTAGCCGTCTTCGAAGGACATCAGACCCCAAATGCCTGCGTTGAGGCAACATCTAACCGAGCGCCCAACACTCGTCTTTGCTATGTGCAACGCTAAGTGTGCAGTGCCCAACAGAGGTCTCCCTAAAAGGCTCTACGGCGTTTGCAAGACAGTTCGCTCTTGCGAAAGTACAGATCACCTTGTGGACAGTAGATTTGTACACGTTACAGAAAAGAAAGTAACCGACTACCATTGCAATTACTTCTTGCAAAAATGTAATTGGTTAGGATTACTAATTGCTGCCCAACGAGAGAGAGAGAGAAGAAACTTTATTAATGAATGGCCGGCAGTTTCGTTGTGGTGGCCTCAGGTGGCGGCTCCAAGTCCTTGGACTCAGGCGGCATCTTTGGCTTGCCGGACGGCCCAGAGCTGGTCTGCCAACTCTGAACTTTTGAGAGCCGCCTCCCAGCGGTGGCGACGCCGATGGAGAAGGTCCCCGCCGGGCCCCGCAGCTGGGGCGGCGTCGGGGAGAAGCGAGCTCGAGGCTTCCCGTACTGTGGTAACGGCCGCGATTACGGACGCGTCGCGAACGGATGTGGTCCCATTACCGTGGTTGCCGGCACATTCCCAGAGCATATGTCGCAGCGTTGCTCACTGTCCGCAAGCTTTACAGGCATCTGTTGGATATAAACCTGGGTAGATGTGATGTAGGACCGCGGGGCTAGGGTAGCTGTCTGTCTGGAGCAAGCGTAAAGTTACGGCCTCATTCCTGTTTAACTTGTCGTGTGGTGGCGGGAACGTGCGTCTTTGGAGTCTGTAGTGTTGGGTGAGATCTCTGAACGTGGTCAGGCGATCGCCCCACGCCCATTGTGATTCTTGTTGCCGCATTTCTGTTGTAGTGTCCCGATCAGGCAGATCCGATGCCCCGCTCTCGGGGGCGGGGGCGGCGGCCACATAATCTGCGGCGGCTCGGCGTGTGAGACCTCGAGCCGTGGCGTGGGCCGCCTCGTTGCCCGCGAGCGGGACATGGGTGTGTGCCGAGGTCCAGAGGAGGAAGACTGTAGAATTTTGGGGTTGCGAGGGCGATGACGAGTCGCCGTCGTCATAAATTTGGAGTATGCGGACCGCTTCCCGCGAGACGCGACCGCGCGCGAAGCCGCGGATTGCCGCCTGCGAGTCGCTGATCACGATCGCAGCGCTAGGCACCGTGGCCAGTGCTAGGGCTATTGCGGCTTCTTCGGCCGCCTCCGTGCGTCCCGTGGTCACTGTAGCGCTCGCGAGGCACTTACCCGTGCGGTCTACAACCGCGATCGCGTGTGCGCTTTTCTCTCCTTCATATCGCGCAGCGTCTACGTACACCGCCTCGTTGCTGGTGCCAAACTTCTTCTGAAGGTCTCTTGCTCGTTTGTTGCGTCTCGCGGCGTGGTGCGTCGGGTGCATGTTTTTGGGAAGCGGCGGGATGATCAGGCGGTCGCGGACCGAGGCCTGAACCGCCATCTTTTCTCCATGCTGAGTGTGGTACGCGATGCCGAGTGCCTCGAGGATGCATCGACCTGTCTTTGAATGAGATAATCGTTCGTACTGCGCAATGTCGTGCGCCTCGATTAACTCGTCAAGTGAGTTGTGAAGCCCGAGCTCCAGAAACTTGTCGGTACTCGCGTTGAGTGGAACGCCGACCACCCTCTTAAAAGCCTTTCGTATCATGCATTCGACCTTGTTTTTTTCGCACCCTATCCACTTAAGGTAGGGGGCAACATACGTTGTGCGGCTTATCGCGTACGCCTGCACGAGACGGATCACGCAGTCTTCACGCATACCATTGCGTCTATTCGTGATGCACGCAAGAGTCGGATCGTGTCATCTACCGAACGACGAAGTCTTCGCACCGTCTCTCCGTTATGGCCATTTGCCTGCAGGTGTAAAGTAATAGGGTAATTACTAAAAAGTCATCGATTATATTAGCGTTAATTTCCTCCCGACATTTATTAACATTGCACAAATACAGTAAGTAGAACGAGCTGGCCTGGCTCTCTCAATGCGTCCTCTGCGGCCCTTCACACGTTGGTTATCTCCACTATAAGTATTGCTTTTCAAAATTTTATTCGGTAATCTTCCCCCGTTTTCTTGTGAACACGTTCGGCAGCGACACTGAAAACTCGCTCAATGGGCTCGCTGGAGAGAAGGGCTGCGTAGTAGCGTGCGAACACCTTTCTCACACAATTGTGGTTACTCAGTGCCGCGACGCTCGAGTCCGGGTTCTCTATGGAGCGCAGCGCTTCACTGTTGCTGGGGTAGGCGTTCGCGACAGGGCCAGTGAAAAAACTGAAAAAAATCGTATTCGTTAATTCCCGGGCACCAACGTTTGAAGGGACCATCGCCATCGAGCCATTTCACTTGTTCGGCCGACACCTGGTGGACCTCCACTCGGCGCCCTTCACTCGTTAGCCATTTACACTTAAACGGTTAATTGTAACGGACGCCAGAAAACGATTACGTTCCTTGAAAATGTCTCCAAACCTGCAATGTAACTTAATATAATGCTGCATATAATTCAGCCCTACATATACTGTTCGTGCGTTACAATAACAACAATAGGTGTATATGAGTCACGTAATACCACACAGATAGAATACGACCTTACCTGCCAAATACTTCTGCCTATGTCAAAGAAGTCTTAGACTGCACTAAGCGAAGAAGAATTCAGCAGAAGCTCTTATTCTCTTTGAAGTGCGCCTATAGGAGCTTCCAGGAGAGAGGGAGAGAAATTTATTATATGTGAAATGCGCGGAGGTCGCACCTCCAAGAGAAGTTTGCAAATCTGCAAAGCTGCCATGTTCAGGTAATCCAGCCGTAGCTGCAGAGAGAGAGAGAGAGAGAGAGAGAGAGAGAGAGAACACAGTTTTGCGCACATTTGAAGGTTCAGACGCAGATAGTGGGAAGGAGGTAACCCACGTACATGTTTTCATCCCCTTGGACTCTGTAGTTCCCGAATAATTTATCCAAGCTGCGTAGCCTGTCAAAGCTTGTTTCGTCAAAAATGTAACTGGTTACATGAAATCGGTTACTGAAAAGGCAACAGAATTACAGGGCACGTTACCGAGTAAACGAAATAAACATTGAATTACAATATTAACAAGAAACGTAATTGATTACAAGTAACTAATTACATGTAATTAGTTGCATACAACTCTCGTGGGGAAGCATATTGGTTGCTCGAGTTTTACGAGTAAGCCATCATCCCTACTCCCTCAGCCATCTTATACCTATATGGCTTCCACATCATCACGTCACCCCCTTGAATTGATAGTCTGCCGCAGCCTTGATGTTTACCTGTTGCCGCAGCTCAGTGGTTATGGTGTCGTAGTACGAGGTGTCGGGTTCGACACCGATTGCACCAGCCGCATTGCGATGGAGCCGCATTGCAGAAAACTTGCGCACCATTAGTGGGCGACATGCACCCAGGGGGTCAGAACAGTGCGGATTCTTCCACCGTGGCGTTGCTCCAAACCCCTGCGTAAATTATGGACGTGAAACAGCGCATTTCAAGAAAGCATGTATGTGCTTGAACAACGCTTTCCAACTAACCAAGCTTAGTTGTCAAAGAATCGGGGGCATTCGAACCTCTTTCCACATGAGACCACCGCTGAGCCGGTTTGAATGAAATTTGTTGCAATCCTAGCGACTCATTAAATCAGGGTTTTTATTGAGGGCTTTAATTTGATGCAACTAACTCATCAATTTTGTGCTCTTTAGATGTTCCAGTGGGCGCAGTTTACAGATATGTCATGTCATTGCTTAATGATGGGTTAAATGGGAGTTGTAAACGTTGTGTATATGCTTGAGTTTTCTCACGTTTCGCGATTTTGAACAAATAATGAATAACTGGTAGCCTAAATTAAACACCTGTTTCATACGTTCGACAGCTTTTAACGTTTTCTTTTGAATGTAACAAAAAGCCGCAAATTTGGTGCAGTGAACGCCGAGCAAAATTATTTCTTCATTTTCAGATATTTAGGTAGAAGCTACTGTGGCAACACTTTGTTTTGATTAGATGAATATGGTGTCAATATTTCAATGTCACCATCAGAGCCGAAGGCATATGACATTAAAAAAAAAGACAGCGCTATGTGTCTGTGTTGTTTCAAGGTCGATGCGAGGGATATTATGATCGAGGAAGAATAGCAATGAATCTGGTGCCCTTTGCAACGGTGTCATTGATAACTTTAGGGTGAGAAAAAGTCACTCGGTAAGGACGCGGCAAGTATGGCGCTGCCTTGCAACATTGTAAAATTATAAATAGCACGGAATAGGACACTTCGGTAAAAAAGACCTGTTAATCTTGCCAACCGCGCAAGAAGGTCAAGCCCGGGATGAAAACATCTTTCGCTCGTGTGTCGTCGTCGAGATATCCGACAGGGACGACGGAGGCTGTCGGGCTGTCGCCGCGAACGCGATACCAGCGATACTGTGAGACGTGTTCCGGAATTCCGCAGCCAGGGCTTGCGATAAGGCGGCGCTTGCAGCCTGAGCAACGCACTTGACGAAGCCGCGCCGAGTCGCCTTATCGACGCCTCGTGGTTGCGATAATGTCTTTTCTGGTGCACCGTAGCTGCGCGTGGTTTCGTAGCCAGACGCGGCAAGGCTTCTCCCGTGGCTCGCAGTATTATGAATTAATGCCGTTGTTCTTCAAAACGTATGTGAAGCCCTCAAAAATAATGCGCTTTTCAGTTATCTCTAGATTATTGTTTATGTGAAGGTATGCATATCTAATCTTCAATTTATCAACGCTTGCTCGCCATCCTGCTACTGTTTCGTTGATATTTAAAATGAATGAATGAAACCACGTTTATTCCACATTAAAATGCGCCGAAGACGCTGCGGTGGAAAGGGCAGGGGAGGGGAGGGATTTATACGTATCAAATCACAGGTTGTAAGGGGTGCAGATTCTTAGACAAGCCCTTGCATAGGCTTTCTGTGCACCCCCAGCATACCTGAGATGTTGAATAAATTCTGAATATTTATTACATTGAATTGGCTGACACTTTACGTGTGGCGCCACAAGAGGAAACTTGCTGCTTAATACAGAAATGAAAAGTCTGAACTCGCTCATCCACTCAAAAACGGACGGAAACTACTTTATCACGAATCGAGATATGACACCATCGCGTCCCCAACGATAACCCCGGTAGATACGAAGTTTTGTTCTCTCTCTCTCTCTCTCTCTCTCTCTCTCTCTCTCCACTCTTGCTTTGTTCTGTCGTTGCACACGTGTTTACCGTCTGCAATCCTGCTATCTGGATTCGGGCACGCAATAGTAACCACGGTTGGAGTAGTCCTGATAGCGAACAAGTATGGATACCTGAAAATTATAGCAGCGCAGAAAAACAACATGACCGTAGCCCATTAGAAAAGAAGTCATTAGAAGTCATTAGAAAAGAACACAGTTTCAACATAAGGGCGAACCAATGAATGCGATAGCAACACGCTAGAATATTACACGAAGCGGTAAGACTCGTAGCTCTAGTGACAGTATGAATTGAAGTAAACGTAAGCTGACTGAGTAAAAACTAGCTGTTGTGTTAGGGTTCCTGTGTTTAAATTCTTCCATCCAACAATTTTATTTATGTTTATTAATTAAGGTCAACGTCTTCCTTAGCGACCTTACCAACACTTTTCTGTATCCGGTATGTTTCAAACCTCTTTCCTGGGTAGATCCCTGAGGTAGTGCACAGCCGGGCCAATAAAGTTACATCATTTTCAGGTTTAAGCTCTGTCATTGTTTCGAACTTTTAATATGCAGGGTGCCCCAGCTAACTTTAGCCAGAGTTTTAAAATACGCGAATGCCACGTAGCTGGACAGAACCAAGGTAATGTTGTTTGCCGTCGCTTGTAAATACTCAAATTAATGTTTAATTCCGCCTAATTAAATAACTAGTCTTAATTAACTAATGAACATTTCGAATATTATAATAAGATGAAAAGCGTCATTGAGAAAATTGTAGAGTGACGCGAAAAACTCCCTATACAGCTTTCTGTTGCTAAATACGTGCTACATAAAAGTGTTTTTCCGAGCGTGAAAGAAGCCTGCAAGTGCACGCAAAATTGCCGGATCGGCGTGAGCTCGTTGCTGGCCGCCATTGCCCGGCGTCTAATGTTGAGCTCAAGAAACATGGCTGCTGTCGCCTACACGGCCTTAGGCGAGTGGTGGCGCAGCTCATCAAGGCCATGCCCCGTGGGCGTGGAAACCGAAAAACTAGTCGTTTGTGCGCTGAGAGAGATGAGAGAGAGAGCAATTGATAAAGGAAAGGTAGGGAGGTTAACCAGGACTGAGCCCGGTTGGCTACCCTACACTGGGGAAAGGGGGACGGAAAGATTAAAAGAAGAAGAGAAAGTCTACTGGGGATATCGTTCGGTCCCTCAGTCCGGATCCCAGACGCTGACTCAATTCAGTAGCTTTCAAATATCGCAGCAGAGCTTTTGAGGCCTTTTGTAGCTGCGATATGCGAGGCCATGGTCCCAAGATCTTGTTCAAGGTGAAAGGTGTTCTATCTAGCTGGTTGAGAGCTGTGCATAGGTAATGTCTTTCGTTTTCAAAAGATGGGCAGTAGCACAGTAGATGTTCTATAGTTTCCTCGACACCGCAGGCATTGCAGTCGGCGCTATCAGTCATTCCAATCAAAAACGTATATGCATTGGTGAATGCACTGGGTACGCATTACTGTAAACATACTGAGTAACTGGTGAATAAAGGCTGCTGTAATTAACTGTTACAATTAGTGTGAAATACGAGAAAACGTCCGCACGACTCCGGGCGGTCGAGTTCAAGTGCATTCAAGTCTGTGCATTGAACGTCGCATTGAATTGTGCGCACTTGCGTACGTTATGGCAGGGGCTGTGCTTGCAGACACACTGTACACATAAGCAGAATGTGACTTGCATACATGTGTCGAATTTCAGTGAAGGAACGCCGGAGCAGCAGCACAAAACTATAGCACGCCGGTGGGACAGAAGGACCGCGGCTGCTATAATGCCCTGCCGGTCTCTACGCAATGGCGGCCGAAAATCACCATCGCCTGACTGCGGCACAGTGTTGCCAGATTTATACAAGTCCCTTATGCCATCGCGAATAAAGCAAAAGCTTCATTTTAAGCCACATGCAAGCTATCCAGCACGTGTCAGCAACCACAAGGCACAGTCAGTGTGTCCCTTTAGAAATGTGATGAGTAATTATTTTTGGTATTTCTAATAATTCATTTTGCTGCATTAAGCAAATGTTTTACAATGCTCGGTAAACAAATTCATAAAAAAATTATACGCTATTTGAAAATAATAGCTGCAGTGTAAGGAATATCAGCTGAGAAATTATAGAATTCGTGAGATGAATTCGCTTGAAGATGATCAACACATCAGAAGTGAAACGAATGTATTTTCTAGAGCTAATATTTCCCTTAACAAATATGCAAGACCAACTAGCTATAGTAGTTGGCCTTCTTAAAGCGCTAGGAAAGTTGTTCGAGGTCAATATACAAAAAACCTTTTGCGCAAACGACACCACAGTAATAACGGCACGGAAACGGACACGCGCAGTTTAGACAAATTATGTTCTACACCTCCATCATTCCCTTGCTCTAAAGTTCCTTTTTTACACTTTTCGGGCTCATTTTGTCCTCCATAAATAATCGTAATCTATCTTGCGTTCATTTCTTTTCTTGAACACTTCCCGCAGTCTACTTTCCTATGCTATGTCGTGCCTGTACGCCTACACCGTTCGTGGCCTGAAGTGAGCACCGGGAGCACTATGTCAAGGGAAGAAAATACATGTAAGATAGGTGGTGCTTATACTTGAAGGACGAGGAAGCCCCCAAAGGGTGGAAATTGCATGCTGGATCCCATGTCCTATTGATGACACATGCAAGCGATAGCCGGCAGACATATCTGTCTATAGTAATACGATACTGTACGCACAATACGTTGCATGAGGCTGCAGTTATGGCGATTTGATTCGTGAATCAAAGTAACTGGAGGTAAACGCACGACTCGCCAACCTTTTGAGGGCCTTCGATGCAGTTTGGGTGCGTAGCCATTTGCAGAGAGCACGGCTGTTTGACGGCAGCTAAATATACCGTCCACTTCACGTAACGCCCCATTTCCTCGGTCGTCTGGAAAGCCCCACTAGTCCTTGCACCTGGCGTTTCTTCCGACGGTGCAATTTCGCGCGTGTGCTTCGCAGACGCTGCTCCATCCTTCGGGAGGAGAAATGCCAGTCTGTTTTCGAACGAACGTAGTGGTAGTAGGTACGAACTGCCCCTTTCTTCAGAACGGCCTGCACAAATAGCTACCCCTAATTATACGCTACAACTAGTCACGAGCTCTAATGAAGTGAAGTAGCGATGGGCGTAAAGGGCGCTCTACGAAACATGAAAACAAAGGACACGTGGGTGTCGTGGCGCACAAAAAATTTAACCCATACCCCAAAACCCTGCTGCACGAGCACAACAACAACAACAACAACAACAACAACAACAACAACAACAACAACAACAACTGTGGACTGAAATGAGCGAGATTCCCGAACCCCGACCTGATTATGAGGCACACCGTGTAGCGGTTGATCCTTCGGAGTGACTTCGACCATCTGGGGGCTCTCCAACGCGCATCCATTGCATGTGGTACACACGAACGTTCTCCCATTTGGCACCCGTCGAGATGCGGCTGCCTCGGCCGGGAATCGTACCCGCGACCTCCTGCTTAGCAGCGCAAGGCCATAACCACTAGTCGACACCAGTTAAGGCGGGTAGCGAGAAGAATTAGTAGATTCGAGGGGCTCGATTTGTCGAGCAGACAAGGCCCAGGTGGCGGAAGTCTTTTTGAACAGCACGCGTCTTTATCACAGTTGTGATGTTAATAATCCATAAAATAATCCATAAATGTACGGTAGCATAATTGGTTCTGCCCCGCACGCGTAATGCGGAAGATGTGGCCTAACGGCTCCGATCCTGAGGCACAGTTATCTTTTCCTCCACTTTCATTTCCCCTTTACCTAATCATTCCTGCATTGCAATGGAAGGTAACAATTAAATTCCCGTGCGCTTTATCCGCCTTCGTTGCTTGCCACTTCGTATATGGCTGTGGATCGGTAGCTGTATGAAGCTGTCATTGCCTACATTCGACGCAGGCACGTAGCGGCGCTCGTCATTGCCGGGTGGGGACCGATCGCCGACGAGGTGCGTGCAGCGCAGCGTGGCGCGACACGCCAGCCCGAAACGCGAGCGGGGCCGCCCTGCGAGTGCGTCGCGCATAGAAGAAAATAGAAATTGCGGTCTGCGAAACGCGGCAGACATTACAACGGCACAATGAGGCTTTTAAGGCACTCAGTGATAAGTCTGCAATTGCTTCCATAGCTGATTTGCCTGGATTTTGCTTAAACTAGACGTGTTTCGGCCGCACCAACTTCGATTCGCCGCCGGCAACCACCATCTTGCAGGCAAATGGTCCCCTGTTTCTTTTGTTTTTAATCTGTCGTCTAGAAAGGAATAGCACCGCCTCCCAGACAAGTGCCGCTACTTACACGCTAAATGCATTCCAAAACATTGCAGTTCTGTGCGACATTTCAGACCTCAAAGTTTGTGACTATCATGATCGCTATCGTTTTTTTTTTTATTTATAGGCCGCGATAGATAATGGAAACATGAGGTGGTGGCATATATACAACGCTGCTTTCATAATAAATCGCGCAGCAGTTACTTTGTCGCGAAGCATTATTCGGATAGCCCCGTATATTAACCGTTCGTTACAATGAAATAGCTCTGTTGGATATGTTCGAAGTATCACTTTATTCGAAGTTTATCGTGGTCCCGACAGCAGTGCGTGCATTTGAGACCGGATTATTCCGACTGCAGTTGCCCCGGACTCTGCCTAGCACGAAGCGGGAACCCGCATGCAGGCGACGGCTCATTGGCGCAAGCAGGCCACACGTACAAGCCGCGGCCCGTCGTTTTTCGTCGTGCGTGCACCAACTTGCAGAGAGCGCTGCACTCCTCCGCGTGTCGGTGCTCCGTGTGACCAACTGGCGGCTGCTTGTGGTGTCAGCAGTAGAACTCGCCACTGTCACGTCTTTCGCTGCTGAGCACGGCTTTGTTTCAGCGCAAGCCGTACGAGCTCCCGCGTGGGCGGAGGCCGTGAACGTTTTAAGGCCCCTCCGCTTATGGCGAAGTGCTGCTTCTAACAAAGTCAAGCAAAGCTGCATGTTTTTACCGCATACTCTCACTCTGTTTTTTTTTTTTCCAACCTCCTCTTCAGACACTCTTACGTTGACGCTTGGTCATCTTCTTGCTATTCCTCACATCACAGTCACACAGACCGGCGTCCAGTTACCCTTGCTGAAGCTTAAGCTCACACTCGGTCCACGGTGCCAACGGCATTTCCGACCGAGCATTGCAAGTGTTGTGCAGCACGTGTCACCCCTTGTTTGGCTACAGTCTTTAAGAAGTCGCTGCAAAGCGAAAAAAATTACGCGTTGACTGGGAAATATCGCAGACATTACACCCAGGCGCAATGCCGGTGATCGAAGTAACGTATGTAATTACAGGCCTATTTCTCTCACTTGTTCGTAGACATTGGAACATGTCTGCTGAGGTCTTAAGAAACATAGCCAGGACAATAATTTGTTTACTCCTAATTAGCATGTTTTTTGCTCCCGTCTATCGTGTAATTAGCGGAATTTATGTGTGATATTGCACTGAGGCCTCAACCAATATGTGCATATTGATGCAATTTTCCTATACTTCAGAAAGGCATTCGATGTTGCGTCACATCTTTTTCTTCCCCTCTTCCCCTTCCCTTACGTAGAGTAGCAGGCCAGATACTCCATTATCCGGCCGACCTCCCTACATTTGCCAGTCATTAAAATACTTCTTCTTGATGTTGCGTCGCACAATTTGCTGCTATGCAAGTTGCGCGTCTTGACATTCCAAACTCGCTTCCTGGCTGGACAAAATATTACCTGCGCGCGTGTGAGCAGCGGGTGTTGATAAACGACTCGTCGGTGGTCAGTGCGGTCAGTACGGCGTACCGCAAGGGTCCCACTGTGTATATTGCTGTGCTGTCACATGCAGTAATGGTGCAAGCGTTGTACATTCCGATCTTGCAAAATGGTGTCTTGGTGCAATGAATGGATGATGAGCATAAATACCTCAAAGGTGCTATCTCATCGGATTCACGAACAAAAAGAGGAAAAGGAACAAAAAGCTGGATAGTTCATACTTTATTGAGGGGAAAGCAGTGCAGGTGGCAGATAAAGTTAAATATCTTGGCACCAAACTGACCGCTGTATTAGATTTGGACTGCACGTGTGAGCGCAACCGCAAGCAAGATTTGTCGTCTGCTGCATCACTTCCAAGGAAATTTCAAACATGCTCCACAGACGTTAACCCGTGAGGCGAGTGTTGCCTACCGGCAACACATCAGAAAAATATATTTTCTCGCTGAGTTTCGGTATTGAGTACCAAGTCCTTGGCTAAATGTCTTCGGCCAACACTGAATGACAAGCAGCAAGCGTTATTTGCTGATTTAAAGCACGGACACAGGGCAAGGGACGAAGATATTTGGCACGTGACTTGCTTTCAAAGCACTTTCAGCGGAGACAGATGCAGTGGTGTCGCACACGTGATGTGGAGCAAGTGAAGTGTTCACCTGTGGTCCCCACGCCTGTGACCACAGCTGTCCGTTCCGCCTGGCACTCCACCCCCCTGTTGCTTAAAAATCTCCTGCAAAATATTTTTTGTTTTCTTTTCGTTGACTACGCTTATTCTCGAAGTGTTTTGCCAATTCAGATAGAAAATAGAAAATATGCATTTTTTCTCGTATTTATGTGAGCCCCACGAACACCAGAGAAGTAGTTTAATATACCAAGGCATCATGGGGCTCTTTCGTGAAAACTATTATGATACATTAGAAAGGGTACAGAAATGTGCTGCGAGATTTATGACCGGTAACTTTAACTGTAGCATTACAGGCTCAAATATTGCCAGTAATCTTCGATAGAACTCATTGCATGAGAGGACGAATTATGCAATAAAAATTGTTGCACCAAATATACTATAGTGAAACTGGCATCGACAAACACCTGCACTTAAGATCACCTCAGCATGTTTCAGTAAGAAAATACCATGCTAAGAAGATAAGGGCGTATCAATGCCTTATTAACGTTTTGAAATATGTTTTCTTTCGTAATACAATAAAAGACTGAAATAAGCTGCCAAGTCAACTTAATCATTTACGAGATTTCCTAAATGCTGTTAAACGAGAGAGAGAGAGAGAAAGAGAGAGAGAGAGAGTTCCTAAGAGAAAGGGAAGGAGGCTAACCAGGCGGAGTCCCGTAGGCTACCCTGCAATGGGGAAGCGGGAAAGGGGATTGAGAGAGGAGAAGGAAGAAAGAAGTTCACTGTTTACACTGTTACACATACAAGCGTTCATCGCTGAGTGGATGCCTCCTAATAAATTATTTGTGATGTGCCAATTGTATAACATTTTGACCTTGTGGTACATAAAACTGTAACGAATTCTTTCCTTTTATGAGTGCCCGTTTATTACTGTTTTTTGGTTATGACGGTTGAATGTTTATTTGATCTTTATTCATGTTGCTTTTATTACTATGCAGACAATATGATAATTTTATGTTGTAAATAAACCGCCCCACAATAATGCCATACGGGCGATGCAGGTATGTATAATGCTAAAGCAGTCGGTCGGGTCAGTCTGACTGATTCTCGGGAATTTTTCTCACGAACATCGAAGAGTATATATGAACACTTCCTTTCACGTCTCATAATACAGCTAGAAAAATCTTTGCGAAGGACTAGTTGACACAGCTTTTCAAAATACATGCCTAGCCACAGCTCACGTGACGGCAGGTGGCTACGGTTCGCAAAACTGCTCGAAAGCTGTGGAATGGGAGTCGAACTCTCATCCTCGCTCTCCAGAGCTTTTCGGGGCCAGGAGTGTCACGGACGCGAGGAGGGCGCGTCCGAACCTGCGCAGCAGTCACGCTGCATCTCATAGCTGCTGAATAGGATGCAGCTTGACCAGACTTTACCCTTGTCACTTAGATGTTTGTGACAAAGACCACACATCGCATAAGGACGAAATTCGTGTCTGAAGCGGTTGCTAAACATAGGCGATACAAAGGTGTATAGACAATAGCCCTTTGTATCTTATTGCTTGCTGTGTTTCCTTTGCGAGGTCTGGGCTTAGTGACCATTTTACGGCATGAATTGCATCATTCTCGGGCACTTTCTGTGCTGCTGCATCGTCTGTACGGCTTCCAGGAGCGACCGACCGATTATCCACTGAGGTACAGGCACTGGCGCTTTCGTCAGTTTTCTTGAGAGACACACGCAGGGATGCAAACGCGTTTAGCGAGATGCAGAATAACACTCCGGTGGACTGTACGTGCGCAGGACCACGAGCACGCAGCGTGTTCCTCTTCGCAGTTCACACGATGTGGAGTGTTTACGCAGCTTTCAGTCAGGTTTTCACGAGCACTGCTAAATTTTGCACCTCGGCATTTCTGTGAAAAGTGTGTTTATAAACATACTTTCTGGCGGGTTTTTGCGTGCTCGTAGAAAATGAACAACATGAAGTGACGGACACACCTTGTCTGTCACATCGTGACGGCTACGCGATTTCCGTGGGCGCGTTCGTCGAAACGACGCCCGAGCGCCTCCGCCGCGACAAAAATCGCGCCATGCGGTTCCAGCTTATGACAGTTACCAGCTCTCCAGCTTTGCCAAGATTACTTCGCTAGAATTTGCTAATTTGTAATTCATCTATACACATCTATACACCAACTCAAGAGATCAGGCAGAATTCGCCGAACTGTCAAAACTGATCAACAAGGAAAGGGATATTCGAAATTATAACGTGACTGAGGAAGCAATAAATATGGACGCAGCATGCAATCAGTGAGAAGAAAACTTGGCATAGGACAAGCCAAGATGTATGCATTGAAAGGTAAGCAGGGCAATATCATCAGCAATCTCGAAGATATAGTAAAAGCAGCGGAAGAATTCTATACTGACCTGTACAGTACCCAGAGCAGCGACGCTACCCCCATTCAAAACAATAATGAACAGTATACAGAAACTACTCCTATAACTAGCGATGTAGTCAGAAGGGCCTTGCAAAACATGAAACGGGGAAGAACGGCAGGAGACGATGGAAGAACATTCGATTTAATCGAAGATGGCGGAGATATAATGCTTGAAAAGCTTGCGACCCTTTATACGAAATGTCTCACTACTTCAAGGGTCCCAGAATCAGAATCGGTTTTTATTTAGATGATTAGACAGATTACAAGATGTTAATATACAGAAGGAGGTCCCGAAGTCAAAGGCTGTAATGGGACCACCTTTACAAAGTAAACTGGAGTAAGAGAACTGGAAGAATGCCAACATTATACTAGTCAACAAAAAGCGAGACGTTCAAAATAGAATTATTATGGGCCCGTTAGCTTACTCCCAGTGTTGTATAAAATATTCACTAGGATAACTTCCAATAGAATAAGGGCAACAATGGACTTCAGTCAACCAATAGAACAGGCTCACTTCATGAAGGGATACTCTACAATGGATAACATCCACATCATCAATCAGATAATCGAGAAATATACAGAGTGCAATCAACTTCTCTATATGGCTTTCACAGATTACGAAAAAGGCGTTTGATTTAGTAGAGATACCAGCAGTCATACCGGTATTAAGTAATCAAGAAGTACAGGAGGCTTACGTAAATATCTTTGAAAATATCTACAGCGATTCCATAGCTACCTTAATTCTCCATAAGAAAAGTAGAAAGATAGGTTTAAAGAAGGGGATCAGACAAGGAGACACAATCTCTCCAATGCTATTCACTGAATGCTTGGAAAATGTGTTCGAGCTATTAAACTTGGAAGGTGTAGGAGTAAGGATCAACGGCGAATATCACAGTAACCTTCGGTTTGCAGATGACATTGTCCTGTTCAGCAACACTATAGGGATGAGTTACAACAAATGATTGAGGCCCTTAACAGGGAGAGTGTAAGAGTGGGGTTGAATATTAATATCCAGAAAAGAAAGGTAATGATCAATAGCCGGGCAAGGGAACAAGAGTTCAGGATCGCCAGTCAGCCTCTAGAGTCTGTGAAAGAATACGTTTACCTAGGTCAATTACTTACAGGAGACGCAAATAGGTGATGAGTGATGAGAAGGAAATTTGTAGAAGAATAAAAATGGGTTCGAATGCGTATGGCACACATTGTCAGATACTCACTGGAAGCTTACCATTATCATTGAAAGGAAGGTGTGCAATCAGTGCATTCTACTGGTGCTAACATATGGGGCAGTGATTTAGAGACTGACAAAGAAGCCTGAGAACAAGTTAAGGGCCGTGCAAAGAGCGATGGAACGAAGAATGTTAGGCCTAACGTTAATAGAGAGGAAGACAGCGGTGTGGTTCAGAGAGCAAACGGGGATAGCCGATTTTCTAATTGACATTAAGAGAAAAATATGGAGCTGGGTAGGCCATGTAATGCGTAGGTTAGATAACCGGTGGACCATTAGGGTTACGAAATGGGTGCTGAGAGAAGGGAAGTGCAGTTAAAGACGGCAGAAGACTAGGTGGGCCGAAGAAATAAGGAAAGTCGCGGGCGCTAGTTGGAATCGGTTGGCGCTGAACAGGGCTAATTGGAGAACGCAGGGAGAGGCCTTTGCCCTGCAGTGGATATAAAAGATGATGATGATGATACACACAGATGTTTATATCCAATGTAGTGAGCATAAAATTTCGATGCAGTTGGCCTTCAAGTAAATATGATGAGTTGAGATGCTGTCTTCAACGAGGAACTCTAGGTGTTAGCTTGGCTCACAGCCCGACATCTTATTGAGGTGAGAGATTACACGACAGACACCGCCCACGGACAAACTCATGATGCGAGCACGGCCAGCGAATGTGTCTCGCTCTTAGCCCTCATTATCGCCGTTTTACCAGCATTTACAAAAATCGCGCTAAAACGCAGCTGACATTGAATAACAAGCAGAACGTCTACATCGAACTCGGTCGCCACGTCGATACGGCAATAAGTAAATGTCCCGCTGAGGCTTCTGGCTCGTTCAAAAAGATACGCCTTGTATAGCGAGAACAGCTGTGAAGCTTTGTGAGTATACATACATATATATATATATATATATATATATATATATATATATATATATATATATATATATATATATATATATATATATATATATATATATGTGGGCGAAGTATGCCGCGAAGCGCGCGTACTGCATGGAACCCTCAGCTATCGCGCATCAGCTATCGTTATCATCATCTTCGTCCCCATGCCACCTTCGTTTTCGTTATCTGTCTCTGTAAACCCCACGGTGGCGTAGCAGGCTAGAGTCACAAGTTCAGTCAGGCCGTCCTCTCCGCCTTTCGCGCGACTGCGAAGACGGCGATGTGACGCCAACGATTGCAGTGTGGCGGTGCAATGACGACGATGACACGCTGCGAACGACCACGCTTCGAGTGGCTTTGAATGAGTACATTTTTGCCAATTAATTATGATTTGCTCACTTACCCATTCTAATACCTTCCAATTTCGGAAATATCTTATTTTCAGTTCTTAGAATCTGCCTCGACCGCTCTCTCTCAATGTCGTTGAATTGTCCATAACAGCACGGACGCCTGCAAAAATGTGCATAAAAATATAATGCGTAACGTGCACTTTTGATTAAAACGAGAAAGATGTTGAAGCACATTCTCCGGACAGAATATCGCGCTTGTATCGGACCCCTTTCTTTTTCTTTTCTACAGTGCCCCTCGCTTGTTTGGGCTCGTTTCGAGCAGTCTCACCCTTTCGCTGGTCCCAAGTGACGCTGCCACGCACTTCCTCTTGTCTGTCTCTCTCGACACAAGATTGTTTCACACGACGCGTACTGCCTTCGGCTTTTATCGAAGATGGATTTATTTATTTATTTATTTATTTATTTATTTATTTATTTATTTATCTTCAATCTCCGAAGGCGTTACAGAAGGGAGTGCTGAAAGAAACGTACATGTCATAAGCGGCTAGTAGATGCAATAATCGCCAGTGGTAGATTGAAATGCGGAGACGCTGAGAGTGGGGACGACGGAGATGGGCAAAGAATTTGATTATTTCGCTGTCTTTGGTATGAATGAATCAAAATACGAAACAATGCGACAAGAAAGGGACGTCAACTTTATGGCGGTGCGTAGTACGACATAGGACAGATAAGTTGGCTCACTAAGAAGTTCATGTTGGGGGTGTGAATTACGAAAAATATTCTGGAATAATGATAAACGGGACATTTTTCCCGCGCGAAGAAAGGTCGGTAAGCTGCAAGGTGAGCTTTATCGATGATACGCTAGAAAAGCATGAATAATTTGACAAAATGAAATGCGCACAACAGTTTTGCATCGATTCTAGTTGACTAATAACAGCTTCTAGACTAGGATCCCACAAAGCACATGCATATTCAAGCTCCGACCTTACAAGTGTTCCATGTAATGTTAATTTAAGAAACGATGGTGCCCTTGAAAAGTTGCGGCGTAAGTAACATAACATGTGACTAGCATTATTAATGGCGTAGTTAACATGACTTTGCCCAGAAAGATTTTAACAGTTATGTGAACTCCTAGATACTTATAAGAGGTTACTTCTTCTAACATAGAAGCGTTTATGTTATAAAGACGAGGGTTACAAGTGGCCAATTTTCAAGAATCCTCATTACACTTCTGATCATTCAAACGTGCTTGCCATGCATTGTACGAGTTAGTGATATCGTCAGGGTGTGACTGAACTGCTGTGAGATCAGTACCAGAAAATATTACGCCATAAATTACGCACTCGTCAGCATATAGTCTAATAGGTCATGAACTAGATTAGTCCGGTTTTTAATATAAGTTAAACCTAGAAGAAGGCGGAGCACAGAACCCTGTGGCACACATGAAGTAACTGAACAGGAAGGGGAATCAAAATCGTTAGCTGTCACAAGTTGCCTTCTGTTAAAAAAGAAAGTTTTTAATCCAAGCAATAATATTTGGATCGACATTTACTTGATAAATAAATTGATATCTATTTTCAAGCACTGCTTTTGCTGTTCTTGCGACCGTGCTCCAGCCCTCTCAAATATACCTAAACTCAAACTTCTAAAATCAAGTCTTATTAAATCAGACATTTTCTTCCGGTGTAAGGTGATCCATGGCATTATACGTTGCCAAAGGCTGCTTAATTATGTGCAGCTTTGAGTGCCGCAGAAAAATACCAGGCATCAAACTTTCCGAATCTCTGCCCGACCATGTTGCATTAAAGAGTGTCCTACGGCTCGACTCCAAAAAACATTGTATTCTGCCTGTATTGACATATTTCAGAGTTAATTTCCTGCGGTTTGTATAAATGTAGAGAGTAATGTTGTATGACTGACTTCCTTTTACGCCCGCCTCCTCGTTTTCTGTTTCTCTATTTGCTCCTTCATCTCGCATTGCTTTGCCTACCACATCGGCGCTCTTTGTACGTTCTGACTACGTTTTGAGTGCACCAGGATGAAGGCTCCGTAGATGTACCTGGGTACAATAATAAACATTTGAGTTATTTGTTTATTATTATTATTATTATTATTATTATTGTTATTGTTGTTGTTGTTATTGTTGTTGTTGTCGTTGTTGTTATTGTCGGATATGAAAACACACATATACAACGTACAGAGAGGGAAATAGGGAGGTAGCAGGCTGGCAACTGCCGCCGAGAGGGGCACGAACGCTGCCTACTCTTTAGGAAGGTGGGAATAGAAAAAGAAGTTGAATATTAAGCAGAAGGGAAGCGAAAAGGCAACAAACAACAACAAGAGAGCAAGACGACAAGCCACAAGCAGTAAACTGCAGCAACGACAAGCTTTAAAGTGTGCCTGTAGGAACAGAGCGATAACGCGCGAACAGAAAAAAGAAAAAGAAGAAGAAAAACACGCAGGTCTCACTAATTACAAAAGAAAGTTAAAAAATACAAGAAGAAAAGGGCAAGAAAGTATGGTGCCTCGCAAATTAAAAAGAAAAAGTTTTACGAATGGAAAGCCAAGTCAGTTTACGGTAGGAAAGTGAGCAGGACGCGATGGTCGCGTCGATGGAGGCAAACCAAGGCAGCCCGGGGCAACGAAGGCCATCGTTCTCCGAACGCAAACTGTTTAACCTTGTAACCATGTTTAAGTGTGCGAAACACCGTCCCACATACTGAAACATAGCTTCAGTTGCAGGTGTGTGGAAGAATGTTCTAGATAATATGTATAGGTATGTGGAATACCGTTCTATTTCGCTTGAACGTTGTTCCACCTAGTTATTGTTGTGTGAATGTAAAACGTAAAATGTTGAAGTACCATAAAGAACGCCGTTTCATGCATTTTGTGATTTTATATGGAACGCAGTTCTATCTATGACAGTGAAAAATCTTTACAACGAATTTCTACGTATAAATGGCACCGTAAGTGAAACTAGATGAGCAGTGCGGCATGTCACTTTGGTTTCCGTCGAATGAGTCTGACGGCGGTGAAACGCCCCAAGTTTACGTCGAGCAGTGCGTTTGCCCGTGAAAACGCGTCCAATTTACCCACCACACGTCTTCACGCGTCAAGAGGTGGTCAACATTCACAATCTGGCATCAACTGTTATACTGCTCCACATATCCGGCAAGACCTCCCACCTGCGATGTAGCTGTGGCGGCTTCACCGGAAATTCTCATGCCTTGCGGGACTAGGCGTACGAGAGCCTACGTGGCCGCGGATGACAAGTCTATCTCAACGCCCTACCGCTCGCAGACCGGCGAACCTAGAGAAGTGACATGCAGACCGGACACCGTGCGGGCTCTTCTGAGCCTCATTCATCTCTTGACCTGCACGTGTCCACTAGGTCCCGTCCGGTACCTTTTCTCCCCTTGCCTCTCCTACCTGCTGACCCCGACTCTGGAACAATAATGTTTATATCTCTCTCTCTGTCAGACTTCGTGGTGGGGCGTGTATTTGCAAATGGTTGCTAAACAAGGACACCCGTTCCGCGCAAACACTAGAGTTTCGCTTAAACCAATTCCCACAGGGTGTGGAATCCAATTGTTTTGACTAAAAGAATACAGAAACAGACCTCTCTCTATTCAGCAAGAGTTTCTTGCATGAGTCTCCCTTATTTTTGTTTCTATTCGGTGAAATGGCGCAACAATCGAAGGGGGGTTAGATACGTCTTTGATCGTGTGGTTACGAGGAGACACACTCACGCACAAAAGGAAGCAGTTCGGAAGTACAACGCAGAAGTGAATTAAAGAAATCAAGCTCTGAAGCTGTAATTGAAGATGCGCGGACAGCACAGACTACTATTGGCAATATTCGTGCTTCAAACGAAATAAATGTGGCGAAATTAAAACGGTAGCCTTCTTGTGCCTCGAAGGAAGCTCGATATGAAATGGCAAATGTGCGCTGTAAGACAGTGCCATTCGAAGTTATTTCTGCGATCGGTTTTTCAATACCTTGGTCTCCTGCTCGTTTTCTCTCCTGCCTGTGATCGCGAACGTCACGGCTTTACTGAGTGTGTGCCCATTGGCACAAGTTCTGGCACGGTTGCAGCTGCATCCATGCATCAACACCGGCAGGCCGTCGACTTGTGTGCATGTAATATATCGCGCTTTCGCCGAGAACATATATATGCTGGATAACGAAGCAAAGCAGTAGCACACTTCCGAAAATGGACAGCGTATCGCCTATAGGCACTTTGTGCTGAGTTTTCCATAGTCGACAGCAGCGCTGGAGCACGCAGCCTAGCGAGCGATAGGAGCACCATTGGGGGCACGACAATTCGTGTCTGCGATGACGCTTATGGCGCATTGAGGGTGGTGCTCGAACTCGGCAGCATTCCCAGCCACGCTTGACCTTTGTACTGGGCAAAAGCTTGACGTGTAGGCAGGGGTCTCTTCGGCGTTTACAAGGTTGTTTCATTTTCGTCGCAGCCCTGTCGGCTGGCGTCGGCCACACTGGTGGGATAATGACGACGATGACTTATTGACATCCCCTTTGAAACGGGGTGGCGATACGTAGTCACCTCGCCTGCTTGATTTAGTCAGGTCCGCTGCACCGTCTTTTCATTCCAGCATTTTTGTATACATGGATGAATGGATACAACTTTCTTGTACGTCCGGCAAGGTTTAACGCGACCCGGGCTCAGGTCTTCCACGGGGGAACGTCAAGGCCCTGCCTCAACGCCGCCTCACGGGCTTGCTGGACTGCCCACATCTGGATTCCGACGTCTGAGCTGCGCAGAGCGGCGGCCCACCTCGACGACAGGGTCTCCGGAGTAACTGCCATCCCTCCTGTAACTACATTGCACTCCCACAGCATGTGTTTGAGTGTTGCTGGTCCTTCCTGGCACAATTTGCACGTGTCGTCCTCATGTTTATCTGGGAAGATACGTTTCAGACGGAATGGATTAGGGAAGGTGTTCGTCTGGAGTTGTCGCCAGGCGACAACTCCTACCTTCTCTACCTTGTACTGCTACCTATGCTTGTAGCGGATCCGATCGTATAAATCTCTTCTCTGCATTTTTTCAACCATTTATACACTAAACGTCTTTCGCTTTTCTCAACGGCTGACCGGTGCTTCCGTCCATTTTAAATTCCAGCGCTTCTGGAAGGCGTATACGCTACCTAAGAGTCTCGCTGGTTGAATACGTTCCCATTCCATTAGGATGTGCTGAATGGTGTCCATATTTTTGCTGCAGCATACAAGTGCATACCTGTGATAAATGAAAGAGTCGCAGCACCCTCTAGCTGGTGCAGGGTGTCTCACGCGGCCAGAATGCGTCATCCCTGCACTGTTGCAAGTGGGTATTAAACGCACGTGGTGTCGCTGTTCCTTCAACGCTTTTAAGTAGGTGCTCATGTGGGCTCATCTGTAAAGGAACATCTGGCTCCGCAATCGTTCACTGACAATGGGAATCACAGACAGTGCTTAGCCTTCTCCGTTTTATTGCAAGTTTGCGCTGAATCGTGGATAATAAACGTTTGGTTCGTTGAGTAAGCGATCTGCAGCGTCTGTTATAGTTATATCCTGTTTCTTTTGTACGCGGTGCTAGCCGCCAGCCATGACCAACCAACCGACCCGACGAAACGTATTCCTGCAGCTTATGATATTTCAGCCACATAAATCATTTCGAGATTGCTCAGCTCAAAAGTGGACGCCGGAGTAACGTCATAAAAGTGCACTGCTTCCAGTTCGGTGAAAGCCATTGGATCGCCAGCAGCGAAGAATGTGCCCGACATGGTTGTAAGGAGCTCAACCGATTGACCACCACTGACAAGACTTCTCTACACTATTCATTTTGTTCCACTACACTGTTACAAGCTTGAACTGTAAGCGGAAAATGATTGCAAATATTTTTGGGCACTTAAAGAAAACGGCAATCCATTAAAGTCACAAATATATGGAACGGCTTTCTATATGTTTGAAGTGTTTTATTCCGAAAGCAGTTGCACGAGGCACATTCACGCAGTCGGTGCCGTCGTCGTCGTGCTGCCCCGCTATCGACGGCACATGCGCGGCTCGCGTGTGGAGAGGCAGTCCCTTGCAAACAGAGGTAACACACTGGCGATGCATCCATCGTTCAGCCACCACGGGGAATAAAGTTGTCTTGTGGCTTCAGACATTCTTGTGAAGTTATCGTCGCGCTCTGTCTTTCTAAATGTTTAAGCACTCATGTTGAATAATGTGTCCTGTAGCCTTTGTAATGCAATGTGTATTTGAATATCACCAATTTGTACAAAGCTGTTTGAAGCCAGAAGGACGAATTTTTAGGCAGATCCGTGCACATGTAACAGAGGAACACCAAATAAGACTCGTCACCCACATAAAGGATCACCTAGCACCAAGTCGCAGAGCACCGAGAAGTCATCGACACGGATCCAACACGAGCCACACAAGGTCAACCTAGGGCGTCCTGAACAGAGGTGACCCACACGGGCACTAAGCATAAAAATGAATATGTAATTCATTTATTCTACGCAACCGCTTTGTCTCTCTCTCACTATAGCGTTCCTGCTGAGCTGCCGTGTGCGTGCTCTAGTTTCGAGCCGTAAACTTCGAGCTAACGTTAAGCAATGACATCCTCGAAGAATCACACCGGTGCGCACAGGGGTGCGTCGTTTCATCCAATCGCCGTCGCCCCATGGCGGCCCGCTAGCACCGGTGGAGTGTATCGGTGCGATTTGTCGAGGACAGTGCCGCAATATTTCATCGGATGCTGACGACGCTTTCCTGTCGGGCTCGGCTGTGCACCATTGAGGCGCGACGCCTGTGGCGCCTCTCCGCCAAGCGCGGTGCCTGCTTTTCTGCCCAGCAGGAGTTGGCTTTCGTCGCGCCAACATGTCTCGCACCCGCGTATAGTTGGAAAGCCGTCCCGGGAGTTCAAGCGCAACGCTAAACACCGCTATGGACGTCAATACTTCGCTCTGCATGCGAAACGGTCAATCTGTTTTTTTTTCTACTTTCACGTAATGACGAACACGTGCAACTACGTTCCAGTCAAATAGCCACTGTCATCCGCAGCAGTGTTCCACGCACCTGCATTTATCTGGAGCATTCTTCCACACCTATCTAACTGGAACCATGTGGAACATCGTCCCACATACTTCAACGGGGTTCGAATTACACGTGCGTTAAAGACTGTTCCAGATAATAGGTAGAGGTGGGTAGAAGGCTGTTCCGGATAACAGTGGATATTTTACTGGAACGCCGTTTCGCAAACTTATTATTGTGTAAAAGAAAGGGGGGGGGGGGGGGCGGTCGTCTCGCGACTCTACATAACTCTCATCGCAATAAAAATAAAGCGCTAAATATATATAGAACGTGGTTCCAATTTTGTGGTTTTGCGTGGACCGCCGTTCTGTTATAGTGAGTAAAAAATATTAGCAAGCATTTTCAGCTAATTGCTGGAACCTCAGTGGAATAAAATTACCAATGTACGTCTGTACCAGCGAACATAACAGCGTGCAAACAGAAGCCGCCACGCGGCGCATGCCGACGCGGGCAAGCGTCGGCCGCTTCGCGACGCGGCTTCAGCAGATGTTTCCGCGGCTGCTCTTTGGACAAGCGCGCGCGCCTGCGTTTGCCATCTGCCGCCGCCGGCAGGACCCTCCTCGTCGTTCTCTGCAGGCAGCAAGCCAGCGCGATGCCTGCATCGGCACGCTTTTCTCTCCCGTGGCGAAAGAAAGAGGGAGTGACATTCTCCTCGCCAGTTTCCCTCTCTCCACGCACGTGCTAAAACGGTGCAGCTTTGAAGAAACGGCAGCCGGTGCCGACCAATCAGACAAGCGAGCTTGGCGACCTACCATGTTCCTTCGCGCTGCATGCAGCGCACGCATCCGCGCGCGCCCGCGCGTCGTCTGCTATCAACAACGCAACGAGCGAGGCAGGCGATAGTGCAACGAACGAACGAAGGAAAGCCTAGTGGAGCGTGATACCAACCATGATAGGATCTTAAAAAGCCTAAGCCAATTGAGCGATTGAAACGTGTATTGTTTGTCTTTTGTTCGCCGTTCGTTGAGTACTCTCAATCTTCGTGTGTTTCTTGCATGCTGCTTGCCCCACATGCGTGCAAACATGCATGGGAACTTGTGAAGTTAACAAGGGTGGCTGTTTGGGCGAATCGGTGCTGCGTTTTTAGATAACTGGCCGGGAATCTAGAAAACAGCGCAGTGGGGGTGTGTTTCTTTTTTCATCATTGACCGTGCTGTACTGATTGGCTGAGATGCAGCCTGATCGCTGCAAGAACAACGGTGCGAGCTTGAAGTGAGCTTGAGAAATCGAGCTTGGCGTAATGTACCCGCATGCCGTAACCTGCTTCTCGGCAGTACGGAAGGCTTACATTTCGGCACTATTTTTTGCCGTACTTCAGCGACGAGCTTTGTACTGCTTACAGCTTGTACAATGCTGCACCGTTTTACCGGGCAGCTGGCATCCTCTCGTTTTGTTGCGGCGCCCCCCTCCGCCATCTCCCGCTCCCGGTCGGTCGCTGGCAATCCTCGTTTGTATTTATGCGCTTATGATATCCGGTGTATACCCACCGACTGCGCCGCCGTAGTTGTCGTTTAGAGAGACTCGCCTTTCCCATTTCCTTGTCCCTTTCCGTTTTCTTTTTTCATCGCGGCACCCCGTTCCGACGTGGCCCCTTCCCGTGCCGTGTCTTGAATCTCGGAGACAGACGGGGCGGTTGTTCTCGGAATCGCGCTAACCGCGCGTCGAATGCGGTCGCGCCGACACTGGATGCGGCTGTAGCCGCCCTTCTGGGTGGGGGCTCCACATCGACGCTTTCTGGCTAAAACGGGCGTGAAAGCGTACGCGTGGCTGGCAACGCGATCTAAGCGACTTTTAGCGGTGATGTCGGTGATATGCTTATTCCTCCTTGTTATTAACACACACGCACACACACATACGCGTGCGCGCGCACGTGTCGTGTGCTAGCGACGAACTATTTCGCTAGCTATGCTGATCGAAGGATGCATCGTATATCAATGTACGGGACCTCATGTAAGATTCACGGGGCCCCTTTCTACACGGCCCCTTTTGTTTTCTAATCTGAATGTTTGAACAATCAGCGGTATTGGATTACTTCTCTTGCACGTGGGGCGGCCTGTCTAAGACCGAATGGCAGCAGTGATCTTCGGAATGCCACAATATAAATGTTGAGATTTCTTTGGACCAGCGAGATCGTACTGCCTGGCATTCCTTATACTTATTGCGCAAACAGTGCAATAAACCGCTTTTAATCTAGGCTCTCATTTGAAATGCAAGGAGATGACGGAATAAGCTCACGCCACAGATGAAAAGCCAAGTCTGGAGTGGTTCAATTTCTGGCTGCGATGGCGCCATTGTTTGCTTATTCTCGCTATTCTGCTATTTAGTTCGCGGCGTACTGGGAGCTGACGTATACACGAGATGACAAAACGAGGAACGTCACGTGACCTCCTCTCTCTCTCTCTCTCTTTCATTTTGAACGACAAAGGAAAGTAGGGGGTCGAGGCTTGGCTGCCTATTGCGTCACACGATGAGGGTTACTCATTCTGTCGACAGCGGCGCTCTCTGTCATCCCCATGCAGCTGCCGGCGCCACCGTCAAAGGAGCCAAACCCTCGTGTGCATTTTCCTTCTTCTTTTTTTTCTCGTCGCATGACGCAGACATTCACAACAACGCCGTGCGACTACCCGTTTTAGAGCGCGCGGTAGTAACCACTTCAGTCTGTAACCCCTCACCGCGACAGCGGAGAGCGCGTGTCTTTCGTTCTCTTGTTGATGGCTGCAAATGCGACAAAGCCGACTGCTGCAGCAGTTGACGGGGACGCGAGTAGAGGAATGTTTCGAAGGTAAAGGAAAATGAAGAAAGAAAAGGACCCCACGAAAGCAATCATTGTTGCTCTCAGAAATATAGCGGACGCGATAGTTGCTAATTAGTGAAAGCTCGTCAGTTATAAAATAATCGTATGTAGCGTATAAAAAATGTACGCTACACATATACACCCTCTTCTAAGCTCTCCTATCCCAGCTCTACCTCTGCAACGTGACCAGCTTCTCACAATCCACACACATACACTTTTGCCCCCTTGACACTCCGAATGCGAACGTATTAAAATAGTAATCCTTATACAACCTCTTTAAGACGTTCGTGCGCACGCATCAAGTACAACGTCAGTTTAGAGCGAACACCTAAAGGACCGCGAAGATTTCCGAGTGGAACCTTTAGATGGTGCTGCAGTCTTGACAGATTTACAGATGCAACTCAAGTATCCAAACGATTGCATGAAGATTGTTTTAGGAACATTAAGACTGGGGCTGCTGCAGGCGCTCGCTCGTTCTTGTAGCGTTGCTAATTAGTTACTGACATTATAGAGATAAAGTCACGTACGTATTGCACCTGGTTTACTACGATGCGTCGGGTGAGCAGGGGTATTGAAGAAAACGAAAGAAAAAAGGGGGTAGTTGTTTGTTTCACCCAGCGTGGTGGCTCCGCCGCTATGGCGTTGTGCTGCTGCGCACGCGGTCTCATGTTCGATTCCTTGCCGCGATACGATCGAAGCGCAATGGAAAAATGCTCGTGCACCTTGCTTTGGGCGGCAGGTCAAAGAACCCCAAGCGATCAAAATTAACCCACATCGCCTCACCACGGAGCCCTTCCATTGCAGTTTCGGGACGTTAATGGTGGATCCACACGATGGACAGCTCCGCCAAAATCAGTTCCGCGGACGGTTACTTCGCCGCCCGTCCGGCTGCAAAGCGCGTCCATGGCGGGGTGAGCAGACGACCGCGCCGGAAAAATAAACATGGCGGCGACGCCCGAAGGGGCTGCCGTCCGCCTCGAACCTATCAACTCGTCGTCGTTCACTGTGTGGCCCGTAAGTTTAAAACTAATGCTTGTGATTGCTTTTAAGTTTGTGTCCAGAAGCTCAGACAGCAAATTATTCGTGACGCTTGGGCATCGTTTCCGAAAGCCATACCCAGATTCTCGGCGTGTAGGCTTAGAGTGGCTGTGTTTGCTGAACATGGCCTCGGAGATGTTGCGGCGGCCCGGGCAGATCTCAGTGGCCCTAAGTTACAAATGTTTGCTTTTTTCTACTCTCTCTAGATAGCGCCAGCGGTGTAATGAAGATTCAGTCGTATGTGTTTCTCGCTCTGAATGAAGATGGAGATCGAAAGGAAACGACTGTTGGCCGCAATGGCTGTTGTCTTGTCCGAATTGGATGATGACGAGTACTTGTTTAATGGAAAGAGGTATTGTTGGCATAAGGACTATATCACCAACAAGCATCTGGGTATGCAGAACCATTTATACCGACAGACGTTGGTCAGCGACGTTGAGGAATTGCTGTCGCGTGTGGGACATCGTATAGGAAGGCAGGACACCGTGATGCGGCGAGCAATACCAGCGGAAACAAGGCCGTAGGCGACGCTGTGATACCTCGCTTCAGGCAAGAGCCTCACGTTTCTGCATCGTTGGCAGACTTATAGAGCATCCTAGGCTAAATCCGCAGCATACGACCGCCACAGTCCGGATGGGAAAAATGGCTGCGGATTTTCCGTCCGCGGCGGTCGCGGACTACGCGCGGACGGCATGAATCCGTGACGCGTAGTCACGCGATGAGCCGCTCGTTTGAGCCTCCGGTTCCTGGTTCCAGTGCGGAGCGCTTTTGAAAACACGCCCAGAGAAAGAAACGGCGTGTATCAAATCCAGGCGAGAAAGCGTCTCGCATGGATATAAGTTAAACAATGTTTCGAGGAGACCGCGGAGCCGGTGTGCTTCTGCGCTTTTAAAGCGACAGCTTTCTTTGGCTGTCCCCCTACTTTGCACTTAGTCAGTTTCTTGCCGTTTCCTGCCAACTTACGACGCCAGATGTCACAAGCTATCATTAGAAACCACAGACATATACAAGAATGGCCACGCGTAAGTTAGAAAGGAAAGTCTGTATGACAACACAGAGGGCAGTGCCTTGCTATTTGAAGCCCGAAGTGGTGCCTAAGGACAGAAACATGCCGGAGCAAATATTCGCAACAGGAGGCATGTGTCTCCTGCAGCGACAATCCGGAGACACCTGAGGACATCCTAACTGAATGCGAAGGGATTCGCCCAAGAAGACCTATACGAAACGTCCACCTTCCAGAAGCTCCAGGATTCAACCGATCCGGCTACAGGATGTCCGACCCGGCCGGGTCGGACAGCCGGGTCGGACGGCACAGCGTCGGACGGTCCCGAGTAGGACGACCCCGGGTCAGACAGCCGGGTCGGACCGCCTCGCGGGGCTCAGGTGGCCCTGCGCAACAGTCGATGTACGGGAACCTCCGCGTGCCCGGTTTCCCTCCGGCGGGGTTTGCGCTCGGGAGCCCACGGCCATAGTCACCGGGGCGCGTCCACAGCTGGTGGGGTAGCCCTGTGGCCGCTCACCCGAACGCTCGATCGGCCCGGTTCAGAACCGCCAGCCCTCCTGGACCAGTTGCCCAGCGGAAGAGCGGGGCGAGGTGACCTACCAGCGGGCGACAGCGTTGACTCGGGTGTGGCGTAGTGGCGCGGGCGGCGATAGCTCCTATGGGCCAGACGCCCAGCGAGGAAGCTGTTTTCCGTCGAACGCGGAACCTCGCGCACTGCTCACGCCACGGGGCCACGGGCCACACTCTCTCGCGCCACGCTTTTCGAGGCGCCACTGTCGACGCTCCCAAATCGGCGTCGATTATGATGATGGCACTCTCGCGAGTATTTGCAAGAGTCAGTGTCCTCTTCGCCACCGCACGGCACACTGCCTTCATATGTTTATACTTTCCACTCCCGCGTACCATATATTATCACAATATCCTGGCATAGCCGAGCTAAGCCTGTGCCAATTTTTGTTAAGCGGAGTTGCTTACTAGCGAGTGCGACGGACCACTTGAACGCATCGCAGTCTCAGACGCAGCATACGCACGCGTACCTAGCGCAATTCGAATCAATTCTATTTGCGAGAAGCCTTTATTTCCCCATTACCTCGCAGCCGCAGATGCGCGAAGGCCTTTCTGGTTCTCTTCTATTTTTTCTTTACGCCGCACGGCCGGCGCCTCTGTTGCCGCGGATGCGTAATAGGCGGGCTTTACGCATGATGATGTTTGTTTGTTGGCATCCCCTTTGAAATGTAGTGGGGACAAATAGCCACATATAGCCTGTTTGAGTTACTCAGGTATGCTATGCATGCTTTTCATTCTAGTATTTATTTATTTATTTATTTATTTATTTATTTAAAAGTACCTTACAGGCCCAAAGGGCACTGAATAAGGGGGTAAAGTTATTACAATGAAAGTACAAGAAAACTAGTAAGGAATAGGATTACGAAGCAAGTGAACATCAAAATGTTGTAACAAAGTAAATTGCAATATACAAAACAAGGTTCCAACGTAAGTGAACAAAATAAAAAGAAAGAAAGAAAGGAAGAAAGAAAGAAAAATACGTTTGCGAAATAAGCACTAAAAGAGCGTTTGAGTACAAGCGAAGAGCAAAATGCAACACATCACAAAATAAACAAATTAGTAACTTAAACGACTAATCCATGACATCTCGTATAGTGTGGTATAAACCATTTATTTGGCGGCAGAATCGACAAATTCGCCGCACGTCTGTCATTGTGGCGCGTTTCTGCAAGGTGAAGCACGTCGTGTATTGTGACTGAACACGCTTTGGTGCTTACTGAAAGCACCGATTTCTCTGCAAGGTTCACCCTGCTGACTGACGTTCGTCACCGAAATCTGCAGCGTGTCTTCTGTCGCAATGCGCAAGCTATCGCGTACAAAGACATTATTCCAAGGCTGGTTCTGCCGGGATTTTTACAGCGGAGCCGTTAAGGGCTAGTTCCCCCAGGATCGCGTCCCGTGTGCCGACACAACACTCGAGCCTCCGGCGTCCGCGTCAGACGCCGCCTGCGTCGTGCCGTCGAGTACGCGCCGTGATTGAGGCGGCCCTGCGAGAATAAAACGTCATTACGTGGGCCGATCCCGAACACAGTGCAATGCCGGGTCGGCCCGCGGCGGAGGTGCAGTTCGTCATTAAGGGGACCACATGCACAGCTTTGCTGGTTATACTTCTTCAGAGTGTGCAAGGGTACTGAGCTTCTATCTTTAAGACTTATGAAGATTTGTTGATGTCATCAAAAACAGAACGAAAAGAAAAATACTTGCCGTGTATAACAGTGTAAGTAGTGCGCGTATTGCTGTCGCAGCAGAGTAAATGCTGACCGATACTTCAAAAGAATTGCGTCAGAGAATCAACGGGTAAAGAAAAAGAGATAGCAAGCGAGGAGGAAAGGTTGACTAGACCCGCGTCCGGTCTGCTACCCTACATGGTAGGTAAGGGGAAATGGAAAGAGGAAAAGGGAGAAAGCACGTATGACGACGCAGGGGTCCGCGGATCGAGCATTTTTTAGAGTTTTTGATTCTGCGCGCTCAAAGTTAGGGGACGCAAACCGACCGGCTTACAAAAGAACGCAAAGACAGTACGAGAGAACGCAAAGTGCCCACAACTGAGTTTGGGTTTTAGAGTACGCTAAGTCCCCTTGGGCACGCTGCTTCTAAAGCTGCCTGTCGTCTTAGAAAATGCTCGGGAGTAAAATGCGAACTTTCGACGAGTGGGTGCGATGTCAGGGGCACTTCACGTGGAAGCGAGAACGAGTGAAGGGCCGATAGCAGCAGCGCGCACGCGTGTACCGCGTCCGTGCAGCGGACAAATGCTGAACGAGATTCTGGCCTCCCCGTCGAGCCGTTGTCGTCCCTCTGTGAATGAACCCGAGGCGCGCACGTGACCGACGCTCGGCCCTGCTCTCTCTCGCTTCGTGGTTTCGCAGCTTTGCGTACTACACGCGCCGTGCGATTGTGACACCAGCGCGGGGAGTGGTGACACGGCGCCCGAGGAGGACGGGACGCCCAGATGGAGGGCGTTGCTCCCCGCCCACTCAGTGGAACCCCAGCCCGCTGTGCTGCAGCGGTGTGCCTTTCTTTAGCTCTCTTCGTACCTCTCACCATTCTCAAGCATTTTCGCTGTTTGCTCATCTGCTTGTTTGTTGGTTTATTTCTTTAAAAACGTGATTTTGAGATTGGGGCGACGGATATTCTTCTTATCATCTTCCTCACACACTGCAGCGCTTTAGTAGGGCTATAGCTGTATACTGGTTCAAACGAAGAAGGGAGAAGCGGTGCACCAGCTCACGCTACAAAGGAGAGCACTTTACGACATTAAATAAGCTCTTGCAAGGGTAATGTCCGAGCATTACCCCGTATTCGATTTCTTTGTTTTATAATTGGAAGGAAAAAGAGGTTGTACTTAAATAATACCCCTGTCAAGCCGGCAAGTTACGGAGAGTGTCACTCGCAGAAGAGTGCACTCCGCTCGGAGCGCGTTCGCGGAGCGCACTTTGCTGGCCGGGTGCACGCGTAGCCTCGCCGCCAGCGGTTTCAAGGATGCAAAATGTAATGCATAGCAAAAGGACACAGAAGTTAATTTTAGTTGTTGAACCACTTTTAACAAAATAATCAGAACTCGCTGATATTCCAGCAGGATCAAATACCGCCTCGTCGCACGCCACCATTTTGTTCTGGATTGACTAGGCATTCGTCTTGGCTGGCATTGACTTGAAACACTCTTCAAAATCAAAATATTTTCGTTTTTTGCTGAGTAAATGTAGATTAAGATTGTTTTTTATTTATAATACAACGAAAGTAATCACTTTTTAGAAGTCTTTTAATTTTAATCTACATCTTCAAAAACACGATTTTAGTCTGTCGCCTTCTTTCTCTCTCTTATTTTTTTTTTTGCTGCGAGTGCGCTCTGTTCTTCCGTTTAGCACCGTGTAGCCTTAAGTGTCACTCAAGGTCCTAGAGTACACTCGCCGGAAGTGTACTTAACTTGCCCGCTTGACAGGGGTAAAAGTCACGTAAACTGAATACACAACGATACTGTGCGGCGAGATGTTGGCACTGCAACATAGTAGATAGAGATTTTATTGACAGGAAAGGCAGAGAGATCGACCTGGGCTGGTGCGCTCTAATCTGCTGCTCTGCACTGGGGAAGAAGGATTGAAGGTATACTGCGACGTATGGTGGAGATGAGACAGAGTTCGCATACACATGAAGGCAAGTCCAATGGACACACACGCACGCGCGCGCGCGCGCACGCACACTATATATATATATATATATATATATATATATATATATATATATATATATATATATATATATATATATATATATATATATATATATATATATATATATAGTAGGCAAAGAGGGATTCTTCAGGCTACCTTTCAAACGTAAAGAACTTGAGTGGTGCTACAAGGTAAACAGAACAAGTATCTATATATATATATATATATATATATATATATATATATATATATATATATATATATATATATATATATATATATATATACATATGTAGAGAGAGAGAGAGAGAGAGAGAGAGAGAGAGAGACAGCAGAAAGAAAGAATACTTCTCTGTCCAACAATTCAAACGTGGTCATATCTGACTCGGAAATGGCTCTGCCTTCTCGAGGTTTGACTTTTTGTCCAGTCACAGGTGGTTATAAGGAATTTCAGCTAGTTGAAGATTTAGATGACTTCGCGCCAAATATGAGGCTAAGGGAGTTTTTCCATGAGCGACCTGCGTCCAAAACCATTTCTTCCCGCCAACGCTGGACCCCCAACGGGATAAATTTCTCGATTTGTACGTTTCCGCTGTGTAACATGACATCCTGCAGGCATATATGGGAGACGCATTTCGTTCAAGCGAAATCTTTCCCTCCACGAACGAAAAGCCCTTGAAGGATTGCAGAGACGCTCAGGTATTGTTATAAAGGCCGCCGATAAAGGAGGAGCTACAGTAATAATGATCATGACTGAGTACGTCAAGGAGGCTCAGAGGCAATTAATTGATGGCACATTCTACAAAAGGCTTGATGAAAATCCAGCTGAAAATTTTAAAAGAATTGTCTCTAACAGCGTCAGGGATTCGATAAGAGATGGTAAACTCACCGACAAAGCAATGCATTCCTTTGTCGCCCTCACCCAGGAAGGTTTTATTTACTACCCAAAATACACAAGACTAATAACCCCCCAATGGTGTTAGGCGTTGGAACTTTCACCGAGCCACTTTAAACCTATGTCGATAGCCTGGTTATGGGGATTCCTTCTACTTTTCCTTCTTATTGAAAGGACACCTCCCACTTAGCCATTATCTTTGGCATCCCCTGGTTACAGTGGATGTGGCCTCACTTTATGCTAGCATTCCCCACGAGGACTGCATCCGATCCCTCATCAGCGCTCACGATGACTCTCACCTTTTGAGAAATCTGTGGATAGCTCTACTTTAGCCACCTTGTTAAAACTCATCTTAACAATTTTGCATTTGACGGCGTACACTTTGTGCAAGTGAGCGGCGCTTCAATGGGGACCAATATAGGTCCAAATTAGTCTAATATATTTATGGCACAACTACAAAATGAATTTCTTTCTAACACGTGAACTAAAGCCGTGCTTCTATAAACGCTACACCTAATAATGAACGCTACATGTTGCCAGACGACATCCTTCTTATCTGGCACCAAGGCGGAACTTCTGGCTTTCATTTATCGATTGAGTTCTTGCACTCATACTCACACTTAGCTCTCTATTTTCTGGATGTCACAATATCCCTCTGCGGTAATAAACTAGCTGCTACACTTTCTGAGACACCCGCTGATTTTCACCCGTACCTTCATTTTCAAAGTAGCCACGTTAAATATTGCAAAACCGGCATACGCTATAGTCAAGCACTTCGTTTCAAAAGTCTTTGTTCCGAACACTCCGATTTTGTTAACAAATGCGAAAAATTCCGCGATGCCCGGATATTGCAGAAGTATGCGCTCCTAACTAGGGTGGCTGCTTGGGCTAGTTGGTAATTCATGATCAAAAATAACGTACAGCGCGAAGGACAAGGACTGCGATATACGACATACACAGCGCTGAGTATGTCGTATATCGCAGTCCTTGTCCTTCGCGCTGTACGTTATTTTTGATTATGCGCTCCTAATCGTGAATGACGCGATTTAGCGAGCCGATGCAGTAGACCGCAGTGCGCTTCTTAGAGTGCATAAGTGGCTGAAGCAACGAAGGCATACTAATTTACTTTTAACACACTCTGCATCGATTCCAACCGTTAATGTCATCCTTAACAAACATAATCCCATACTCGTGCAGAGTAATCACCTCAGAGATGTGTTCCCGGCTATCAAAAAAGTTACGCGACATTTAAAACAACAGGACCCATTCACATAGGCCGTCATCCTTGCAACAAATCACGGTGCAAGGTTTGTGCTCACATGGCGGCTTCGCCAAGTGTTACGAACACGGCGTCAAATTTTAGCCCTGAGATAAAAGGTGACTTCGACTGTGACACGGCCAATGTTATCTATATGCTAGAATGCTCAGCGTGCTAACTACAGTACATTGGACAAACGGAAACAGCCTTTAGATTGCGTTTCAACAATCGTAGATCTCATGCCGTGAGCCTTCCTGATTTTCCCCTATCCAAACATGTCACTATCCTGGGCCACTCTTTTGACAAGCTAGCTGCTATCATGTTTTAACCTGGTTTCAAATCACACCACGAAAGGGAGGTTCGCGAATCATTTCTAATTGATAAATGTGCGGCCGTAGCTTCTGGGATTAACGAGAACCCGGGTCATTGACCTTTTTGTCCGCGAAATAGAGAATCGCATACTCGGTGCCTTCAGACTAAACAGCTCGTTTTTCAGCGCTTCGTTTATGCCACGTTGCCATCATAGCTGTTCGCACACCCGACACACACCCGCGCGGTACGCCCCAAGCAATTTTCTGGTTGATGATGTGCGGTTTCATTGTTTACCCAAGTATGGGTGATGTTCATGAATCATTGTTGTCACATTGTCAAACATCTTGTCACAAGACGTGTACACACACCTGTTTTGCTAACCTCTCTTGTAAATCCTATCTTTCTTACATGTGCAGCTGCGCGAACCTGCTGTTATAACCATCCCGCCCCGTGGTGCATTTTTACATCGTTTGACATGTGTATTGGTGACCCATGAAGGGCGCAGTCAACTTACAGTCAAAATATGTCTTCTGTCATGTTTTTTTTTTTCCTTTGAACCACGTGTCATCTGTTCTGTGAACCCTGTTCTTGTATACAGTGTGGCCCTAGAACCATATCATCGTGCATTTTTTTTTCTATTTCGGACAAAGTGTCATCTTTTCTGTAAACACTGTTTTTGCTGTTTTATTGTTGCTCTGCGAACCTGCTATACCCATCTCGTCGCGTGTTTTTTTTTTTTTTTTGCATCTACTATCGACTCGTCACGAGTGCAAGCTCCTCACGGCAACAATGTGTCTTTGCAGTGGACAAGCGCGTAGAGGGGTCCCCTATGCCATTTACTTATTCAAGCACAGCGCCTTACCAAGGCGGCCGGACCCCGGCCGAAAGGAAGGGGTCCGGCCGCCTTTATATATATATATATATATATATATATATATATTACTAGCAAGGTATACAATGCAATACTATACTGTACCATACTACTCAACATTATTATGCAGGAAACCATAGTAAATAGGTTAGTCGGAGCACCTCAGTCCGGATCCCCACTGGTATCTGCCGCCTGCCTGACCTGGCTAATTAAGGGCTTTTTAGTTATTTATTTATAATTTATTTATTTATGGTTTATTTATTATATCTCAAAGGTCCCACAACGGGACAGGGGTAGGCACATATTGAATAATGGCGGGTCAAGTTAGGTAATAAGACTTGAGTGAGTGAGTGAAGAAACTTTATTGCAGGTCCGGCGAGGACGCGAACTCGTCGCGCACCCGGCTAGTCCCACGTCGGGACCGGCAGGTCTAGCCCACCGGCCCGGTCACGGGCACGCCGGACAGCCAGGATTTGCTTTTCTAGAGCGGGGCTACGCAGAAGCGAGTCCCACTCCTCCTTGATGAACTTGGGGTATGTCGACCCGCACTCCCAGAGCATGTGCGCTAGAGTGGAGGTCTGCCCGCAGGCGTCGTCGCTAAAGATGGTCTTCGATGGCAGCTTTTGAACGAGAAATGTCAGTGTTGAGGGCGATGTCAGGGAGGAAGGGTATTCCATTCTCGGGCTGTGTGTAGAAAAAAAAGAAAGAACGTTGATCCGTATTGGAATGGGCGCGTGGTAGGTACAGAGCGTTAGGATGCGTGTGGCGGGTGAAATGATGGGCTGGAATGATGATTTTATTACCTGTGGGCATTGAATGAAAGAACCTAAGGAAATAAAATAAAGACGAGCACTTTTGTGGCGGGAGGTGAGGGAGTGAAAACACAACCGGGATTTCAAGGCTGAAACATTTGTGTTATAGGAGTAGTCAGGAAGAATGAATCTGGCAGCTCGATTCTGAGCAGATTCAATGCAGATGACTGTCATAAATAGCAAAAGCATGTTCTAGTTTAGATCGGATTAAGGTTTTATATGGAAAAAGTTTGACTGAGGGTGATGTTGAATACAAGTTATGGTGTAGATAACCTAGCAATCGATTGCAGGGATCAGTTAACTGATTGATATGATGGGTCCAAGATAAGTCACTCGATATATGCACTCCTAAGTATTTAAATGTCTCACACTGTGTTAAAGTGCAGTTGTTAAGGGAGTAGGAAGGTACTACATAATTACGACGTCGTTGAAACCACACGTGAGAACACTTAATGACGTCGAGGGACATGCACAATTTGCTGCACCTTGCCTGGATTTGGAGTAGGTCCTCTTGAAGAGCGGAGCAGCGTAAATAACTTGCTATTCAAATTAAAGTTCAGTTTATTTCTACATCAACATCTACAGAGAGTGATGCTGCGGACAGTGGACAAAAAGCGTCCACTGATCGTCTACTCGACAGCAGGACAAATAAAGATCGCATACAAGAGTGTCAAATCGAAGAACGCAATAGATAAATAAAGATACACACGTAGAATAGTAGAAGAAAAAATCAATATCATTATCAATATCATGTATCAATATCAAAACGCAATCATCCGCGAAACGGCGTACGTTGTATGATAAGTTAAGTGGAAGGTCATTAACATATATGAGAAAGAGGAGAGGACCAAGGACAGAGCCTTGGGGGCACACGAGATAGTACAGCAGATATGATTGAGGAGATGGAGTCAGTGGAAGCAAACTGAAGGCGATCGGTTAGAAATTTACTGATCCAATTAACCATGTCTGGTTGAAGATTAAAGGGCAAATGTTAATGCAAGAGAAGAATATGTGACCCCTTATCAAAAGTTTTTTCGAAGTCCAGAAAGAGAGCGTCAGTGGGGATGTTGCGATCGAGATGAGAATGCAAATCATGTACTAACAGAGCAGGTTGAGTGTCGCAAGGATGAGGTTTGCGAAATCCGTGCTGGTTAGGATGAAATAATTTGACACACGACAGAAAAGTGGCAATCTGTGAATGTATAACGTGCTCCATCAGTATCGAGCAAACACTGGTGACGGAAAGTGGACAGTAGTTGCTATAGGATTTGTACGGTCGCCTTTTTTAAGGATGAGAATTATTTTACCAATATTCCTGTCAGCGGGGACTGATCCTTGTTGTGAGAGACTGTTGAGATATTAGCGTTAGAAAAAGACTGCTGATGTGCTTAGTGCTTTTTAATACTTTGGAGTTAATGCCGCCAGTACCGCAAGAGGGCGAATTTTTTTAGGAATCGATTATTGTAACAATTTCGTTCCCATTATAAGTAATGTTTGCCATAGAGGGATAAGTGTAAGGTGGTAATACGGCAGGAATTTCAGGGTCGTCATTAATAAAAGCAGAGCAGAATGCAGTGTTTAAAGCGTCAGCGACCTCGGTTTCGGGGACTGGGGAGCCAGAACTGTCACGGAGAAAAACAGCGTTGGATCACTTAGGATCAATGCGCTGCGAGAAACGTTTTATTGTGCAACATAGAGGGCAACGTGGTTGAAAAATATCCACGTTTGGTCTCTGCGACTTGCTTGTGATATTGCTTGACTGCAAGGCAATATTTATCCCACTTAAGTTCGGATTGAGAAGAGTTTGCAGAACGGAAGAGAAGTTAAGCCATGGGGATTGTTTCCGTTCATTAATTGTTATGGTAGGAACGTAGATTATAACCAGACGGAAGAGTTCAGATTTAGACAGTAACCAGTTGGACTCAAGTGAACGAAGGTAGAGATCAGCTGTGAAATTATCATAAAAGGTTGTTGAAAGGTCGGAGCGGGCGAAAACACCCACGTTACATCTATTAGGGTGGGTATTCAACCGCACCAAGGGCAGTTGACCCTACAGCGAGGGGGATACTTGGCGTTTAGCATTTTGCGATTGGGGAATACCTCGGTCTGTCTTTTGCGCCAATCGGCGGCCCTTCCCCGCTAAGTTGTGGCGGCGGGTTTTTTTGTGCAGACTCTGCGCTGTTGAGCAAAGATGTCCTTGGCTTTTAAATTGATGGGATTTTGTGAGGGATAGTGCGAGTGGATGGGTTTAGAAGAGGACGTCGCCGCATGGTTAGTATAGACCGTCGGGCTAACGCGTTAGCCTGTTCGTTCCTCTGTACCCCCGCGCCTCCCGGGCGCCAGAGTAGGCGATGACGGTGGTTGAAGGATCCGGGGATCGTCGCGAGGATAGCGTTATAGGCCGGGTGTCCGATCCACATCACTTGCGAAGTGACACATCGCCGTCTACGTTGAATAGCAGAGGAGATATTATCTCTCCTTGAGGTGTTCCGTTGTTAGGCATTTTAAATACCTCCGATGTGATTTGGCCAGTACTTATGCTCGCCTGGCGGTTGGAAGGAAACGTCTTTGCGTAATAGTAGGTGCGCTCACCGCAACCCGCGTTTTCGAGTTCCTCGAATATTGCTGCGTGAGAGACGTTGTCATGAAGGTTTAGCGCTAGGACTAGTCCCTCGTCGCCGTACGGTACATTAGTTAGAATTTCGACCCTATGTAGGAGGAACGCGTCTTGACAAGATAAATCCGTGCGAAATAGGACCAGCCCCTCTCTTCCAGGTATCGCTGCAATCTGCTCCGGATCACCATTTCATAGAGATTACCCGGGCAGGACGTGAGCGATACCGACCGGAGTGTACCGATCGAGGGATTCTTTCTTGGTTTGGGGATCACGATTATTTTAGCCAATTTCCATCCTTAAGGAGAGCCCTTGGTGCAGCACTCGCTATTGAAGATATTTGTTATTTTCGCTAGTGCATGCCGCCCAATCAATGTTTCGAATTATCGGATGTGTGATCGAGTCTGGCCCTGTTGCCGCGTTCTTAACTACGGCTTGTGCCGCCTCGTACAATTCTGCGTGAGTTATTTCTTCGTATAATTTAGGGTTGGCCTGCCCCGCGTACTGTCTCGTTGCGTGGGGCGATGCCGTAACCGACAATGGCACAACATAGCGCGAGCCTTGTCTTGTCTTGTCTTGTGTCCCAGACAGTGGCGCGTAACCACTATGGGGGATTGGCTAAGAAGCAGGCGGTTTTCCGTATGGTTAGAAGTAGAGAGAAACTAGATTTGGATAGTGGAGCGTAGGACGATAGTACTGTAATTTAGAAGTGTAATTAAATATTGTTAGGAATTCCGATAAACTAAGTAAACGTAAAGAAATGAAATAATATAAATTATGGATAATTTTAGAAATTTAGCAAGGTACTCTTGAGTCTCTAATAAAATTGTAAACTGCCAGAAAAGCATCCCTGTGGCTGGATCCCAGTGAAGCCGCCCCAAAAGAAAGAATGGTTGGCGAGGTTAGCGAGAGGCCAAGTTTGGTAAATGAGCCTCCAGCTTCTGAACCGTCGTCTTCTTCCTGCATGAGCAGCGCACTCTGCTTGCTCAAACAGCGATGATGCTCTTCGCTACGACTAACACATTTGGCGGTTCAATTGACTGACTTATAAATATCTAAATGTCCTATCTTATTGATTTTTCCTTCGGAGCTGCGGGATGGGGCAAAATGACGATTAGCCCTGCAAACGATTCCACCTTTCGATCTTCTTGTAAGCTTCCTGGACAGTGTAGGGGGAGGGGGCACGTATCCGTCCGCTGTCTTCTTGTGAGAAGCACAAGCACACCGACGCCAAATGTTTGCACCCTGCAAGCGTTCTCAGTTGGCCGCGGCTGAATTCGCGTGGCAGTTGTATTGGGCGTTCGTTATTAAGTACATCTGCGCTACTAGAATTTCACCCGAGTTCAATAACATGTGCAAGTGTTTCGTTATGTGTGCTTGTTTTTGTTGGTGTTACGTTACATATTAAATTATTTGGTTAATAATTGTGCGTTTCTTTCTTTTACAGTTGGCAACGTTTTTTGCAGAATTTATGTGCTTGGGGAAGCTTCATCCCTGCTTGTAAAAAAAAACGGTTCCTAAAAGCACGTTTCAAAAATGCAAGTGCAGGAATGTAAATTTTTAATCGTTGTAATTATGTCTACATATGTGGCAGTGCTCACTGCAGCCTCCCAGTGTACTTATGTCCGGACTATGCATGTCAAAAGACTGAAAAGGCACCCTAATATACATGACAGTTTACGTAGCTGAGGGTGGCCTTTTATGCTTCGGACGTATACGTACAATGTAGTGGTGAGTCTGGAGTAAGCACTGATACGTACCTAGGCATAGCTACAATCTTTCAAAGCTGAATGTTCCTGTTCTTGAATTTTTTCAAACATGGTTTCAGTTATTGTAATTATAAGCAGGGGTCAAGCTGCCTCAACTAACGGCATAGAGTTAAACTACATCCCTGCACTGACTAACTAGCTGCAATAGAGTAAAATCAGCTGCAATGCAGTTACTCTCCTCTTGCACAGTATAGCGCTAAACTATTCCACGGCTACTACTCTCACCAGAATTGTCAGTGTACATCTATGCTACCCCTGGCAGAGTACTTGTACTCTAGAAAAAGCGCGGTATATTTGGAATGCAACTACGCTACCGATAGTGGCCGTTAGAACTTTTTTGACGCCTTTGGCTTTTAGAGGATACTTTAGGGGCAATTGAAATCATATTAATTGAATGTCCCACGTATCGCGAAGATTATTCTTGTTTTGAGCGCCAAATAGTTATTTATCAATTTTTATTCATACATACTGCAGCCCCACTTGGTCTATTGCAGAATTAGGGAGAACGTGGCCCGTTTAGTGCAGACAAATAATTAGTTAATGGCAATGAACGAACATCATAAACAAAAATCATATTGGAATCACAAAATAATTTATCACCGACCTTTTGATTGGGGGTCAAATTTTCAGTCTGATACAAGGATACGCTGAATATCTTAGGCACCGAGCTGAAGCGCATTCTTATATAGAACGGAGTTCGGTCCACTAAATATATCCTTTGCCGTGATATACGCGACCGCTGGGGAGAGTGTGTAGTGATGCGGGCCTGTGACGCGAGCGTATATACCGGGAACGCCAACCGGCGACAAAAGCTGCCGATTCACTCGACCAGAAGTCGGTGCGTCCGCGCTGCCTTCTGGAAACCATATATTCGCAATTCTTTGTCTTTTTCCATTGTAACGCAAGGTTCAACAAGTGTCGTGGGCCTGTTTTATAATCTGCTGCATCACGGTAAAGGTACCATCTGTTGCCCATGTTTTTTTTCTCTCGTCTGTTTTACTTCAGCCATGCTTCGGCGGTGAGCATTGCGAGTGCCGTCTGCAGCTTAGTCGTCTGCGTTCCTTCGCGTCGAAAGTCACGAAACCTATGCAAGTGGCCCGCACTCAGTGCTATAACACAGACACTTCGTGAGTACTCCATACGATTACTTTTTCTTCGCGCAATTGTGAGCAAAGAAGGCTCGAAAAATAATTTCGTTGCTTACCACATTCGCTTGCTTATGCAGCTGGTATATTGTGCACAAAAAATGTTGGCACCTGCCGCTACATATCGTCCCATTTGCGCAATTACTTGCGCAAAACTGCGACTCGACGTAAGAACACAATGTCAACGATAACGAAATTGTCATCGAGTAGCGTATATACCACGTGACGCTGACGGCAAGTGTAGGAGCGTTGTATTTGCGGTACGCTGACGGGGGACGCCCTCACGCAAATGCGCGTCATGCAACGCACAGAAACGCGGGCGGCGCGCTGCACAGACGATTTCGAGGAAACGCTGGAATAGCGACAATATGAGCAAGAGACGGGCGTTTTCAAAGTGCAGCATGTCCGAAGAATGCTGCATGCTTAAAATAATTTTACGACTTGAAAAATTGTGCGCCTATTTAAGTAAAACTAGCTCTACATGTGTATTAGAGGAACCGAGAGATTTCTTCGATGTAAGTGATAGCAGACATCATAATGGGATTCCATTTAGTACAGGCGCTATGTACTCCTGACATTACGAATATCGGAGACGTGACGTATTCATGTGAGACTTGATGAAACGGTAAAGCTTATGGAACCAAGCAACAGAAGTTGGATCAACCAGGGCACGGATCCTAGATATTCTCAAGAACAATTCAGAAGTTTCTGCGGAAACGCACGAATCCTATATGTAAGCGTTGGTGCAGGCGGCATCCACGCATATGGTCCCGTTAGTTTAGGGTGTGTGCCTGCGCTCTGGCATGACGTCGTCCAACGTGGTGCGTGGGGTGCATATTCGTGGGTATGCAGGCGAGACACGTATAGTAAAGACATAGCAAACCTGTACTACTCTCTACCACATGCGTAGGTTCTTAATTGCGTAAAAGAGTGCATAATTTAACGCAATCACGAACAAGGCTTCATATATTCTAGAAGAGTCGATTGTTGGCCCAGTTGGTGTTCCATAATTGAACTAGTACCTTTACGCAATAAAAACCACAGATTCAGTCCATCTTTCTTGTGTCTGTGGTTTTTTATTGCGCTAAGTTACTAATTCAATTAAGGCTTCATAGATGGGTGCAGTATTTCGATAGAAGCCGTTCTCGAGTTGCTGCTTTTTTATTTGGATTCTACCTTCGTTTCATGGCGTGGTAATGTTCTTGTACAAAAATCTGGCGTTTGCATATGTTCGTGTGTGGTACCTATTACGAATGAGATTGTTCTGGCATTTATTGACATACAACTAGAGCGTCACCTCGCAGAGCTTTCCACTGCTTTTCCTTTCTTTACGCTACATTGATGACTTCTTGGTTCTTCTCGACAGCGATGTTCATCGCGCGGTTGTTGACAGTGTGTTGAATGCTTTTAAGGAATACGGTATGCGCCTGACCTTCACGTTCCAGGATCCAAGAAATAAGCAACCTCAGTACTTTGAAATTTGTTTAACATTTGGTAAACGAATCAACACTTTAGATTTACAGGAAAATACATCTTCTTTAGAGGTTACGCTGCATTTTCCCGTTAAATACATTGTATAACATTACATTATTCTTTCATAAATTCACGCATTACATATGCTATAGCAATTTACAGATTAGCCGACCAGACAACGCTGAAGCCCCTTAAAGTAGCATAGAACACAGCAGTACGTGCTCTTCGTTTTATACAAAAAGCAGATTGAGTGGGGGCGGCAGCACGGCAGCGGCAATGGCGCATAACCACGCATGGCTTGTTTTACAGGTTGGTTATTACTCTCATGTATCAAGACTACGGTCAAATTGTCTATGTCTATTGGTGCTGCCGCTCCCTGTGAAGTGTTTTGAAGTTTTGAGCATGTGGTGGTTAGATCTAAAGCTCTTGCTTTCCGGGTACGTAGAAACAAACCCTGGCCCAACTGTGGAAGAAATGTTGAAACAAATTTTGGATAAGCAAATTCAAATGGACAACAGGCTCGCCAATTTGGAAGAGAGCGTAGTTAAAATTACGAGTCAATGTGCTCGGGTGGAAATTCTAGAAAGAACGATTGAAGACGTTAAGCGAACAGTTCAGTATCAACAACAGCGGCTAATTGATTTAGAAGACCGGGCACGACGGAATAATGTTATTGTATTTGGTGTTCCAGAGACTGAAAACGAAACGCGCGAAGACATCGAGCAGCAAGTTGTAAAACATACTTTTTCCAACAAACTTGGCGTCACGATTTCATCAGTTGAAAGAATGCATAGGCTTGGTCAAAAGAAACCATCACGCAACAGACCTGTTATCCTAAAATTGTACGACTACAATGAAAAGGTGGCAATCTTTAAGAACTGCAAAAAACTCAAAGGAACGAAAATGAGTGTTTCGGACGACTATTCGCCGGACACAGTCGCAAAAAGAAGACTTCTCTGGAAATCGGCTCAGACTGATAAACGCGATGGCGCGAAGGTAAGTCTTGTTCACGATAAGCTCTTCGTCAACAGCATTGCTTACACATGGGACTTTGGGCAGAATGTGCGCATGAGACTGCGCAATGAACGACCACCTGCCACCGAAAAAGTTGACTGACGCGCAAGGCACCCCGAAATAAGGTTACTGAACATTAATGCACGGAGCATAGTGAATAAGGTAGAACAGCTTGAATACTTGTCATTGCTTCACGACGCAGAGCTCATTGCCATAACAGAAACGTGGTTGCACAGGGACGTGTAGGACCATGAGGTATTTCCAAGCACTTACAGTGTAATCCGCAATGATAGAGCAACACGAGTCGGTGGCGTGGCTCTTCTAGCGAAGAAACCACTCTGATATGAAACTGTGCCATCCATAAACGGGCATAAAAGTGTGTGGTGCAATCTATTTATTGGCAATACCATAATGCTAGTTGGCGTTATCTATAGAGCCCCCGGAAGCCCTGTTGAATTTTTGTATGCGCTTGACCAGCATTTAAATAACGTAACGAATGCCAAAAGTAGAAAAAGTAGAATTATTTTAACAGGGGATATTTATTTACCAGGTGTCGATAGGGATGCGAGAATTACGGGGCCAGCGGAAAAGCCTAGCGCTGATATAATGTTCGAGATTATGCTTAAGCATAACTTTGTTCAGGCAGTTCATGAGCCGACCAGGACACAGGGGCAAAATCAATCTACGCTGGATTTGTTATTTTCGACTAACGGACCATTTCATTATAGTGTCGACATTGAGGAAGGCATATCAGATCATAAAACAGTAGTAGCAATTTTAAGTATAGGAAACACGCAGTTAGAAAAAGATCCCTCTGTATATGCATATAATTTTAATCGCGCTGGCGACACGTCGGTTATCGACTACTTAGAACGTGCTCTTGATAATATGCCGGTTGATAATGACATAAATAGGGTTTGGAGATACCTTGTATCAGTTGTTCGCGCCTGTTTAGAAAAATATGTGCCCAAGAAAATCAAGCGCATAGGAAAACCCAATCCATGGGTAACTAGAAACATTATTCATTTGAAGCGGTGACTGAATCGTGCACGTAGAAGGAGGCTAAGGCGATGTGCAGAAATAGCCAGTGTCAGTACGCAAGTTAGAAAAGAATTAAAAGACGCGAAGGCGGCATTTTTTTCAACAACACTGGTGGATTACTTGCAAAACTCGCCTCAGAAATTCTGGAATTACTTATCTGGTTCTACGTGCAACATTAATGAAATTAAGGTAGGCGGAAATATCTGCACTAAAGCAGCTTTGATCGCACAGGCTTTTAACAGTATATTTAACTCTGTATTTACACCTGGCAGTAATAGGCACCCCATAAATGCGAGCGATGGTTTGTTGCTGTGTGAAGATAGAAATGACATTGTACTTTCACGAGAAGGCATTCTAGCATTGTTGCTAAAGCTGGATACCAAAAAATCTTGTGGCCCCGGTGAGGTACCAAATGAGTTTTTAAGGCGTTATTGTGAATGGATATCACATTTCTTCTCTAGAATTTTTGCAATGTCATTTCGTATTGGAGGTGTGCCAGAAGATTGGCTCCGTGCACGCATCGTACGTATTTTTAAAGCGGGCAATAAGTTATTGGCGGAAAACTATCGGCCAATTTCCATTACATGCTCCGCGTGTAACATGTTAGAACACGTAATATCGAAACATCTGGTTGAATATATAGAAAATAATAACCTATTCTACAGTAAGCAGCATGGATTTCGCCAACGTCTGTCAACAGTGACGCAGATTTTTGAGGTGTCTCATGCTTTCGGCATCGCAATTAACAACAACAAACAAATTGATGTTATATCAATTGATTTTTTGAATGCTTTTGACCGGGTGTATCACACAAAACTTATTGAGAAATTGTATAAGCTTGGATATAATACACAAATTGTGAAATGGATCTATGCGTACCTTACAAATAGAAAGCAATATGTTCAAATAGCAGGCGAAATATCATCCTCCTTACCTGTTTTATCTGGTGTGCCACAGGGTTCAGTTTTCGGACCAATTTTATTTCTCCTATATGTAAATGACATTGCTAATGATTTGCATCCTAACATTGAACTGCGTCTATTTGCGGATGATTGCCTTATTTACTGTCGCGTTAAGAATGTTCAGGATCAAGTGTTGTTGAACGAATGCTTGCAAAGAATTTATGACTGGTGTGTTACGTGGGACATGAAGATTAATTTCGATAAAACAGCTTACATGACTGTATCTAACAAGAAAACCCCGTTGCTTTTTTCTTACAGAATAAATAATAGCCCACTTCAACATGGTAGTAAGCTTAGTATCTTGGGGTCACAATCACGCAGAATTTGAATTGGAACGCACACATTGAAAACATTTGTGGTTCTGCTCAGCGCAAACTCGGTCTGTTAAGGCGAAAGTTGAAAGATGCTACACCCGAGGTAAAGCTCAAGGCGTACAAAACAGTTGTACGGCCCACACTGGAATACGCATGTATAGTCTGGGATCCGCACCAAGTGGGCTTGATAAATAAACTGGAACGAATTCAAAGACTAGCCGCACGGTTTATCTTTATTGCTTATCAAAGGACGCATGTAACTGCGTTATTATCTCGTGCCAGTTTGCCCGAACTCGCAACACGCAGAAGAATAGCCAGGATGAAATTCTTGTACCAACTGTATAACAATAAATTCAATTTGGACTCCAGACTATGCTTCCGTCCAGGTCACCCTCATGCTGTAATGCCCTATGTGCAGCGCGTTGATACCTTCAAATTTTCCTTTCTTGTGAAAACTGGAGTCGATTGGGACAAACTTGACGCAGATGTATTTATTGAAACGCACACAACTGAATCACTTGAGCGTGAACTGTCATGTGTTTGCTGAATGCATTGTTTGTTTATTGCGGAACTGGTGTTACGTGTTTGTGGGAAACTCTTTTCCCCCACCCCTGTAACAGCCCGCAAGGGCTAACAGTATTGGAAATAAAAATAAATAAGCTTATGGATTACTAAACATACAACCCATAACAGTTTGCATCAATCATCGTGTTTTACTGCTTGCTTATCAACTTTTATACAATGCTGGGGCCGTATAACGTAAAGCTATTCCAATATGTTTTTATTCCAATCTCGTGACGTCAAATTTGTGTAACCGCCGAAGCAAGCATGGGGCGGTCATCCGCAGGGTTGTCTGAACAAACCAATCAAATGCTCCCCTCGTTTATAGGAGGTCGCTTCTGTTTGCTTGAAAAACGAATAACATTGCATGCACTGAGCGGCTTGTCTTATCTAATTGGCTCACAAGCGGCGAGGAGCATGCTCAAGTGGAGATGGAGTCGATGGGGCCGAGTCACTGCACTGAATATCGATAACCGGATGAAGAGGGTGGTGCCGGCGCCTGCGATTGGTCCGCTTTCTCTTACTTAGCTTGAGGTGGCTCATCGACAATCGCGGCGGCACGCAACGGAAGCTTAAGAATGACGCTAAAACGGCTCCTCAGCAACGAAGAGTTGGCAGAACGAGGTCGTAAACGTGTCGAAAGTTCTCGAAAACGTTACACGGCCACGCAAAAAGTTTTATTACACGCAAATAAACCCACGCTCTCCGGCAGGGGCGAGTAGCCAGTGCCGGAGGGATCGGAGGCAGCCATCTTTTATTCCTTTCGGAACGGGGCAGCCTGCGGCTATTCAGAAGAAAATTCAGTTTTGTTCGGCATATTAATGCATCTTTAACGCGTACACGTCACTTTGAAGCGGTAAGTTTTTGCGGTGTTGTGACGTCGCGTGAGAGGCAAGTGTAGTGGGTGCAGCCCGAAAACTTTTGACCAATAGCCGACGGCTAATGGCAAAAAGGCGTCGAATCAGAAATAACTATGTTTGTTTTGTTCGGTAAAATTATGCATAATCAGTGTGTACACGTCATATCAAATGGGGAGCTATCGCGGTTTTCGTGACGTCGCGTGACAGACAGGTGAAGCGGGGGTGTCCCAGAAAAGCTTTTGACCAATCGCGGTGGGCCGATTGCAGAATTGGAATAGAAAAGTTTGGAATAGTTTTACGTTATAGCGCCCCTATTATATGCCCGTAAATAACGTTAACATACCAAAAACTCGCATATTCACTACGTTCTGCTTCACCTGAACCATTATGCGTACCCTGCATAAAGACTAACAATGGATTATATTCATTTTCTTGTATTGCCGCGAAACTGTGGAATACGTTACCGTATAGCACCACATCAACCACATCATTTTATCTATATAATAGCGACTTGTTCACGTTCATCTACTTATCTTACAATGATAACCATATTAACGAAGAAAAACCGCTTTGCACGCATTTGTAACAAACGTATTGTAATATTTACTGTTATTCTTTTTTTTTTATTCGCTTCTAATCACTTTAGTTGAAAAACGGGCCCCTGCTACAACCCACGAAAGGGCTCTAGGATCCTGCCTGTATAAAGATATCATGTCATTATATCTATCAGAAACAGTGAAAATTGTGAACCATCGGTCGTTCTTCACGGGAAAGAATTTCGCTATTTTTATCAGTCCTGATAACTACGTCATCGCAGCGTACCATGTGTCCTGGCCATATCCGGGTGTTTTGGACTTCGGTTCCTATACAGGGTGTCCCAACTATCACGCACCATGATTTAAAGATATGCAACTGGGTATATATAAATATGCAAATGGGTATGCAAATATGCACGTGGACAGAATCGTCGCTTTCCGTCGCTTTCCGTCGCTTGGAGATACTCATTTTTGTGCATTCCGCCTAGTTGCATAGTTAGTCTTAATTAATTTATCAACTTCTGAAATAATGTAGTTACATAAAAAGTGTCAATGAGAATATTGTAGAGCAACACGGAATACTCCCGATACAGCTTTTTGTTGCTTAATACGTGCTACATAAAGGTGTTTTTCCGAGCGTGAAATCAGCCCACGAATGCACGCAAAATTTTCGCGCGACTGGCCGCTCGAAGCAATTTGCGTGTGTTCGCGGGCTTCTTTCCTGCCTCGCGAACTCACCGGCTACAATTCGTAGATTTAAATATGTGCCCTAAGATATTGAATTGAAAAGTTAATTAATGTAATTATGATACTTACTCAATTGAGCGTTTTGATTTCTCGTAGACGCTATAGCCGCCTCGTCGAGTAACTTAGATCGAAGGTTATAATTGTGCTAACTGCCGCAGGTAATTTTTTAACAATTTGGTGCAGCTAAAAGAAAGCGCCCTGCATAGCGGGAAGACAGGCTTCTCTCGTCCCGGAAGGGCCACTGCGTAGCAAGCGTTCACCGCCACGTTGCACGCTCCGAGCATCGCAGGGGGCTCGTCGTCCTGACGCCTGACTCACGTGCGCCACCCGCTGTGGGTGCGCTGCTTGCCCTGTCTGGGACACCTTTTCGTATATTATTGCTTCGATGGACGGGCACCTATTTTCCACGGCGCTTTCAAGGTCGGTAAACCAGTTTGCGGGTGCAGTTGCGGAATGAATGAAAAACGAAGTAAGTAACTGACAGAGCAGAACAAAACAACAACGGAAATAAACTGGCGCGTAAACAAAATGCCTGCGTGAGCATAGCACCACCGGAAGCGATTGCTTCCTGTGACGCAATTGTTGCGGTGCAGACGCGACGGCGCCTCACGTGACCCAACGGCGCAGGACGCCGTCTCAACCTCCGCCCTGTTTGGGTGGCGAGGGATTTCCCGCCGGCTCGGTCCTGTGACGTCATTGTTGACGGCGGCGAAGCCGTCTGTGCAGTGGCCAGCCGAAGGTCACTGTGGCCGCCGATTGTCCACTGTATGGGACCCCATTTAGCGCACGCGATGACGCCTGGCAATGTCGCCCGGCATTTTTAGAAAGATTGCAACGCGAAGAGAGATCCGCCACTCTCGTTCCACATTACCTGTCCCGCTAAACAAGCGGGCCGCATAAAGCCAAGGAAATCGAAAGCCTATTTAGCGCCAGCCATAGAGTTTCTCACTATAACACCTAGAGGGTAATCTGGCGCCACCGTCTATGGGAGTTTCTTAAGGGGGCACCGTGCCGTCATGGGAATGACGGTATATGTGTCTGCGAGGCTCGTGTTGGCTGGTGTTGTAAGAGGCTTCGTCTAAAACGTGGATATGGCTACGCAAATAACGCGTTCTCAAAGTGAAATCTTCATGACATATGTTTCCATTCACGCATATTACATCTTTACTCACCCACAATGCATGACCAAGCGAAGAAAAGCGAGAACAGACGACCAACTGTTTCAAAGCGAGCGCGTACCTTGTCGTCTGTCCTCCAACTTTAGCGGCCCGCTGATACTTTTTACGTAACATGTAGTCGTACACACAATAACAAGTTCTCATAGTTAAACAAAACATGTTTTCGCGTAATAATAAAGCTAAAACAGCTTTTCACGTGCTGTTCTAGTAGAAAATGAATGATTGTGACAGACGGAACGGTACTTGCCAAGCGCGTCTTCAAGGTGTCCTGCCTCTACGAGAACGATGCCAATCCGAATCCACAATATACCGGCATTCCCATGCATACCACAGCGCAGCAGCGCCAGATTTCTCTCTAGGTAATGTAGTGAGAAACTCTATGGCGCCAGCAAACAAGGACGGAAGGGAGACGACACCACAATGCGCTAACTTCAACAACTTGATTTTCAGGAAATACACCTATATAACCCATGCGCAGTGGCGCCACCTTATCCAAATCTTACCTATCCAAAAAAGTCGTCTCCTTATCTAACAAGTCGACTGAAGGGGCACTAACACACGTGTCACTATTCCGCCAGATAGCCTGAGCCTCAATAATCTCTCACACGTCTTTATCTTCGTGCTTCGCAAGAACCCGGCAGGATCCATACACCGGCGCACAGCCGCATTCCTGACAGTGGGTTGACCGATGACCGGATTGCTTTTTTTTCACATTTTGGCAATGCTCCCGTAATCGGTCATTAAGACATCTCCCTGTCTGTCCGATGTATCTTTTCCCACAGGACAGCGGAAGCTCATATACAACAGCTTCTACGCATCCCACTGGCGCTTTTCGATGATTCGTAGAGCATCCGGCAGCTGGCTTACGGTACGGGTCCGTTAATCGACATATTTTTGCTAGCTTTTCTGGTGCGGAAAAGATCACTTTTGTGTCCACCCGCCTAGCTATTTTCTAAAGTTTATGTGCCGTTCTATGCAGGTAGGGCACTACCGATACCTTCCTTCTACGTTCCGTCCCTTGATTTGCCGTGTCCCGAGTTGTGCTATCTGACCTGCACCTTTTTAGCAGTCCCTCGACGACCGAAACTTGCACTGATTCCGGAAACCCTGCTGCTGATAACCTTCCCGATTGATCCATAAGACTCGTATAGATATTATGGTGGCAAGACTTCTTTAGAGCATTTCGAAAGCATAAGTTGGCAATGCTCCTCTTGACGAGCTTCCAGTGGGCTGACCGATACGATAACAGGGGCTTATTAGCTCTAGGTTTATACTCCCAACACGTGTGCCGTTCCATAAACTCGAGCTGAATATCTAGGAAACGCAGCACGTTATTGGTCGGCTCTCCTTGTTTGCTGGCGCTAAATATGCTTTCAGTTTACCAACACGCCCAACAAATGGCAATGCCAAGGAAATCGTAAGGGTAATCGGCTGTGGTCGAAATTGAAATGTAGGAAATAAACAGGAAAAGACGAACCCACAACCACAATTTTAACTACAGCTAATTACAGCTGTGCTTTCTTTGGTTTCGTTGCCTGTTGGCTTTACAGGGTTGCGATTAAAAAAAAAAAGAAGAAAAAAAAAACGGAGCCCCTCTGTTTCCCTTGTTCACTAAATAACCGGCAATTTTTTCGCAAATATGTTCTACTTTGCTTGATGGAGATCAGAACGAGATTAAGAATCGGTATACGTGTTTTCGGGAGTCTGAATCCACAAAGCTTTTCTTTCGGAAGTGCTGTTTGTTATTGGTCGACCGCCTTCGCGAGCAATATGTTCGATATTGCGAGTGCATGGAAACTTGCGAACGATTCTAGCGTGACGGCTCGTTCGTGCGACTGCGCGGGCCCTCGAGGATCGAGCCGCGGTGCAGACAGCTCTCGAGACGTGACCGCTGCGCCGAAGCGCGCCTTCAAAACTGCGGACGACGAAGGTCGAACCGTGGGAACGGGTCGCGCACGGCGGGTTACACGCCGTAGTGTACAGCGGGGTGCTCCGAATGAATTCACCCCGCCTCCGGCTCTTTACCGTTCGCTTGCGATATCCACCACCCCATCGATATCTAAAGACAGAGGATGCCGCTGCCTGGAGTAGGCTCCAGAGAGGCACTTATACGAACCTACACATATTACATCGCATACACCCCACGGCCTACAGGGACGAATGCGCGTGGTGTGGGGCCACACCACACACATTACGTGGGAGTGCACGCTACACAACATAGGACACCCCGACACGAACACCACGAGGGAGCAATGGGAGGCACTGCTGTCCAGCTCGGCCCTCGACGACCAGCTCAAGCTGATACAGAGAGCTGAGAAGATGGCAAGAGCCAGCGGAACTCTGGACTAGGGGCCCCGACCATTAGCGGTTTTTGTGATTATTCTTTTAATAAAGTTTATCTATCTATCTATCTATCTATCTATCTATCTATCTATCTATCTATCTATCTATCTATCTATCTATCTATCTATCTATCTATCTATCTATCTATCTATCTATCTATCTATCTATCTATCTATCTATCTATCTATCTATCTATCTATCTATCTATCTATCTATCTATCTATCTATCTATCTATCTATCTATCTATCTATCTATCTATCTATCTATCTATCTATCTATCTATCTATCTATCTATCTATCTATCTATCTATCTATCTATCTATCTATCTATCTATCTATCTATCTATCTATCTATCTATCTATCTATCTATCTATCTATCTATCTATCTATCTATCTATCTATCTATCTATCTATCTATCTATCTATCTATCTATCTATCTATCTATCTATCTATCTATCTATCTATCTATCTATCTATCTATCTATCTATCTATCTATCTATCTATCTATCTATCTATCTATCTATCTATCTATCTATCTATCTATCTATCTATCTATCTATCTATCTATCTATCTATCTATCTATCTATCTATCTATCTATCTATCTATCTATCTATCTATCTATCTATCTATCTATCTATCTATCTATCTATCTATCTATCTATCTATCTATCTATCTATCTATCTATCGTTCGCGTAAATCCGAGAAAGTTTTCAACATTGTGCCCCCGTCAGAATATGCAGCCGCTGCGACCGGCAATCGAACCTGTGACCTCGTGCTTAGCAGAAAAACGCCCCACTAGCCACTGTGTAGCCGCAGAAGACTATGACCATCGGCACAAATGTCCACGTTCTGTCACGACAATACCGCTTTAAAAGGAATTCGAGTGGATGATGATATGCACGATACGATACGGTATACGATACGACGTGCGCTGCCGCCCAGTTCGGCAGCGCACATCGGAATGGCGACTAAATGTTGTGCTTACTTTTGCAGCCCACCGAAAGGCCTGTGGAACAAACGTTTACTACCCTCCGGTGGACCACGGATGCACGTGGTCCACCGGAGGTGATAAACGACAATTCACAAATTACAGACCAATCTCCGTTCTTACAGTTTTATCTAAGGTATTTGAGAACGCGATAAACGCTCGATTGTACAAATTCTTTACTAAGTACAATGTGATCAGTGAGGCACAGTATGGCTTCCAGAAAAATAAATCCTGTGAAGCAGCCCTTCTGAATATTAAACATGAAATAATTAAAAACATTGAACATAGGCTCTACACATTGGGTTCGTTTGTAGATTTTAGAAAGACATTTGATTCGGTATGTCATGGAGTCCTCCTGTACAAACTTAGTAAGTATGGCGTGCGTGGAGTGGTTCTTAAGTTAATGAAAAACTATCTCACATACCGCCAGCAATACGTTAGCATAAATATCAGCGCATCGGCTTATGCAACTATAACCAGAGGAGTACCATAGGGGTCAATACTCGGCCCTCTATTGTTCATAATAAACGATCTCAGTGACGTGCAATGTTCTCCCAAGCTAATAATGTATGCAGATGACACTAATATTTTTTTCAGCGATACATCCATTCAAGAACTTCAGCACCAAGTGTATAGTTACCTAAATAACCTGGTAGGTTGGCTTAGTTCAAATAAATTTCAACTGAATGTTAGTAAAACGAAATACGTAATATTTGCTCCAATCAATAAGCCACGTAAATATAAAACAACTATTGTGTTTGAGGGCAGACAATTGTAGCAGGTAAAAACCCAGAAGTTCTTAGGAGTTTAGTTTACTGAAGGCTTGATAGGGAACACACATGTAGAAAAACTAACAATAGAACTTAGTAGAATTGTTGGAGGCTTGTACAAACTCAGCCTAGTCTTACCAAAATGGTTGCAAAATGAATTGTATTATGCTCTGTTCTATTCTAGAGTGACGCATTGTATTTTTGGTATGGGGTACAACCACACAAAGTAACTATCAAAAGCTAATAATTCTCCGGAAAGGAGTTCTGGGAGCATTTGAACAATATCATGGCCGTATCAGGGACTTTAAAACTAAACCCTTTTTTGGAAAATATTCAATGTTAAAAGTAACGCAAATATACTGTTTCAAGCTTTTACAATGGGTTATGCAAAAGAAGCCTGGATGTTTTCAGAGTACATCAGCGGGTACAATGTACAATATACGTCAGCAACGCAATAAAAAAGCAAACACCAACACTGAGGACAAACTATGGTAAACAACACATAGAATACCAAATACCGACATTGCTAAATCGCTTACATGGTCTCATTGACTTTGATCACATGCATTCTAAGAAGTACCATGGTCAAGTCCATCCTGACACGCAATGATACTGATCTTGCTTAAATAATGGAATGTTTTTGTCTTGTCGTACTTTGTTATTTCGCATTGTATGATACAAATGTCTTCTTTTTTCTTCACCTTCACCTGAGTTGTGTGAATGTTGAGAATGTGTAAAATTTGGGCGATATTTGTTTTCATTTCCTTCTCTTTCTTTCGCTCTTTTTCTCTGCTGTGAAAGATGTACTTGTTCAAAATGATTAGAGGTACGATATTTTATCATGTATATCGGCCTGCGTGCCGAACTGTAATAGGAGCAGAGGCCTTTCGTCAGGCTACGTAGCCTTTAGCCTCTGCTTCCGTTCCTGTAAGCAGGCAGGACAAATAAACTTCAAACTTCAAGCCTTAAACGTAGCCCGTACCTACATAAGAGGATTGGCCGAGAGTCGTGTGGATGTAGCAAGCGCCCATGTAATAATTACGAGAATGAGAGAAGGGGGTAAAAGAAGTTGACAACAGGAACAGAATAATATATCGTGTAATTAATTAGTCAGACAAGCTGAATAGGCAATTACATTTAAAAGAGAGGACACTTATAGGACGATTCAGACCGAAAAGAATTGGGATGATAGACGTGGCAACGAATACGCACCAACTTGCTCAACTTTCTCTCGTTCTAAGGATGACTGCGATTGTTCCGAAAGTTCATAGAGTGAGTCAACGAAAAAGTGTGAGAGGGTGTAGCGGCCACACTATCTCCCTCTCTCCACTCGAAAGGTCCCGGTTGCTAGCTCAACACGGACTGCTGTATGACAAGGCACAATTTTACGCGTGCACTTTCTCTCGCAACCCATGTTTAGTGGTTGTCCAAATGGAGACCGACGAACAGACGGAACAAAGGATCAACATCAAATTTCTTGTGAGATTGGACAATTGTCGGGGAGAAATTCATCAAACCCTGCGAAAAGCTTAAGAAAAGGATTCCAGAAAGTTTTTAACTGCGCTCAAGTGGGTCGAGCGTTTTCTGGAAGGCCGTGAAGCCCCCGCGGACGATCTGCAAGATAAGGAGGCTCCTCCACCTCGTTCGAAGATGAGAACACCGATCGTGTGCGCTCTATTGTGCTCTTTGACCACCGAATGACTGTTGGAATGATATCAAAAGAACTCGTTTTAAGCGGTTCACCGTTCGCCAGATTTTTGCTCAACATTAGAAAATGAGAAGGTTTGCGCCAAGATGGTGCCGAAACTGCTGACCCCTGAGTAAAGATTGCAATGAACAGAATATTGCATTGATCGGGAAACTCTAGACGACAGCGGGAAATTCACTCAAACGGTAGTCACCGGTAACGAAACTTGGATTTCGGAACACAGTCTCGAGCTGAAGTCGCACAGCAAGGAGTGGAAAAGGATGAGCCAAGGCCAGAATAGCGCCGGAAGATGAAAGCAAAAATCGGTAATGGTCGATCGTGTTTATGAAGTGATATGAAATTTTGCACTACGAATTTGTGCCTGCAGGTGAAACTGTCAATTCAGCTTTCTACGTGGAGACCTTGAAGCGTCTTAAGAATCGTGTGCGCTGCGTCCGGCCAAATTTATCGACAGAGGGGCGCTGGACTCTGCACCGCGTTAATAATGCCTCTGCTCACTCTGCATTGGCAGTGCGTGATGTTTTGGCAGGCAATTCCACCACTGTGCTGGAACCCCCTTCCTATGCTCACCGGATTTAGCCCCCTTCGACTTCTTATTTTTTTTTTCCCTAGATGCAAACTAGTGCTGCGAAGATGGCGTTTTGGGGATGGGATGAAAATTCACAAGGAAACGATACCGCTGTTGAATCGCTTAACAGAAGAGGACTTCAAAGGGCGCTTCCAGCGAAAGAAGGAGAGGCAGAACTGTATTTTATCTAATGGGGAGTATCTTAACGGGGACCTAGTTGATATATCTGAAAGCTTGTGAAATTTTTTTTACGACGTAATGCACGAACCTTTGGGACAGACACCGTATATTGAATGCTGCATAAATTTGAGCGCAATGTGCACGTGACTCTAAACCGCTGGCTGACCCCCCTCAAATTTTACACGGCTGCCATTTTGCATGAAGTTTAGCTGAAATCTCCGTATCGGGCATTACTCAGCAATTTTGTCCACAAAAAAATTCGAAGTGGGTGTGTTGTGCGCTTGCATCGCTCAAAACATGTCGATTTCAATGCAATGGAATGGTGGCGCCGTCTGCCACGGCAACGGTGAACACGGTGTTTTCATCGTAGCTGCAGTGACAGACGGCGCCACCATTCCGTTGCATTATTAGCTGCAGCGGAATCGCAATGTCTTTAGTGGCATTGCCACAGACGACACCCCCTTCGCATTTATAGTTCACAAGTAATGCCCGCAAACGTGATATTAAGCCAAGGTGTATACGCAAAATGATATGTAGCATGTAGCGAAATGATATGTAGAAAATGATATGTCTCTAGCATTATCTATGCAATACATAAGTGAAAATGAACTAGGGAAGAGCCTAATCCTGCAACAGTCACTGTGCACTTGAATGTAGACATCAGAGTTGGACGCGAGTAAAGCTCTTTTCCGATGTTCGGCAATTTTCATAATAACAGACTGATAGTGTAAGCGAAATATGTTTGGCAAACTGTTCGCGGAACTTAACATTTCCTTTTAAGTGCAACAAGCTCTATTCGAAAACGGCTCAGCTTTTGCGAAGAAAATAAATTCTCATGCATTAAGATAGCGGTGAGGAAGGTAAGCTTGCTCCTAAGAAGATGCTACTGTACGTCCTTATTTCTTTTGCCACATTACGAGCACTGCTTTCGCTGCCAGCGTGCTCTGAAAAGACGCGACAATAGGCTGGCCGTCTGCGACAGCCGTGCCGTCTGCTGCATGGTTACAGATGGCGGTGACGGCCTGCGCACCCAGTAGTACTGCGACAGAAACGGCATCGATAAGAGCCGGTTTTCTCCCGAGGAGGTAATCGGCGCTTACTGCCACGTCATGTTTACTCCAAGACATCCACGAACAACTGTCGACACCGTTGCCTATCACTCGCCGTGGTGGCTAAGTGGCTACTGGCGTCCTGCTGCCCAGCCCAAGGCCATAGGTGCGATTGCTGGCCGCGACGAGTGAATACCCACGGTGGCGGAATCCAGAGATGCTCGTGTATGGGCAACAACGAAGAGCCTCCACAAGTTCAAAACATCTCTCGGACGAACGGTACGGCATCACAGACGTATGCCATGTTAAAAGTTACGCAAACGTCAATCACGCTTAGATATTGCAGCAACATTGAACGTCCATGATTCTTTTAACGATAATCGGCGATTCATAAGGCAACTGTGTTATTCTGCAGGCCCATTGGCGAAATGTATGATGGAGTTAATTGGCTGTTAGAAAAATCACGTTAGCAAAATCACGAACGAAAAGCTCTGTATAATTTTCAAGAAGATCGGAAGGCTTAAGCGAAAATGCATGGAAGGGCATTCGATTCGCGCACGTGTCAATTCAGGAGGCGATGAACTTCGCTATTCGCATCAGGCGGGCAGAATCTGAATATTTGCACTCTGCGAGCTGTTTCTTTCGAGTGCAGCTTTTGTGGAGATTGAGAGATCGCTCGTCCTGTGTTGCGCTGTTCCTGTTTTTATTCTAAAGATGACACAATCTTTCCGCGTGAACACAGAACTGCCCCTGAATCAGTGAATGCAGTTCAGGATTAATTGAGAGGACATTCAGAGAAGCTACAGAAAGAATAAACGAACATGGTGGAGCGCCAAGACGAATGAAAGTAAAATGTGTTCGCAAGGGTTCACATATTAACGAAGTAAGGGGAACAGAAAGTGCGCCAGAGTGAGGAGCTTTGCGCAAACAGAAAACAAATGAGTCAACTAAGTCTACATGCACTCGAATTAGCCAACCATTCAAGCGATCTTCCTCAACCTACGGAGCGGTCATTTTTAGGTTTCCGGAATTTTTAAAAATAACTTCTTGCAGATAACATAATTCTAGTCGTTGAGCTAGATTATTCAGAGATACAGACATTACTATCACGAGAAATCGAAACACATATTCAACTAATGAACGAAAATGCACTAATTACCTTCTTAATTAATTACTTTCAAATAATCTTCGAATCGGAATCCTGGAATAATCCAGTTTAAGGACAAGAATTTTGCTATCCGCCACAGGCGATCTTAAAAAGTCCCGTCAAACTTAAATATGATCACCTCGTATAACATGACGGCGTCACCTTTGCCTTTTGCATGCAGTATCCCTTGCAAACAGCAGGGCGGCAATTTGACGCTGTTCTCTACAGGACTGTGGGAGATTGATCACCATGACAGCCGAGGCGGTGTCAGTAACGCAGTTACCAGTAGCTATTATATTAGTCGACTTAACTTGTGCACGGCTTACGATTATCAGCGTGTTAAACGATTTTCAGCACTAGAGTTCCTTCTGGTAGCATAAGCGCAAAACGCCTCGCAAAACCACATGAGAATAATTTTCGACGATCGAACGCATAGAGTTTGAAATCGCTTTAGCTAGAATTGAATTGCAAGGAAACAATTGCAGCTCGGGAGAGATACGCGTTATCGCTGCCTCTATGTATCATTTAAATACACCAACCACGCTGCAGGGCCCCAAATATTCAGGCCGTGCCTCCACGTGTGTTGTACAGATAAGCAGCCTTTCCGTTTGTGCTGGCAAATGGGTCAACAGTCGCCTTGGCTGACCGGCGGCCACTGCCACTCTCGGCAGTGGGCCTGAGACACTTCCTGTGTGGCACGTCTCAACAAACAAACCCCATCGCTATGCAAACGCTGCAGCTTGCGCAGTGACATTTCCTTACGCCCGAAAAGAGGGGTGTCTTTGTGACTGCTTGAGGAAGATACAAACAAATATGTCCCCATGTTTATACATCTAAAAAAAGAACACAAAAGAAGGAAAAAATAAGATGCAGACACTTTATTGAGCCTAAGGAAGCAGATGGAGCGACCCTATACGCCTAAGCCTCGTTGGTGTGATTCTCCCTCGCTGCGCTCATGAAGTCCAGCAGGCGCTGCTGCGCTGCTAAGTGTAGCCTGAGTCGGCGTCCAACTACTCGAGCCACAAAGGAATTTATGTTGTGGGTTTAAACGTTTCAAGAGAGAGAAAGGATGGATAGAAAGGCAGGGAGGTTAACCAGAAGCACTCTTGTTTGGCTCGCTTGCACGCGGCGAAAGGGATACTTGAACAAAAAGAAGAGGAAGAGAACGTAACGGATGACAAAAGAAAAGGAGGAGCACAAAGAAAGTGAACCGTATACAGTATATGCAACGGTTGCAGACGGCGTTATTAAAGACCATCATGAAGGCCTGTGGACTTGAAGAATTAGAGTAGCACAAATGTAGCCTTTTGCGCGGAGTTCATTTGTTGGCACTGGCCTACAACTTTTTGTTCTGGTGCTGGACGATTGTCCATTCTATCCAGTACTGTGCACATCACTTGCATCTCGGAACTATATCGCTGGAAAACACACATAAGGTGTGTGAGAGTCGTCACAACAGCGCGTGTCGCACTGCGGCCATTCCAATGAAAAAGGCATCATCATCATGATCACCAGCCTATATTTATGTCCACTGGAAGGACAAAGGCCTCTCCCAGCGATTTTCAATTATCCCTGTCTTGCGCCTGTAAATTTACTAACTTCATAACCCCACATAGTTTCCTGCCGTCCTCGACTGCGCTTCCCTTCTCTTGACAGCCATTCTGTAACTCTAACGGTCCACTGATTATCCATCCTACGCATTACATAGCCTGTCCAGCTCCACTCTTTCTCTTACTGTGAATTAGAATATCGGCTATCCCCGTTTGCTCTCTGATCCACACCACTCTCTTCCTGTCTCTTAACGTTACACCTAACATTTTTCGTTGCATCGCTCTTTGCGCGGTCCTTAACGTGCTCTCGAGCTTCTTTCTTAACCTCCGAGTTACTGCCCCATATGTTAGCATGATTGTACACTATTTTTTTCAATGACAGTCGTAAGTTCCCAGTCAGGATTTGGTAATGCCTGCCATATGCACTTGGACACATTTTTTTATTCTTGTATAGATTTCCTTCTCATGCACAGTGTCACCTGTGAGTAATTGACCTAGCTAAACGTACTCCTGTACAGACACTATAGGCTGACTGGCGATTCTGAATTTTTCTTTCCTTGCCAGGCTATTGAACATTATCTATGTAGTTCTATTATTATCTATGACCACGTTATGTGGTCTGCAGTATGTATAAATAAATAAATAAATAAATAAATAAATAAATAAATAAATAAATAAATAAATATTCTCCATATCAGTGTTCAACCCCACTCTTACACTTTCTCGGTTGTCAATCATTTGTTATAATTCGTCCCCAAGCAGCGTTGCTGGACATCATCTGCATAATGGTTCTTGAGATATTTGCCGTTCATCCTCACCACGAAGCCTTCCTAGCCTAATAGCTTGAATACTTCTTCTAAGCATGCGGTGAATAGAATTGGGGCGATTGTGTCTTTTCGCCTGATCCATTTCTTGATAGGCAACTTGCTACTTTTCTTGCGGAGAAACAAGCTAGCCCTGGAATCTGTGCAGACCTTCACGTATGCCTCCCGTGCACCTTGATTAAGAAATGCCTCGATGACTGTTGGTATCACAACTGAATCAGATGTCTTCTCATAATCTATAAAAGCCATATAGAGAGGTTGATTGCACTCCGCAGATTTCTCGATTACCTGATTGATGACACGGATGTGATCCATTGTAGAATATCCCTTCCTGAATCCAGCCTGTTCTCTTGGTTGAATGAAGTCAAGTGTCGCCCTGATAATATTGGAAATTACCTTGGTGAATATTTTATACAATACCGAAAGCAAGATAATGGGCCTATTATTCTTCAATTTTTTAAAGTCTCCTTTATTGTGGATTAGTATAATGTCGGCATTCTTCCAGTTTTCTGGGACCCTTGAAGTCGTGAGGCAAGCTTTTCAAGCGTGATATCTCCTCCATCTTTGACTAAATCGACTGTTATTCCATCGTCTCCTGCCGCTTTTCCCCGGGTCATGTCTTGCAAGGCCATTCTAACTTTATCGCTAGTTACAGACGGAGCCTCTGTATCCTGTTCATCCCTAATTCGAATGAAGGTAGCGTGGCTGAGGTGGGTACTGTACAGGTCAGTATAGAATTCCTCTGGTACCTTTACTATATCATCAAAATTCCTGATGACATTACCCTACTTATCTTTCAGCGCATACATCTATCCTTCTCCTATATCAAGTTTTCTTCTCACTGATTTCATGCTGCGATGATTCTTTACTGCTTCATTGATCTCTCCAACATTATAATTTCGAATATTGCTTACTCTCTCCTTGTTTATGAGCTTTGTCAGTTTGCCGAATTCTATCTGATCTCTCGAGGTAGACACTTTCATGTTTTGTCTTATATTTAATGGGTCCTTTATTACTTGGGAAAGCTTACCTACTGGTTGCCTTGGTGACTTACCTCCCACTTCGAATGCTGCTTCTGAAATCAGCCTAGTTATGGTTTCATTCATTACCTCTATGTTATCTTCATCTTTCTGTTCTAAAGCTACATATTTGTTTGCGAGCACCAGCATGAATTCCTCTGCTTTTACCCTTACTGCGTCTAGGTTGACCTGTTGAATAATTTTGCTGTTTCTATATTAAAATTGAGATCAGTCGTATACTTCACTACCCTATGGCCGCTGCACATTTACCCTACCTAACACTTCACAAAGGCATACTCTACATTAATTGGAGTGACTGACAGTGCAGCATGCGAGGTCTGTGGCACCGAAGAAAACACCGACCACCTGCTGTGCCACTGTCCACGATACACCCCAGAGAGACAAGAACTTGCCAAAGCTTTCCAAAAACTGGACAATCGGCCGCTTTCTGTGCAGGTGCTGCTAGAACACCGCCCCCATCACCCGTCGGCCCATAAAGCGGTGAAGGCACTTTTGTGCTTCTTAAGGACGACGGGCTTTTGCGACCATCTGTGACTATTATGCAATTTCTGTAAGACCACACGCGTCAGCAAACTCACCGCAATTTCCTTCTTTCCTTCCCTCCTCTCTCTCCCTGTGATCTTTGCTTTCCCCTTTCGCATTCCCCCGGTGTATGGTAGCCAAATGGACGTTTTTCTGGTTAACCTCCCTGCCTTCTACTTTTATCTTTCCTCCTCCTCTACATCCTGCACTATGCTGGGATCTGCAGACAGTACGAAATCTATTTCATTTCTTGCCCTTCCATGAGGGCATTCACCAACTCCTATGCCTTCCTCCTCCCAAATGGAGGAAGGCATATGGGTTGGTGAATGCGGCGCCAAACCACTAACAGTGGAACACGGTCGTTTAACGTCCCAAAACGACACAGTTAGTCACCGAAGGGAAGTGCTCTGGATTCATTTTTACCACCCAGGTTTTTTTTAATGTGCTCCTAGATCTGAATATATGCGTTTTTTTCCATTGTAGAAGTGCGGTCACCACGGCTGGGAACCGAACCCGCCACCTCACGCTTAACGGAACGCTTAACGCTCAGGCTTAACGGAGTCACTCGCCCGCAGTGCTGGGTTGCGAAAGCGTTAACACTTACCCCTTTCAATTTCTTTATTGAATGTGTTTAGAGAGAGTTCTCGTTGTTTTGAGCGTGCCATAATATACCCAAAACAAGCTGTAAAAAAGAAGTGCGCAGTCTTAACAATCGATTTAACTGCTATGACAGCGAACAAATATTCCTTGTCGACATACGTGCTTCAAGTATTCTGCTGGGGCGACTTTTACAGACTACACAGTTGGCTAATTTTGGTCTCATCGAAATTAAATTAAGCGACACCTTGCTATTGCAACATTGAATTATTATGCTGATTGATTTTTCTTATAACCAAACACGATTGCGAAAACGGAACGCTGTGCGGCAATAATAATGACATTGAATAATGTTTTTAGCAACTTTGTAACTATAGTCATTAGGCGGAATGTTGCAACTGAAGAATGGAAGTCCAAGACAGTGCTCGTACCTGTTTACTAGAAAGTCTGCTGAGGACCAATTTCGAGAAATACGTTCTGCACACCTGTCGGGACGCTCATTACTATTGTTTAAATTAACAGTTAGGATACAACATTTTGGACAGTGCTGAAACATATTGCTCCAACTCTATAACGCATTGTTCCTCGGTCTCCTGCGCTATAGCTTACCTGTACTGGGTGGGACCGGTAAGACCAACCTCCGTGCCCTCCAGTCTGTACAAGCTCAAGCTCTGCGAATTTGCCTTGGTCTTCCCAGATGTGCGTCCACGGCAGCAACAATAGCCATCGCGCATGACCACCCCATCAACATGTATCTTCAAGTCGACACTTTAAGGATGCATATCAGCCACTTCGCCCGACTTCCATCGCATCATCTCGCCTCCCTTCCTGCCGCTCGACCTCGCTCAGCGTTTAGCAAGATTATTGCCGCCAACCATGGAACTTTACCGTCAAACTTCACGCCTGCAGCACGACCATCTCAACCGCTGTGGTGCCACCATCTACTCCAGGCTCTTCTTGTTATTCCCGGTATCAAAAAGAAAACGGAGATGTCAACTTTCGCCCTCAAACAAACCGTACTTTCAGTGCTACATGACAAGCACAGAGGACGCACCCACGTTTACACGGACGGCTCTGTCTCCTCTAATAGTTCAGCTGGAGCAGTGGTGATTCCCGCAGAGTGTGTCACCCTCAAATTCAAGACATCTCCCATTACATCATCGACGGCTGCAGAACTCGCAGCTATCCGGGCTGCTCTGGAGTTTATTGCTCACAAATCATCACATTCATGGTCAATCTTATGTGACTCAAAGGCAGCTCTTCAGTGTCTGATGTCCCCTTTCAGCCATGGACCAAATGTGCAACTAGTCGCAGACATCCGACTACTCCACCACAACATCATCTACCAGTGGATACCGGGTCACTGCGGAATTTCAGGAAATGACAGTGCGGATGACGCTGCCCGTTCGGCTCATGATGGTGCCCAGAATATACCCATACCACTGTCAAGAACAGATGCAGCCACAAGTCTTCGCTCCCTCGCCCGCGAGCTTACACAGAATCTGTGGAACACCAGTGAATTCACGAACGCACGTCTCCACAGATTGGATCCACGTCTGCAACTCCGCCTACCACCAGGGTTGCCACGAGCGCAAGCAACACTTCTGTGCCGCCTGTGGCTCGGCGTGGCATTCACGAACTCCTATTCATTCCGCATTGGAATGGCCGACAGCCCTACTTGTGACACCTGCGGCTGCGAGGAGTCGATTGAGCACCTCCTTTGTGACTGTCCCCGTTACAAAGTACCAAGAAAAGTGCTCGTGACCGCTCTCGAAAAACTGGACAATCGCCCCTTTGCAGAGGAAAAAGCTCTAGGACATCGGTCCAGACGGGCTTCGGCACTCAAGGCCTTAAGGGCTTTGCTGAAGTTTTTAAGGACATGCGAATTGTGTGACCGCCTTTGAGTGTTGTAGCGCGTAGTTTCGCGTTACTGTGGGAATTTTCTGGTTTCGATTTTTTTTCCTCTTGTTCTTCTTTCTCCTTTTATTCCCTTTACCCCTTTCCCCAGCACAGGGTAGCCAGCCGGTACTTACACTGCCTAACCTCCCTGTCTTTCCTCTCCTTTGTCTCCTCCTCCTCTCCTCGGAAGTCCTTAAGACAAAAATAGCCCAAATATAGCCATGCAGCCAACCCGCATAAAACGTAGCCCAGTTTGGCTATGAATAGCCCAATCTGGCAACCCTGCCTTCGTGCTGTCTACCGCTTCAACGTACTCCAACGCATACAGCGGCGAGAACGTAGCACGCACAAAGGTACAGGAGCCGTGTGCAGATTGCCTTCAAGATAAGGCGCGTGCGACCGCACGCCGCCGCCCAAAGTACTACGCAGCTGCTGGCGGAACTGTAAATAAATCGCAGTATGCGTTGCCCGTATGTGACTCGTCTGTTTGTATGCTTATAACGCTTTAGGGCACTTGTCAAAGAGATTACACAAATTCACGCACACCCATTTTACTTCGCCAGATCGATGGACACGTTGTCCCCCTCCCCTCACCTGTTTTTGCTCAATTTGATCTCGGTTGGTCTGCATCTTTGTAAAAATTTGTCTCTACCTGGAATAGGGTGGCCGTCTACCTTCGGGCATCAACGGTCTCCGAAATAAAGTTTATTCACTCATTGCTTGTCGGTTGGATTGCCCGGGAATTGATATCCGTTTAGTACAGATGAAAGGTTGTAAAGTAACGATCGTAGTTTATAATGAGAAAGAAAATCCCTAGAGAGCTGTAAAATTCAAGTGCACTAAATGTTGTCAACTGTGTAGTCAAGCTTAGGTCGTTATATTCCATAACTATACAGCGTCTGTTTTTCATCTACCTATGCCGGCTGGTACGGTGTCTGCGGTGTGAGTGAATACGGGTGGTCGACCCGCTGTTGACAGAAGAACGTTCGCACCACGAGCGCCGATCTCACAGTGTACTCGAAAGCGCGTGTACTGTCCTCGCGTCCAGCGCAGTGAAAAGGTCCCCGCCTGCGTCAGAGCGCCAAGCCCCACTGTTTTGATTTTCCTCCGACGTCATCGGGCTTCGGTGCAGATTGTTCGCTTCCAACGCTGCCTACGAGGTTGTACTCAGTGAGGATAAGGCTGCAGGACCGGAGTTATGGAATATTTTTCTAGGCATAAGCGGGGACTTGACGTCAAGTTTCATATTTACAAATGTTCCATCTTGGGGTTGCGTTTACACGTTGAGGTCGCTTTACTTGGGGAAACTGGCGGTGTACGCTTCTATAGCTATACTGCTACGTCACCCGCTATGAGATACCTCTGAGTCGGATAACTGTAGCATTACTCTGCAAGCTACATGAAACGCGAGAAATAAAAGCCGCGCGCATGCACTGTGCACTCGTCGTAATTGTGCCGTCGTCGTTCAACACCGCCGTTGTCACACCGCGATGCCGTCGTTGCCGTTCCATCATCGTCATTCCAGTTTCGTCATCCGAACCTCATCGTACCGTCGTCGTCATACCCTCGACATACAGTCGTCACGTGATCGTCGTTGTGTACTCGCTGTCATCCCATTCTTCTCATGCCGTCGTCGTTATGCCATTGCCATCGTTTCAGAGTCGTCATTCCGTTGTCGCGGTGCCGTTGTCATCGTGCCGCTTTCGTCATTCCATCTTACCGTTAATTAGAGTGCACACCGGGACAAGCGCTGACTTCCAGCTGTTATTTCCCGCGAGTAACATGTGCAGCTAGGGTGTTCCAACTATCATGCGCCGAGATTTAAGAATATGCAAACGCCACGAAGGTGCACAGAACCAATATAATGCTGTGTGACGTCGTTTGGAGGTGCTCAGATTATTTTTTTGCATTCCGCCTAGTTACATAATTAGCCTTAATTAATTAATTAATCAAATTTTCAAATAATACAGTTAGGTGAAAAGTGTCAATGTGAAAATTGTACTCTTAAAACGGTTGCATCATTTGGGGTATGTATAGTCCCACAACGATAATCGTCATTTGCCTTGCTTGCGTTTCCCTTCTTGAAAACTCGGCGCTCGCTACTTTCCTGTCGAGGATGCTGTGTCAGGATGATAACGCGCAAGCCGTTCGTGACTTGGAAGTACCGGGCTCGCAGCGTTAAAGAAAGGAAACGCGGGCAAGACAGATGACGATTATCGTTACTGGACAAGGTAAACTTCGAAGGGCGTAAATGTTTTAAGAGTGTAGATCAACGTGAAGAAACTCCCGATACAGCATTCTGTTGCTCAACACGTGCTTCATAAAAGTGTTTATTACGAGTATGAAAGTAGCCCGCGAATACACGCAAAGTGCCTCGAGCGACCAGTCGCGCGACAATCTTGCGTGTGAGCGCCGGTGTATACTTGCGAAGGTGTGTCGACATTCCCGTGAGAGCCGACTACCGCCTCCACGGAGCGTGCGCAAAGAGATCGTACCTGCAACCGAGCCCACCCCAGTGGGCTACAGGCAATCACAGCAGCTATCCGGTGCCTTGCTGCGCATACACCGCTCACCCGCACGTGCGCATTCACAGACTTCAAGCAAAAAACTGCACTACCACGTACCCGCACACGTCGCGAAACGGCACGTTTTTCGCCCGGTAGACATTGGATCCCTGGTCACGCAGGAATGTCAGAGACAGATGCGAACTTTAATGGCTTCACTAGGGTTGAGGATTGGGCGAGTTGGTAGTGCATTCTAGAACTGGTACAGCGCAACATACAAAGGAACAAACAAGCCGAGCCGGTCAGATAAAGGAACAGAGCGCTTGTTTCTTCCTTTGTATGTTCCGGCTTTGTATCTTCCGGCTTGCTGCTTCCTTTGTATGTTGGGCTGTACCAGTTCTAGAATGCAATACCAACTCGCCCAATCCTCAACCCTAGTGAACTTCATTTCTTGTACGTCGGGTCCTTCCTCTCTTCTTCAATCAGCGCTCTGTTCCTTTATCTGGCCGGCTCGGCTTGTTTCTTCCTTCGTATGTTGCGCTGTACCTGTTCTAGAACTTTGATGACGTTGTCGCGTTGTAGAGACGGTGAAGAACACCGTAGCAAAACTGTGAATCACGAAACTAACTTCTTATTGGGCGAACCTGTGCCCACTAAAGCAAGTGAAACTCGAAGCACAACGATAGCGGCGAGCACAGTCGGCGATCGTCGAAAGTCTGACCAGCGGGTCTAGCGCTTTTATGGATGACTCGTCGAAAGTGCCAGCGTAATCGCTGGTGCTCTCGTACCTCCCAGAAAATACAAAATTATTCGCGTCGCCCATGCGATCTCATTACACAAGGTTCAGCGAGAACATACACAACAGATGGAAATGACAGTAACCTTCTAGCAAGTTCCAAATCATGGGGGCACGTCTTGCACTGAGCGATAACTTTAGGTTGTCAGCGGTTGAAATGCCGTTCCCGGAAAGAAGGATAAATAAGGTCAATATGTTGGAGATGTTAGCCTGACTGATCGCCTAACATGCTTAATCATGATATCCACCGTGATCACATGAGGGAAAGAGATAAGTAGAAGGCAGGGAGGCTAACCAGAATAACGTCCGGTTGCTACCCTACACCGGGAGAATGGGAAAGGGGAAAACAAAGATAACAGGGAGAGAGAGGAGGGAAGGAAAGAAGGAAATTGCTGTGAGTTCGCTGACGTGTGTGGTCTTACAGAAATTGTATTAGTAGTCACAGATGGTCGCAAAAGCCCGTCGTCCTTAAGAAGCACAGAAGCGCCTTCACCGCTTTATGGGCCGACGGGCGATGGGGGCGGTGTTCCAGCAGCACCTGCACAGGAAGCGGCCGATTGTCCAGTTTTTGGAAAGCTTTGGCAAGTTCGTCTCTCTCAGGGGTGTATCGTGGACAGTGGCACAGCAGGTGGTCGATGTTTTCTTCGGTGCCACAGACCTCGCATGCTGCACTGTCAGTCCCTCCAATTAATGCAGAGTATGCCTTTGTGAAGGCAACTGCTAACCAAAGGCGACAGAGAAGCGTAGCTTCACGTCGAGGAAGTCCGAGTGGAGGTCGGAGTTGCAGGGAGGGGTTTAGTCGATGCAGTCATGTAAGTCGTAAGTTTGGCGAGTTCCACTCGGTCAGTGTGAGACTGCGTGCCTGGTGTCGAAGCTACCTTGCGGCGTCTGTCCTCGAAAGCGGAATTGGAACGCTGTGCTCTTATTGATGTGCTGTGCGAGCAGCGTTATCGGCGGAATCATTGCCATTGATTCCACAATGGCCAGGTACCCACTGAAAGACGACCTCGTGACCTTTTTGTTGGACGTGAACCCGTGATCACATAAATACACAATCATCATATACACTCAGAGATACCCAAATAGACAATAATGTCAGAGCTTGGTGTTTATGAGGACCACAGGCCTTGAAGGGGGGGGGGGGGACACTAAAGGCAAATATTAAGTCAAGCTAAAGTGATACATTAATACTCGAGAATATTTAAGACGTCAATATTATCGCGAGGAGAGCTTTAGTAATCGAGAAATGTGGTAAATGCAGGACACGGTTTTTGGCTCACCGTGAACGTTCAAATACTTGCCCAATGACGAAGGCACTCCTCATTTAAATTCTGTCACTAGTACTCCACCACTCGTTATAAAAGCATCATTGTATAGCATAAATATATATATATATATATATATATATATATATATATATATATATATATATATATATATATATAAAATATATAATATATAATATATATATAATATACATAACACATAATATATATATATATAATATATATAACATATAATATATATAAAATACATAAAATGTTTACCAAAGTAATCTCCAACAGAATAAAGGCAACACTGGACTTTAGTAAACCAAGGGAACAGGCTGGCTTCAGGAAAGGATACTCTACAATGGATCACATCCATGCCATTCATCAGGTTATCGAGAAATCTGCAGAGTATAATAAGCCCCTTTATATGGCTTTCATAGATTACGAAAGGGCATTTGATTCACTAGAGATGCCAACAGTCATAGCGGCATTACGCAATCAAAGAGTACAGAACGCTTGCGTAAATAACTTGGAAAATATCTACAGAGGTTATACAGCTACTTTATTTCTACACAAGAAAAGCAGGAAGGTGCCTATAAAGAAAGGGGTCAGACAGGGAGGCACTATCTCTCCAATGCTATTCACTGCGTGCTTGGAAGAAGTATTCAAGCTATTCAACTGGGAAGGCTTAGAAGTAAAGATCGACGGGGAATATCCCAGCAACGTTCGGTTTGCCGATGACATTGTTCTATTCAGCAATAATACAGACGAGTTACAACAAATGATTGAGGGCCTTAACAGAGAGGGAGCGTAAGAGTGCGATTGAAGATTAATATGCAGAAGACAAAGATAATGATAAGCAGCCGGGCAAAGGAACAAGAGTTCAGGATCGGCAGTCGGCCTCTAGAGTCTGTGAAGGAGTACCTTTACCTAGGTCAATTAATCACAGGGAACCCTGATCATGAGAAGGAAATTTATAGAAGAATAAGAATGGGTTGGATTGCATACGTTAGAAATTGCCAGCTCCCGACTGGAAGCTTAGCATTATCATTGAAAAGAAAGGTGTACAATCAGTGCATTTTACCGGTGCTGACATATGGGGCAGAGACTCAGACACTGACAAAGAAGCTTGATAACAAGCTAAGGACCGCGCAAAGATCGATGGAACGAGGAATGCTAGGCATAACTTTAAGAGACAGAAAGAGAGCGGTTTGGATCAGAGAGCAAAGGGGTATAGACTTTTTTTTTTTTTTTTATAGACGATATTCTTAAAAAAATAAATTATTTGGTTTTAGGTGCCAAAACAACTTTCTGATTATGAGGCACGTCGTAGTGGAGGACTCCGGAAATTTCGACCACCTGGGGTTTTTTAACGTGCACCTAAATCTAAGTACACGGGTGTTTTCGCATTTCGCCCCCATCGATATGCGGCCGCCGTCACCGGGATTCGATCCCGCGACCTCGTGCTCAGCAGCCTAACACCATAACCACTGAGCAACCACGGCGGGTGACGATATTCTAATTGACATCAAGAAAAAAAATGGAGGTGGGCAGGTCATGTAATGCGCAGGTTAGATAACCGTTGGACCATTAGGGTTACAGAAAGGGTACCAAGAAAAGGGAACCACAATCGAGCACGGCAGAAGACTAGGTGGAATCGCTTGGCGCAGGACAGGGGTAATTGGAGATTGCAGGGAGAGGCCTTCGTCCTGCAGTGGACATAAAACAGGCTGATGATGATGGTGTTGATAGCATAATGAGACGAAAGAAAGGCAACTTGTCCTGTTCTATTTCATTTTTTTTATAAAAGAACTCATTGACATTACCCTTGACAACGACGCGGGCGATCGAAAGGTTTCGTTTTCGCTCGACTCTGCGCCATCCGCGCTTTCGCGTTTCAGTAGTTTCGTTATCGCGTTTTGCTGCGCGGGTTTCGTTGGCTCGCGAAACTCGCACAATTAAACTGCAAGCAGCAGAGAATTCCACGTGCGCGTGATGTCGCGGGATGCCCGAACGGTCCGCGCCACTTGGCCAAAAACAGTTGCAGCGGCGAGTCCACCGCTCTGTTTCGGCTCGGTTTGTCCGTGGCCGCCCGTTTTCGTTTCGCTTCGTCGGGCGCCCTTTTGCTCAGCGAGTTGCAGCAAAGGGCGGCCAGGGCGTGTGCAACGTGGTCACCATTCCCCGGTCGGGTGGCGCCAAATTCTCTCGTAAACTAAGGTATAAAGTTTGTAAACAGGGATAAGGTGCCTCAGAAAGGCTGGCCAACGTTTCGATAGGAGGACCTATCTTCGTCAAAGGCGGCCTCGTCATCCTCGGTCGCCTTTGTTACGTTTCGCCTACAACGCGCGGTAATGCCGGCGCGGATGCAACGGACGCCGGGGCTTTGTTCAAAGCGGCGGACATTTTGGCCCGTCCGACGCCGCCGCGACGCCTACCCGCCAAGCGTGTCCAGGCGTGTTTCAGTGCCACGTGTCTTCGTGTGTGCGTGTGTGTGTGTGTGCCCTCGCTTGTCAAAGCGCGGCAGCCGGGGAGCGGAGTTCCCCGAATGAGGAGCCTGGAGGTCTCTCGGCTCAACTGTTCGCGCCGTCGTGTGGGTGAGGGTTGGCGATGCGTCACTACACTCGGTTCAGCAGGTCTCTCGGCCCGACAGTTCGCGCCGTCGTGGGCTCCTGCTGCGCCGTCCCGTGACCTTCATCCCGTGACCTTCCCTCCTTCCCTTTTGGACCGCGACGCCGAGAGTATAAGAGCAGCTGCCCCCGGACGCCAGAGAGAGGCTCCGATTTGTACTGTTGAGTTACGTGCTCTCCCGTCTCTCCAATTCGGTCGACCTGACCGGCCGCTCTTTTGCTATGTTAGAATAAACAAGTTGTTCTGTTACCAGTCTTCTCATGCTTTGCCGGGACCTTCGGATGCTTCCAGTGCCCCAGGCCGCCAGGCCAACGCTACCCTTGGGGCTTGCGACCCATTGGCAATAACGGGCGTCAACACCGAGCCCCCAACAACTCGTGCCAGCGGTACGATTCCAACATCTGGTGGCAGCGGTGGGATCGCGACAACGGAGGCCAGCAGCGAAGAGATGCGGTTGACTGTATGCTGAGCAGCACAACGACCATCCGGGAGCAGCGCAACGAGCCCTGTGTGATGACTGGTTGCCTGCAGCGGAACGACTGCGCTGAAGTCTTGGCTGCGAGGTTTGGTGAGTGCGGGACTTTCTTCTTCTGAGTTTTGCCAGGCTTTTGTTAGTGTTAGAAACAGAGCTGGTAATTGTGGTTGTCGTTGCTACCGGGTTAGTTTGCGGCAAGACAATAGTAGGCAGTAGAGAAAGCAGCATTCAGAGCAGCCATGGATTTGAAGTCGTTGCGCAAACCGAAATTGCTGGAGCTTGCGAGAGAGTTGGGTCTGGATGTCTCAGACAAACTCAGAAAACCAGAACTGCTAAGGGCTATTCTTGAGTTAGAAGCTGAGGATGACGAGCTGTCGGAATGCCTTGAGACCATTGAGGAGAGGGAGGCGCAAAAAGAGAAACAGGAGCGCGAACTTAAAGAACAAAAAGAGAAACAGGAGCGCGAACTTAAAGAACAGAAAGAGAAAGATGAGCGCGAACGTAAAGAGCAACAAGAGAAAGAAAGAGAGCGCGACCGTCAACACGCTTTGGAAATGAAGCGTCTCGAGTTAGAGATGGAACGCGCTCGTAATGGAAGTCAGGCACACGGTGCAGGAGAACGAGTATTGTTCAAAATGACTGACCTGATGCGGCCGTTTAAGCTTGGAGAGGACATTGGTTTGTTCCTGGTTAACTTTGAGCGAACGTGCGAGAAGCAGGGGTTCTCTCGGGAAACGTGGCCACAGCGCTTGCTCACTTTGCTACCCGGCGAGGCGGCCGACGTAGTCGCTCGCTTGGAGAGAGAGGAGGCAGAGGATTTCGACAAAGTGAAATCGAGTCTGCTAAAAAAGTACCGGCTGTCAGCGGAGGCGTTCCGTCGGAAGTTTCGGGAAAATGAGAAAGGCAGAAGTGAGTCATATACAGAGTTTGCGTACAGGCTTATGTCAAACATGCAGGAGTGGCTCAAAGAAGAGAAAGCGTTTGGTGACCACGAGAAAGTTCTGCAGTGTTTCGGGCTAGAACAGTTTTATAGTCGGTTACCTGAGAACGTGCGGTACTGGGTCTTGGATAGGCCAGACGTTAGTACGGTGGCTAGAGCCGCTGAGTTAGCCGAGGAGTTTGTGACGCGTCGGGCTCGTGGAGCTAAGGACGGTCAAAAGGGTGAATTTGGCTCCAAGTTTGAGAGGCCAAAGTTCACGCCCATGAGAGCAAAGGGGGACACACGTAGTGCGGATGCGAGTGAAAGCAATCCGACCGAACGTAAGGAGACGGCGGCAACCGAAGCCGAACGCAGAAAGCGGTTCGAGACGAGGCAAGCGCGCGTTTGTTATACGTGCCAGAAGCCGGGTCACTTTTCGGCGCAGTGTCCAGAAACAAAAACAAAAGTCGTGTTTTTGTCTTTATGCAGCACTGACGAGAACATGAAGCTTCTCGAGCCTTACATGCGAGACCTCCTCGTGAACGGGAAAGAGTGCCGAGTGCTTCGCGATTCCGCAGCTACAATGGATGTCGTTCACCCCTCTTACGTAGAACCCGATATGTTCACGGGCGAGTGCGCATGGATCAAGCAAGCAGTGGAAGCTCATAGCGTGTGTCTGCCGGTAGCAAAAGTGCTTATTGAAGGACCTTTCGGAGCACTTGAGACGGAGGCCGCAGTGTCATCTATGCTGCCCCCCCAGTACCCGTACTTATTTTCGAACAGGTCCGATCACCTCCTGCGCGAGAAGGGGCTTTTGTTTGGTGAGGCTAGCGTTCAGGCCTTAACCAGATCGAAGGTTCGGGAGCTCGCTGCAAAGGCGGTAGTTGCGGGGCCGACGTTGTTGAACGATGAAAAAGGGTCAGAGGCGCAGCAAGCTGGTATTCAGAGCACGCCCGAACGGGATAAAATTGAGCCTGTAGCGTTGAAGGCACCAGATACTGGAGAGGAAATTCCCGATGCGGGAAAGTTAGAAGAACTTCCGGTCGAGCTTCCGGGACTAGGCTCAGTGACAAACAGGAAAGACACCGATCAAGTCATTAGTGACTTAATAAGTAAAGCATCGCTGTCGCCTGAGCAGAAAACAGAACTACACCAGCTCTTACAAGAGTTTCAAGGTCTGTTCTCTGAGAGGCCTGGTAGGACTTCTGTCCTTACTCATGACATAGAACTTACCTCCCCAGAGCCAGTACGATCCAAGGCGTACCGGGTGTCACCCCGCCAGAGCGATATTATGGAGGCTGAGGTAAAGAAAATGCTACAGCTCGGTGTTATTGAAGCGGGTGAGAGTGATTATACCTCCCCTTTGATTTTAGTTGAGGTACCGGGCAAGGAACCTCGTCCTTGCGTCGACTACCACAGGCTTAATTCCATCACTAAGGATCAAATTTATCCGATCCCTAACATCGAGGAGCGCCTTGAGAGAGTGAGTAGCGCTCAGTTTATTTCCACCCTAGATCTTGTCAGGGGTTATTGGCAGGTTCCACTTACAGAAGAGGCTAGTAGGTATGCGGCGTTCATTTCACCAATGGGGACATTCCGTCCTAAAGTTTTGAGTTTTGGTTTGAAGAACGCGCCATACTGCTTTTCAAGCCTCATGGATAAAGTGTTGCGGGGACAGCAAGAATTCGCTTTACCGTATCTAGACGACGTAGCGATATTCTCCGCATCCTGGCCGGAACATATGGCGCACTTGCGGGCAGTGCTAACCCGCCTGCGCGATGCGGGCTTGACAGTCAAGGCTCCCAAGTGCCAGTTAGCACAGGCCGAGGTTGTCTACCTCGGACACGTGATTGGTCGGGGTCGTCGCCGCCCCTCTGAAATAAAGGTGGCCGCTGTGCGAGACTTCCCGCAACCGCGCACGAAGACCGATATTCGGTCGTTCTTAGGTGTCGCCGGCTACTATCAGAGGTACATTCCCAGGTACTCTGATATCGCGGCTCCCTTGACGGATGCTCTAAGAAAGACAGAGCCGCAAACAGTCGTCTGGGATGAGACGAAGGAAAGAGCTTTTAGCGCCCTAAAGAGCGCCCTAACCAGCCAGCCTGTGCTACGATCGCCCGACTACACAAAAGGGTTCGTTGTTCAGTGTGATGCTAGTGAGCGAGGCATGGGCGTTGTACTGTGCCAACGGGAAAATGGAGAAGTAGAACACCCCGTCCTGTATGCTAGTCGTAAGCTGACCAGTCGTGAGCAGGCGTATAGCGCCACCGAGAAAGAGTGTGCGTGTATCGTGTGGGCCGTTCAGAAATTGTCATGTTACCTAGCCGGCTCGAGGTTTATCATTGAAACGGATCACTGCCCTCTCCAATGGCTGCAGACCATCTCTCCCAAAAATGGCCGCCTCCTGCGCTGGAGCCTCGCTTTGCAACAATATTCCTTTGAGGTGCGTTACAAAAAGGGGAGTCTCAACGGTAACGCCGATGGCTTAAGTCGAAGCCCCTAACGTGGGAATCAGCCTCAAAATTGCTTGTTACTGATGTTTTTCTTCCTGAGGCAGGATTTTTAACCTATTGCTTTTGTGTAGTGTTTCAAAGTGATGATGTGCTTTTTAGTGCAATTTTTCCGATTTGTGGACGCGTTCTGAGTGCTGCTAAACTACTGTAAGGAACTAGGCAGCAGTATAAAAGGGGAAAGAGCCTGGCAGGGCTTAGTGAGGGTTGTGCCGTGCTTGCTGACTGAGCGGTTGACTTTTGGCGTGGTTCTAACGCTTGCCGGAAACGAGAACAAAAATGTCAACTCTCCCGAAGTCACTTTGCAGTGTCCTGTGTGCACCTGAACGTGAGAACGAGGCCTTCTCTGTGCGCTGCGCTCAAGAAACGCCCAAGGACGCCCAACTTCGGTTATGAGCATCATCGAGCGACATCCCTCCGGACAGCGGATGCAGTCCCCTGACCTTCGGGATCTCCTTCCCCCGGCGGGGCGGTCTGTTACGTTTCGCCTACAACGCGCGGTAATGCCGGCGCGGATGCAACGGACGCCGGGGCTTTGTTCAAAGCGGCGGACATTTTGGCCCGTCCGACGCCGCCGCGACGCCTACCCGCCAAGCGTGTCCAGGCGTGTTTCAGTGCCACGTGTCTTCGTGTGTGCGTGTGTGTGTGTGTGCCCTCGCTTGTCAAAGCGCGGCAGCCGGGGAGCGGAGTTCCCCGAATGAGGAGCCTGGAGGTCTCTCGGCTCAACTGTTCGCGCCGTCGTGTGGGTGAGGGTTGGCGATGCGTCACTACACTCGGTTCAGCAGGTCTCTCGGCCCGACAGTTCGCGCCGTCGTGGGCTCCTGCTGCGCCGTCCCGTGACCTTCATCCCGTGACCTTCCCTCCTTCCCTTTTGGACCGCGACGCCGAGAGTATAAGAGCAGCTGCCCCCGGACGCCAGAGAGAGGCTCCGATTTGTACTGTTGAGTTACGTGCTCTCCCGTCTCTCCAATTCGGTCGACCTGACCGGCCGCTCTTTTGCTATGTTAGAATAAACAAGTTGTTCTGTTACCAGTCTTCTCATGCTTTGCCGGGACCTTCGGATGCTTCCAGTGCCCCAGGCCGCCAGGCCAACGCTACCCTTGGGGCTTGCGACCCATTGGCAATAACGGGCGTCAACACCGAGCCCCCAACAACTCGTGCCAGCGGTACGATTCCAACACCTTCGACGAAGATAGGTCTCCCTATCGAAACGTTGGCCAGCCTTTCTGAGGCACCTTATCCCTGTTTACAAACTTTATACTACGGTGTGCTATTCCATCTGTGAGCCCCTTTCTTGATTTTGGACTCTCGTAAACTAAGTACTTTCTTTGCACGAAACAAGCGCTGCGAGGATTCGAGAATGGTATTTAAACGGTCCTCGTAGACTTGGTAATTGCCTTTGGCGAAAGTCAGCGAACGTACTCGCTCCCGAGAGGTGGCAGCGCGGTGTGTGTTTCAAGCCGTGTTCTTTCATCAATTCTTTGCATCGAAATCATACTTCATGCAATTTATTTCCCGCACCTTCTTACGTCTACACTGCAAACGGAAATCACTGCGAGGAGGGAGTATACTGCTTGTCCTCTAGCGACCCCCCGGTTCGGAGTTTATTATGCTCCGTATGATCGGAGTAAAATTTTTACTCCGTAAGAGCGGAATTCTTGCGTGGAATTATAGGAGTTTTTTTTCTGTCTTTTCTTTATTTTTTGCTTTGCAATTGACGGAGTTTTTTCGAGGTGCAACGGGAGTATAAAAAGAGGCATCGCGTGAGTTTGGGCGAACATGTTTACATGCAGAGGCTGCTGGTCAAATTTCGAAATATGCACACGAGACCGCGTCAAATTCGACGAAACAAGTCAATGAAAGCACATATACCATGACATACATAAACATTTCTGAAACGCCCAATGCAGAAATTTGAAAGACATCCCACGTACACGCGATACTCAAGAAGCAACGGTGCCAGTATATATAGCCACGATACTGTGTGCCTCGAAACCGCCTAGGGAGCAGCTGTGCTGTTTTCAGAATTACGACTCACATGCTCGTTCATACGAGATCTGCCTCTCTGAAATTAACAGAATACCTTAATCAACACAAAACTGTTAATTCAAAATAGTGAGAGAAAAAAGTTATTGGCGTAATTTTTCAAAATTATCATGCCATTCTGCGAGTGCTGAAGCGACTTCGCACACTGCCGGCGTTCTCGGCCAAAAAGTAGTGCGTTAGTTACAGTAAGCAAGAAAAATGTAAGTGCATGTGCTGCATAGCAAAATTAGATTTTTGCGATATAGTGGTAGCGTAGCAAGAAATTATTACGTGTGAGCATGACCCGCAGCAGCCGACGTAACACCGAAAAATGCGCAGTCATACATTTTATACACCGCACTACTTTCTCTGCGTCCAAGCAATCTGTCTCGGTTGCGAAAAGGAGCTACATCGCTGATCTGTCGAGTGAATCCCTGAACTCGGAGCCAGCAGGCATGCGTCTAAATCAGTGTCTCGGATAGAGCGTAATGTTAATGCAATATCAGAAGCAACGACGTGACCAAAACCTATATGCGCGATAACAATTCGATTCACATCGCTCAATAAGAAGCTTTATTTTCAGTACGCATACTTATGTCCTACCATTTTTCTTCGGGCGAGGATATCCGTTCACAGATACATAAAAACAGTTGCTTGCACTCCGGTCTTTCTCACTGGCAACACAGCACCGCAACGAACTTGGGTTACGCCATTCATGCGCGAATAGCACGGATGTCGTCGCTCGAACAGTGGCTGCTGTTGCCATTGCTACGCGGTCCTTTCAAACACTACACTGGACGTTGTCAGCATGTACTCAAAAGGACATAGAAGTCGCATTTCACGCACTGAAGAACACAAGACAGGGTGACGCAGCACGAAAACACAGCCAGAACGTGAGCCGACATCACGAGTCAGTGAGCAGCTTCGAGGTATACCTAAGCCTTTTTCCGCACTTGAAAACGTGGCTCTTGCAATCATCGTTGTCAGCAAAGTGATCTCAGCTAATGTACTTGAAGCTGAGATACAGTGAGCTTCAGGCATGCCTATAACACTTTCTGGAAGGAAATACGGGAAACAAATTGACGAAACGCTGTCACGGAACGACACTTCCCACACGTAAACAAACCGTCAGCCATGAGCACTGCCCGCTCCGCCGAACGCGCCCGGTCGCTGGCGAGGCGCACAGCCTCATGGGAAGCGCCACGTGACCAACCTGTATCGGCGGAGGGGAGTTTTTTAAAACTCCCTGTCGGAGTTTCACGAGAGAACAAGATTTTTAAGCGGAGTAAAATCGCGTCATGTCGCCTTGATACTTCCGCAGCTAGCCAGCGGAGTGAAACGAGGGAATGGCGCTGTTTTGCTCCTATACATCGGAGTAAATATTTGAGGAGGGGAGGTTTTAGGGCACGTAACCTCTTAAGAACTCCCAGGTGGGTTTATTTTCGTTTACAGTGAGGCATATTCTTTCTTGCCTGCCACTACTTCAATCTCCTTAGAGTCCTTGTCGATATTGCTCGTGGCTACATTGTACAGTTGTGCGGATAAAATATCTCGAACCTCGCCTATAAGGACAGTGACGTTACACGTCAATGAGATTACATGTTCCCAAAGCAAGAAGGTAGGCAAACACTTAAGTATTGAACGGAGTAAATTACAGAGAGGTAACTAAATTGCCGAATCACTGAAGTGGGTAAATTTCTCAAAGTCAATTAAATTACTGAATATAAACTAAGTCACTTCTATCGTTGTTAAAACAGGCTCATTGTAGTACCTTTCGTGTACTTTTAGTCTTTTATTTGTTCCAAACAAGCGCTACACCTGGAACAGGAGATGACTAAGGATACGGGGGAAAAGGCCACTCTATCGCACATTGACAGAACCTTATCGCTCGAATGTACGCCAGGTAGTGGCATGCAGACAGATAGCCAACTCGACAAGCCTATAGCAAATGGTAGCTTCAGCTTATACAGTAACAGATTGACAAATAAAACTAAACATAACTCGAACAAGTTATGGTCCTGCAGAAAGAAATCACAAAAATATGTTCTTGTGGTTTTTATAAGAAAGCTGTTTAATAGACAAATCATTTGAAAGATGAACATACAGATCATAGACTTAGGCAGAGCAAACTAACATAGACAGAGGGAAAGAAAACGCACACGCACGTGTGTTCCCTCCATCCGTGTGGAGGCAAGCAGCCGCGGCGCTCGGTGGCACACCTCGACACGGAGGACGAGGTGCGCTCCGTGCTGGTCTCTCCCGCCTCTGAGATCCTCAGCTGGCCGCCTGGCTCGGAAGCCACTGCCCCGAGTCCACATTATGTGGAAAGCTATTGAGTTAAAGCCATGGAGATTATCCCGTGGAAGGCCTTGGAGAAGTCTACATAAATTACCGGTGCAAAGCTTTTGTTTTCTGCGCTGTTTCTTTTTTCCTTTAGTCCGTTTTCCCTGCCCAGACCCCACAATCCTTCCTCTTAAAGGGAGTCAACCAGCTATTTGTATTATTGAGTTGAACTGTCCCGACACTGGTGTGTCCCTGACGTTTATTTTCATTTTTCTTTTTATAATATATATGTCACGTTTCGCTTCCAATCAATTTGATTCGCACCACCGACCTGTAGTTCGGGGATCGGAATTTCGTGTTTCATAATTTCATAAATTCATAATTTACTTATTGAAAAAGATACAGAAAATTGCATGTGCGTAGTATACATAAGGAGGTCCCATAGTCGAAGACTGGATCGGGACCTCGTGTTGAAGATACTTACGATGGTATACAATGTTTAAAGCAACTGTAGCACAGATGAGAGCTAAGAGTAATATCAAAACATGTTTATAGCACCTGAAATAATAACAACACTTGTTAACAGCAGGACAGTATAGAAAACAGAACAAAATTAGAAAGAACGGACAATATCAGTAAGTATTTATTATGGACGCTTTTAGTTCTCTTTTAAATTGATATAATTTTTTTGCATTTTTGATTATAGGTCGTAGAGTATTTCAGAGCGATATCGAGAAAAATTCCGCAGTCTGTTTACCATAGTTAGTACGCACTTTAGGTAGACGGAAATTATTATTGAGGGCAAATCTAGTCTGACTAGGAGCTATGGGGTCACCCACAAGGTAACAAGCAGATCGATGGTAATTCCTTAGTCATATATTTGTAGGATGAAATCCCCAGATTATACTTGGTGAGTTTTGAAATAGTTAGGATGTTTTTTTCATGTAGCAGTGATTTTCCATTTGCAAAGCGTGAACTGCTTGTTATAATTCTTATGGATTGGTTCTGGATTGCCTGGAGGAATGCCAAGTGAGTGTTATAAGTGTTACACCAGCATATTATGCCGTAGTTAATATGAGAGTGAATTAATAAGTAGTATAGCGAGATTATTGTACCATGTGTAAAGTAGGGACGAGTTTTAATTAGAACGCGAATGCCGTATGCTATTTTCTTTTTTATGAGAGAAGTGTGACCTTTATATTTCAAGTTGCAGTCAAGAGAATTCTCAAGGAAAGATGAGCATGGACTGGGAGAGATGGAGTATGAGCCAAAAGTTAAAGAAGGGCAGGATGCCGAATGTTGTTGATGTGAGGAAAATACAACAAATTCAGTGTTGGTGACATTAATACATAATAGGTTAGCATTACATCAACTTAAAACATTTGCTTATTTAGCTTGTTAATAAGAAGTAGCATGTTTTTATCAGAGACAAATATGGTAGTATCATCAGCGTACAAAATGCACTTAGTAGACGACAAACAGTTAGGTAGATCATTAATATAAATAAAAAACACTAGCGACCCTAAGATGGATCCTTGAGGGACAACAATGTTAGTGGTTTGTTGTCTGGAACAGACATTAGACACAGACACAACCTGCGCTCTGTTAGATAAGTAACTTTTTAATAGTGAGAGGGCAGTATCACGTACACCGATAGCCTCAAGCTTAGCGAAAAGGATACTATGGTTGAAGCAGTCGAATGCTTTTGTTATATCGATGAAGGCTGAACCTGCAAATAGGCATTCGTCAATTTTTTTTTTAATTGGTCAATTAGATGTATGAGTGCCAGATCTGTGAAGTATCCATTACGAAAGCCAAATTCGCATGAAAAGAGACTAGTACATTTAATGAGGTATTTGGTTAGACGCAGTTCGATCAATTTCTCGAGAACTTTGCCAGCATAATACGTTATGCTGCTTTCGACTTCTGCTACTTTCTTGGCAGGCTTCACACTGGAGGCTTATAAAATGCATAAAAGAGATTTATAAAAACGAAAAGGGCCTGAACATAAGTTTGTTCTTGCAGGACGACCTTGAGTTGGGGATTATTATGCGCCCTCCCCGCGCACTTCGCGACCAGACACGGTAGACGCGCTTTGTGCCTGGACGGTGTCTGCGGTGAGTGCATCTGGCTTTCGTATACCTGCGCGCATAAAACTGTGCAGACGCATCGCCATGCCGGGGACGTTAAGGTGAGTGGTGTGAGGTGGCGGTGCTGGGGACGCCGTTGTTGGGGCGGAATGAACTTGCGTTTGCAGGCGCCCGAGTTAACAGTCCCATAATTAACCGACCAGACAGACCGCGTGCCAGCGAGGCTGGCCAGGAGAATGTGCGCAGAAAGAGCCGGTGAAACAGCCGCGAAGCAAGTGAGAGAGGTGACGGAGCAGAAAGAGGGATGCGAACGCCGGTGCTGCTGCGGGGCATTGGCCGACAGGTGTCGCCTCCTTTCCAGAAGAGATCGCAGCCACCGCGCTCTGTCCCAGCTTAGATGCGCGCAGTGGAAAGCGAGCTGCCAAACGATGCTGCGGTCCTGCACCGTGGCGAGGCTGGAAAAGTGCGCCGCCCAATTTCAGCGGCCACACGCTGAGTCCGCGTCAACGAGCGGATAGCTCTCTGAAAATAGTCCCGAATAAGCGGCGCGCGAGGTTTTTTCGAAAACAACCCAGAACAAGCGGAGCACCTTCTCAAAAGAAACTGTTCGGAAGTCTGAGACATCTTCAAGAATAACGAATTACCTTTGTTCTTTTTAAGTTTAAGCTTTAAGTCGCCTACACGTCGACCGTAATTAGTACGCGTTTTGGGCCCTTAGATGTAGCCGCGCAAGATAGCTGCTTTATTGAAGGGAAGAAGGAGTAACTGGTGCCAACCAATGTGGCTGTCATTCTGAAGATCTTTAGGAAGAAAATGGTGCCTCTGCCCACAATTAAACCGGTATAACGGTGCATGTTACCCTTGAGTTGTGTCTTAATAACTTGTAAGTTAATTGATTTCGTTTATGATGGCAGGTGCGCATACTAGTGAATGTGCCAGGTGGAGCCACCTCAGTTTCTTCACGCTGTAAATGTCCACCTTGTTGATATGTCAATTTCGTCTGCTGTTGAAGCGCTGATTTACTGGAGTGCCTGTCTCCTTCTGACGCGTACTCCAGCCCGTGGACATGTCCACTAGGTAGACACTCACAGTATACCCTCGCCTCCCCTCCCCTCCCCCTCCCCCCTGAAGAGCGGTTTAAGCATACAGCGCGTAGAAATGCTGTTAGCATATGCGATCGTTGTCTGTCGATTAGTTGACGCCAGTTCTGAAACTTCCGCCGTAATTGCTGATGTCTAGCGCTGGTTCTTTTGGAGATGATCTCATAGAACTCCGTCGAAGATCATGGTCACTATCTAGCCCACAACTTACACAGAACAAAAAAAAAAAATGAATAAAAAGTTGCTAGAATGAATCAGGGGACGATTGTCCAATTAAAGTGATAGCTTTACGGCGTGAGACTGCCGAGATATACACGTGTGTCATGCAAGCGTGTGTGTAATGAGATCGACAAAACGACAGCGGCAACGACGGAATGATAACTACGGTTTGGCGACGACAGTTCTGACGGCGACATCTTGACGACGACGGTGTGAAGACGATGGCATGACGGCAACGGAAGGACTACAGCGTGGCGACGACGACGACGGGAAGACGACGGTGCGAGGACGGCTTCACGGCGAACACAGCATGTCTGTGCGGAAGGGGCGGGAAGAGGGGAAAGGCCGAGATACTACGACCCCGGAAACCAGGGAAAAAAGCGCAAGAAAGCTACAACTTGAAAAGTGAAGCGTGATGTGCATTCAGCCGGTTTCGAACTACGGAGTTGGTGCAGAAAGGACAGAGAGGCACGATACGTTAGCCAATAAAGCAATGACAGCCAAGTACTCTTGAAAGGCTGGTGGGACGCCGAGCTTGTATTTTGTGAAATTGCACTAGTCGGTGCATGTTCTATACGCACACTGGATCGAGACAGCAAGCTGGGCGAGTTCCTAGGCTAACATCTTCGTAAGCTTACAGAGCGAAGGACGACAGACAAGGATGGAGCCCGACGTCCGTTTCGCGCTGTTCGTTTACGAAAAGGCACACACACGCGCGACATCAACACGCCGTGCTCAACACCGTGAATTTCTATCCAGCACGTGCCGTAGTGAGAGAGAATAGCGAATCCTTGTTAAACATTATGGGGTTTTACGTGCCAAAACCACTTTATGATTATGAGGCACGCCGTAGTGGAGGGCTCCGGAAATTTCGACCACCTGGGGTTCTTTAACGTGCACCTAAATCTAAGTACACGGGTGTTTTCGCATTTCGCCCCCATTGAAATTGCGGCCGCCGTCGCCGGGATTCGATCCCGCGACCTCGGGCTCAGCAGCCCAACACCATAGCCATTGAGCAACCACGGCGGGTGCGAATCCTTGTTGAAGCCCTGATTCCTTATTTAATATCATGAATGCCTGAAGATGAGAACAGTCATAAATCTGTGAAAATAATTCGTCCTTTAATGATCCCAACGGCCCAACACGGGACGTCGGCCGTCTTAGAAAAGTAAACAGCCGAAATGTATAAGCTTGAAGTTGGTCACCATCACGGTTTTATCAGCTGATCCCAATTTGCACTTCTAATCCACGTACGATTTCAAGGACATGGCTATTGGGTCCTGATGAAAATCGCGTTGCGCACTGCAGACGGCGGCCCCCGCCTCCTCAGTACTGCACAGTTATTCGGAACGCAGCTGCCGCGGTTGACGTCGTCTGCTTCGGCGGCGGCGGCGGCGTCTGCGACGTCGCGGATTTACGGCCTCATTTATATCAGGACGTCATTCGATCATCCGCCTCCAGGTGGCGCGGTGCGCGCCACTTCGAGCCTTTTCATGCCCCGCTCTCATGTCTCTATAGCTTACACCATAGCTGTCGGTCCAGCAATGCGGCGTCGCAGACATCCCTTAGTCTGCGTGAGCTAGTCGTAACCAGCATTTGTGTGTTTGACCTGTAACGACCTCGCGTGAGTGTTTGTTAGCCGCACGGGCGTCTCTTCAAGCATCCTGTCACGGCCTGCGTGGTCGCTCGAAAAAAGAGAGAGAACAAGAAACGATTCAAGGTGCCGCCGCTTTGTTCTTTCTGACCCTGGCGCGTACTGTCCGACACCCACCAACTACAGCAGGATAGGCCGTCGAACGCTATGCGAACGTTCAATGGAACGCGCGTCGGGGGGCACCGTCGGAAGCGGCAGAGTGCAGATCAATGACCGCCTGCGTGAAAGAGGTCAAGTTGGGGTTACTCTCAACTGCTTGCGATTTTGTGCTTGATCTAGAAAAAGAAATGATAACCGCCGCAGCGTGCTTATTGAAGATCCTGAGTTTGGAAGCAATACGCCTCCGGCTAATCCATTTTTCTTATTTGGAAAATATAAATTTGCTCTACAAGATGAATAAATTGGAAAGAAAGAGAAAACAAGGCATACGAAGAAAATTATACTTTAGCACGCGCAAGCACTAACGCTTACAAAAGACGGGAAAAGACGAAAGGTCAACAAACACGATCAGTGCATAAAATCGTCCCCAGTATCTTGAACACATGATCGACCAAAATGAAAAAAAAAAAAGTATTTGACTGCCCTGAAAGCTGCTATTTCAAGGCCACTAACTTGCCGTTGTCCAAACATCGTCTTCAGTTACGAAGGGTGATTGCAAAGTGCCCCAAATTTGTAGCGTAGCTGTTCTGGGCATGCATGGGGCAGTCCAGCATAACGTAGGCTATGAAGCGACTCTACTTGTACAAGACGTGGAGGTTGCGCGACGGACTTAAAAAAAAAATAAAGAAAGTGCTTAGCGTTGGGCCACATCAAGACGAAAGCGGTGAAATAAAGTGGCCACTCTTCGCGGTTACCTCACATATATACGCAGAATTTCAGTCCATGGTATACAAAATTGATCATGTGGGCTCTTCATCGAGCTATGTTGCAGATGATCTCATGAGAGCGGGAGGGTGAATTCTTCATGTTTTATGGTCATGAGGCAGTTTGTCCGCTCGTTCATATCTCATTATGAAGGTATGACAGGGAACCCGATGAAGTGCAGATTCTAGAACGCGAGTTCCCGCAACGTGTGTCAGCTACGCAATTTTAGGACATCCCTCGTTTCATCCGTCCCTCGTTGTAACATAACATGTGTAATATAAGCAAGCACGCGGTTGACAATATTCTAACAGGTGGCACGTTGAACCTCGCCTATTGTGAACTACACTGGTCCGGCTTTGCCGAAGTATGACGAGAGTGGCCGTGGTTCTCTAATTGATTGATTGGGTTTAACGTCCGAAAGCATCACACGGACCTTGAGCGGCGCTGTAGTGTAGGGGGTAATTTTAATCCCTACAGCCAACAGGAATGCGGCCGTAGTGAGCAGGAGTTGAACCCACGACCTCCTGCTCAAACCTCCGCGTCCACTGAACCAGCGCGGCGGTGAGTCTCAACGTTGTCTCAATGCTATACACACTGTACAGGCTGTCCCAACTATCTTGCACCAAATTTAAAAACATGCAAATGCCACGTAGCTGGAAAGAACCAAGGTAATGTTGTCTGCCGTCGTTTGGAGTTACTCAGATTTTTGTTTTTTTGCATTTCGGCTAACTATAGATTAGATTTCGTTTTTAATCGGACATTTCAAGAAATGCCCACTAATAGAGGCAAAAGAAGATAATCTGTCTCCTGACTGGGCCTACAATTCGTGCTGCACTTCGGACCAGCTGCAGCAAAGCAGAAAACAAAAACAAACAATACTCTATGTACAGAGAAGATTAGGTACGTCATCATCAACAAAATAAATAATCAAGCTCACAAATCATCAGTCAGACACAATGCCTGTGTCAGTTATACAACGATGTGTGCCTAACATATGCCAAATTTACATAAAAGCAAGGAATTATCAAAATACAACGAAATATTCACAAATGTGGCAATACGGATTGGTACTTAATTTGACACACATTTGGTATGAGACAACGCATTGTAGTGTCGGTTCTATGTACATGCAGGTAGTTAATTTTTTAACACGTGGGTAATCTTTTTCTTGAATTGCTGTATATTAGTGGTTTCTTTTGCATATTCCATGATTTCAGGATGTTTATTACATAGTGCAATAATTTGGTTATTTATTGACTGTATTCCATAGTTGGTGCGACATATTGGCCCGATAAGTGCTACAACACGCAGGTTATGTGATATATATTTCTATTCAAGAACGTATGAGTAAACAGTTCGGAATCTTGTTTTATTTTGCGAAATACTAGCGCTGATAGTTGATATTTGTAGCAATCCAAAAGCGGCATCACATTGCGCGCATGAAATAATGACACATCATTTTGGATTGTGTAACTTATTAGACCTAGAGCACGCTTTTGTAGGGAAAACAGCTTGTCGGCATCCGTTTTGTTACAGGTTCCCCAGGCCAAAATGCAATACATAAGTTGGAAATGAATAAGGGAAAATATAGCTACCTTTTAACCCTGCCCGGAATAAGATGATGTAAGCGCCGAATTAGGCCGATAGACCTTTACATTTTAACTCGAACGTTATGTGCATGCTCAGAACAAATCAAATCATTTCGGAAACATTCTCCAAGAAACTGACGCGAGTGCGTCTGTGGGCTGCTTTCATTATTAAATTGCAAAGAAACATTGTAATCTATTGGCTTATTTTTCGGCCGAAAGAGCATAAATTTGGTTTCCTTTACGTTTAATTCTAACTGATTTGTTATAAGCCATCTTTTCAGTTCACGTAGCCAGCGGTGTGATTTTTGCTCAATGTCTTGTAAATTTACACTAGAGAAAAAGACCTTTGTATCGTCTGCATAGATCACAAGGTGAGGAGTGAAATGAATATATACTATGTCGTTTACGTATACAAGAAAGAGCAAAGGAGCCGAGGATTGACCCTTGCGGTACACCATACTTGATAATATGTAAGTCAGATTTAATATCATGAATCCTCGTATACTGTTTTCTATTGATAAGGTAACTTTTGATTAGAGCAAGCGCAGTTCCACGTATACCGTACATTTCGAGTTTCCTAATCAAAATATTCTGCTTTAGGGAATAAAACGCTTTGCTGAAATCAAGAAAGATCCCCGCAGTGTAAAGCTTTTCTTAAATGTTATTAAGTATGCGATCCTTAATGTGCAGTAGTGCTGTCTGCGTCGATCTACCAGACAGGAATCCGCGCTGTTGTTCACAAATGACATAATTTTTTTAAAATGAAGGAATATAATCTCTGATATATTAAGCGTTCAGCAATTTTAGAAAACATAAGCGGTACGGATATTGGACGATAATTGTTTAATTCATTTTTATTTCGTCCTTTAAAAATGATTGTTACACGGGCTATTTTCATGTCATCTGGAAAAATACGCGCCAGAAAAATCTGATTACAAATGTGAGTAAATGGCTCCGTAATGGAATCAATAACAGTCTTAATAGGAGCAGCAGTAATATCATCATCGCCTGGAGAACTTTTGTTCTTCAGAGAGCCTATAACAGATGCCACTTTAAGTTAAGTAACATGAGATAAAAAGACAGAGTTAGAAAGTGAACTGTGAATGTATGAATCGGAAAGTTTAAAATCAACCGCCTTTGCCATATTATCTAATGAACCGGCATCCAGAAAATGTAAGTTAAACTTATCTGCAAGTGACTTGCCACTGTAGTTGAACATCACTTATATGTAACTCCGCGGTGATGGTGACTTTCTTCCGACCTATTAAATCGTTAACTGACTCCCGAAGTAATCTTGAGTTATCCATCATTTTGGAAAACATGTAGGCATAAAAATCTGGTTTGGCCTTCTATTTGTTTCTAAATGTTTTATATTCTGAAAGGTCTCCTGGTTGCTTAGTGCACAAGAAATGCGCGAGCAGCTTATTTTTCATCTTTATTCGCTAAGAAGCGCTGCTGTGACCCATTCTTTAGATTTCTTATGTTTCTTTACTATTACGTATGGACATGCAATGTTGTAATTGCAAACAATTTTTTTATAAGCAAATTGTATGCCCTCGAGGAGTCAAATTCCCGGATATGTCATCCCAGTTGCAGTCGAACATTAACAAATTGGTCTTAAGACAAATTTTTGGTCTTAATTAATTAATCAACTTCAAAAATATTATAATGAGATAAAAAGTGTCGATGAGAAACTTGTGGAGCAACATGAAAAACTCCCTATACAGCTTTCCGATGCTCAGTGCGTGCTCCCTAAAAGCGTTTCTCCGAGCGTGAAAGAAGCCTGCGAATACACGCAACATTGCCGGGCGCGCGACTGGCCTCTCGAGGCACTTGGGGTGCATTCGCGGGCTTCCTCCACGCTCGGAGAAACGCTATTAGGGAGCACGCACTGAGCATCGGAAAGCTGTATAGGGAGTTTTTCATATTGCTCCACAAGTTTCTCATCGACACTTTTTATCTCATTATAATATTTTTGAAGTTGAATAATTATAACTAATTATGTAATTGGGCGCACTGCAAGAAATAACTTGAGTATCTCTAAGCGACGGCAAACAACATTACCTTGGTTCTGTCCAGCTACGTGACATTTGCATATATTTAAATATTGGTGCATGTTAGCTGGAACGCCCTGTATATGCAAATTTAACCCCGAACGTGCGATTCTCCCGCATTCACTTGCGTGGGAAAATACGACTATTGCGCCTGCAGGCACGCTTGCTTTTCCAGGTGACCCGTTCACAACCTTCTTATACTATTCTGCTACGCTCAGACGGATGACGAATTTTCTTGCGTCTCCTGGACGTGCTTTCTGACCAAGTTCTTGATTTTCTTTGATCGGTTACCTGCCTATCTGAAGGCTAGTAGTTCAGGCTACTAGGCTAAGGCACATCACGAATGGCGGTCATTTGAATGTCATACAAAAATAATCAGCATTTTTAGCGAGAGACTGTATGTACCCTTGCCCTTGCTGCGCTATACAATAGTGTCATCATCATTACTCTGGTGTATCATCATCACCCACGATAGTGTACGCATTCATTAAGTTTGCACAAAAATGAGACGCCTTTTGTTTCTCTTGCGCTCAAGGCGTCCGCGGAGGTGCGATGATGTCTGCCGGGTGAGATAGCAAAAGGGCGTTTAAGGGACGACGTCATTTCAATTGCGTACGTCCACCAATTCGAGCACGTGAACTGCTGTTTTCTCACCTCCTTTCTTGTGGTTTTCATCTATCTGTACGCAAAGGAAATTTCGGCGCGTGTTAGACGACGCCGGCTACTCCTCTTAATCCATAGACGACCTCAAAGAAAGAAAAAAAAAAAAAAAAGGACGTTGTTCCTTCAGATTACGTTCTCGCTAGGTGTTCTGAAACTTCAAAGCGCATCTTTGATGCCATAGTTTAGCAGGTCTTCTTTAGTCTTAGCACGGAACAAAGCAGGCTCTCACCATGTGGTGTCTCAAAACGATTTCATTTTTTCCCCGTCGCGTATGACAGGGCTCGGAAGAGAATTCACATTGAAAGTATGATGCTGCGAACCTTAGAGATTAAGATCGCGCCCCATTACGATCATCATCATCATCATCATCATCATCATCATCATCATCAGCAGCAGCAGCAGCAGCAGCAGCAGCAGCCTGGTTACGCCCACTGCAGGGCAAAGGCCTCTCCCATACTTCTCCAACTACCCCGGTCATGTACTAATTGTGGCCATGTCGTCCCTGCAAACTTCTTAATCTCATCCGCCCACCTAACTTTCTGCCGCCCCCTGCTACGCTTCCCTTCCCTTGGAATCCAGTCCGTAACCCTTAATGACCATCGGTTATCTTCCCTCCTCATTACATGTCCTGCCCATTTCTTTTTCTTGATTTCAACTAAGATGTCATTAACTCGCGTTTGTTCCCTCCCCCAATCTGCTCTTTTCTTATCCTTTAACGTTACACCCATCATTCTTCTTTCCATAGCTCGTTCCGTCGTCCTCAATTTAAGTAGAACCCTTTTCGTAAGTCTCCAGGTTTCTGCCCCGTAGGTGAGTACTGGTAAGACACAGCTATTATACACATTTCTCTTGAGGGATAATGGCAACCTGCTGTTCATGATCTGAGAATGCCTGCCAAACGCACCCCAGCCCATTCTTATTCTTCTGATTATTTCCGTCTCATGATCCGGATCCGCCGTCACTACCTGCCCTAAGTAGATGTATTCCCTTACCACTTCCAGTACCTCGCTACCTATTGTAAATTGCTGTTCTCTTCCGAGATTGCTAAACATTACTTTAGTTTTCTGCAGATTAATTTTTAGACCCACTCTTCTTCTGCTTTGCCTCTCCAGGTCAGTGAGTATGCATTGAAATTGTTCCCCTGAGTTACTAAGCAAGGCAATATCATTAGCGAATCGCAAGTTACTAAGGTATTCTCCATTAACTTTTATCCCCAATTCTTCCATTAGATATAATTACGATAATGATATCTAACCCCCCCCCCCCCCCCCCCACGGTAGATGACCCATCGAAAAGCACTAATGATCTTTATCAAAGCAGCTCAACTGACGAGCCCAACGGCGTTAACGGGGAGCTCGGCGAATGAAACGGATCGCATCTGTGCAAACTGCGCGAGCGTCCCCAACGGTTTTGTTCCCATTATACTCTTGGCGCGCGGTATACCGGTCCTCGCACTCACAAGTGGGAGAGGAGAGCAGCGATGCGGTGGCAACGAGGTGCTAGAGAGTGAGTGAGGAAGCGGTCAGGGCCCCGGGCTTTCTTCGAGCCCGGGGCCTCTCGAAATGCTGGCGTCGGCGACTGCGGAGAAGCTGGGGAAAAAAAGAAAAAAAAGAAAAGGTAGGAAGTGGAGCGCGGGGTCGTCTGGTTCAAGGAGCCCCAGCTGCGAGCGCGCGCAGCGCCGCGTTGCGGCAACAGGGCAGAACTGGCGAGCGAGCGAGCGGAAAGCGCCTTCGAGATCTGGAAACGCGGGGTTTCGCTGCGTGAACTTGGACAATTTACGAACATGCACGAGCGTTCAGATAAGCGTCACATGTGACGGTGTGATGCTTTAACGAATGCGCTCCCGTTCTATGCTCGTTTTCTCCGACCCAAGACATCTATCATTAGGGTACTTAAAACTGTCGCCGGTGGGTGTTCAGCCACTTGGATCTCGGAGGTCGTAGCAAAAGTGTGGCTGTGGAGGGGAAACAGAACCGATGGCGAGCACCCGCAGGCTACCACCCGCGGGATTGTTGAAGCGACGGGGCTGGATTGTGTGGCTTCGCGCCCGAGAGGTGCGAAGCGACCGTTTCTGTTTGGGGAAACCACATAAAGTCACGGAGGCTGAGCGCTATAGCGATGGATGGATGCATGGATGGATGGATGGATGTTATGAGCATCCCCTTTGGAACGGGGTGGTGCGTTGTGCATGCTCTTATTGTTTTTTGTCTAATGTCCTACCTATGTTAAAAAAAAGAAAAAAAACCCACGATGATTTCTCACAACCAATTTATCTGACCCCCTATTGTGAACTTTGTTTTCGTAGGTCACCATTTTTTGTCGTTTCCATACTTCCACCAATCTTCCAATCGCCTCTTACTAGTCTCTATTGCGGATATCTTTACTTTTCCCAGCTCTCGAAACCAAGGGCTTCAGGAGGCCAGTGGTGCCTAAATCGACCGCTGCGCAGATATCTTCGCATTCAAATAAAACGCGCTCCATCGTTTCCCTAGCTTTACCGCAGCAAGCACATGCTCCTTCTTCCTTCTTATATCTCGCTTTATAGGTGCGTGTTCTAAGGCTTCCTGATCTCGCTTCGAAAAGTAATGAGCTTCCCTTTGAGTTATCATAAATTGTTTCTTTCCTGATTTCGTTTTTTCCTCTTAGATAGTTACTCATGGCAGGTTTATTTTTTATTCCCGCCAACCATTAGATTATTTCAGCATCTCTGACTTTCCGCTTGACGTTCTTTGTTGCTGTGTTGCTCACCCTACAGGCCGCTTACTTGCTGGTAAGCTTCCTAGTTCTTTTTCTCCACTGTGATTTAACGTTTTTCCTGTACAAATAGCTCAGCACTCTCCCAGCCCATTTATTTTCTTCCGTATTCCTCAGTCGTTCTTCATAATCAATTTTATTGTGAGCTTCTCTCACTTAAAAACTAGTCCAACCCATATCACGCTGCACAGCTTCAGTGGTACTCTTCCCGTGAGCGAGGCGACCCACTGACCTTTGGTTCCCATCGAGTCCTGATTGTACCCCTGATTTCAAACAAACAACCGCATTTCCAAAAGTAAGTCCTGGAACCATTACACCTTTCCACATACCTCGGAGGACCTCGTGCCTATTGTATCCCCATGCGCCCTGTGCTTCATTATGGCTGCATTTATCTTCACCTTTACTGTTATTGTTTTTTTCTGCGTTTCCATATATCTATTGCCTTCGTTTATTCATATACCAAGGTATTTAAATTCTGTTACCCGAGGTATTTCCTGGCCCTGTATCGCCACTGTCTGTTCACTGTTTTCATTGAATACCATTACACCTGATTTTCTAACACTAAATTTCAAACCTAAATTGCTGCCTTCCTGTCCACAGATATTAGCCAGACGTTGCAAATCACTTTGCTTGTTAGCTAGCAACACAATGTCGTCCGCATAATATAAACCTGGAAGCTGCTGCTCTACTACTGCGCCCGCCTGTTTGTGTAAGATATTAAACCCGATATTACTCCCTTCTAGCGCCCTCTCCATCCTCACCAAGTACATCATAAACAGCAGTGGGGATAAAGGGCGCCCCTGCCTCAGCCCCTTGTTGATGTGAACTTTCTCCTCGCTTCTCATCCCATCCCATTCAACGCAAACGGTATTTTCTAGGTAAATATCTCTCAAAAGCTGTAGACAATCGTCGCCATGCGTTCCCCTTCCAGAATATCTCACAAAATGGTGTGGTCTACGTTGTCATATGCTCCTGTAATGTCTAAAAAGGCCGCATATAGCGGTCTGCTTTCTACTCTTGATATTTCAATACACTGAGTAAGAACAAATAAGTTATCATCCAAACGCCTACCTATTCTGAAGTCATTCTGAAGTTCTCCCAAAATGCCATTATTCTTTGCCCATGCTTGCAGCTTTAATCTGATTGCCTGCATTTCTAACCTGTATATTACCGATGAATTAGTCAACGATGTAGACATACGACTGAATTCTATCTTTCTCCCCCTTACCTTTATTAATTAAAGTCATTCTACTTTGTCGCCAACTGTCTGGTATTCATCTATATTTTAAAGTTTCTTCCACTGCTTTTACCAGAGCTTCCTTACTTTTTTGGTCCCAGTTCACTAATCAGCCTAACGGGAACCTGGTCTAGCCCTGTGCTCTAATAGTTTTCTCTTCGGCTTTCTTCCAGTTGAAATTTGTCAGCACCAGCTCCTTTTCCATCTGGCTCTCTTTCACGCTCTTTTTTATTCAAATACAACCTCGCCATTTCATTGGAAAGATTCTTCCGTTATTTTTCGGATGTAATTTAATGCCGCTTCTCCTTCTAGTTTGTCTCCATCTTCGTCTAGGATATGTTGTTTTATTGTTGTTGACTTACTGCCTAATAATTGCGCGTAGAGTAGCGCTGTCTCTTGGGAGGCTCTCGTATTCTATCTGTACCTTCATATATGTTTAAGAGTACGATAGCTATATCCACCGATTGCTTCGGACGCTACGACATACTCGACAGATACGACATACTCGTTGTCTGCCTCCAAGCGTTGATACCATGCTCTATCTATTCACTGCACTCTTCTACTCAGCTCCACAAATTTGCGTTCCATGCGGAACGCATTATTAAATCAACACACGTGTCTTAGAACTAGAATGAGAGTCAGGGTTGGGAGGAATAAGAGAAGAGCGCCGATAACTTGCTTGTTTGACGTGCCGACAGCAAATACCTTTGTCAGCGATACCAATAGCGTCATTAATAATTTAATTACTTATAACGGTGCGCACAGTTTACTGAGTGGTTTGATAAATTCTGCAGGACATACAAAACGTTAAGAGAATACAATGGTGACGGGTTTCCTTAACTACAGGCAGAAGTAGATGTAATGAACAACACGCACACAAAAACTAATTGTTCTTTTGTAAAGTTATACGTTCGTACAGGCGTTTTAATTGGTCGTCGGCCGCTTTGCCATTTATTTCTATACTTCTTTATGACATATATTGTATAGTTTATGCCTTGCCTGTCAGTTCAGAGCACACACGAGTCAGTTGTGGTTGCGCGCGCGTGTGTGTTTCTATTTATTCATTTATTCATTTATTCATTTATTCATTTATCCATTAATTTATTCATTCATTACGCACTTCTGTCGCGCTTCTGTCAAATGGCCACTTCGCTCAGCGTCGTCTGCTGCCTTTTGCCCACCGTGGACGACGCGGGCGTGGATGCTGACACCTCGCGGAGAAATATCGTACCGCGGACGCGGCGCTCACTCTGTCGATTGAGTGACGCCAGCTTAGCTTCCACATGGCCGCGTGGCTTTAGCGAGCAAAAAGTAGCAGGCGCAGCTTCGAAGACGGAAATGAACGGCGCGGGAAAACGCGGAGCGATTTTTTTTTTCCTTCTCCTCGGCTCTCCGACACGCGGTCAATGCTCGGGCCCTTCGAGGCCGGGGTCCGGTCAATGATCGCGCCGAGACTCGTTAAGCGGCCCCGACCGGGGGCGGGAGCCGGAATGGCGACGCATGGGCGTGGCAAGATACACGTCTGGAAGGTTACAGAGCGCCTACGCAAACTACTCCTTAAACTAATCTTTGAAAATTAGCCTAATTGATTATCGGACGCGCTATACGTTACTGCTGCGGCTTCGGTTTCACGACTCCTGTGTGCGTCTTTCATTAGTGGGCTTGCTTAACTCTCATTTCAGCAGCGAACCTAATGCGCATACTTAATTACAGTATTCGCATAGTCTCTTCGCCGTGGTCGTTGAGACTCGCGTGCATGTTACCGTACTTTTGACGTACCTATAGAGCATTTCACGTGTCAATTACTTCCTGTTGCATCAGGGCAGCTTCTGTTAGCAAGTCTTGACCTCTTCTGCTGAGCTTTCGTTTTGCTGTGGTGCACTTGATGATGGTAAGATAACATTAAGGACCGTGTCACCTGCCCAATTAAACGGGATGGGTGCCCTCCTTGTTGTTTCCTTTAACACGTGGTACGTACCCATGCACGAGCGAGGATTGGCCAAGTTTCGCAATGGAAACTTGTATAACGAACCTTACTTACTTTTTTGTTTTTCCATATATCTTTGTTCTCTTACGCCATTGGTTGCTGCCGCTTGTAGTCACCCCGCTGCACTGCAATATTTTCCTAAACACAGAGCAAACTACGCGCGCCTTGCGGCCTTAATGAACAATGCCACTGCACTGTCGTGCATTGCCCTTGCAGCACACTACAAACACTCAAATCAGTCAACAAAATTATTAGCTTACACAGCTCTAGTTCGCTCAAAGATTGAATACGCTTCCATAATATGGAATCCAAATCAGACTTACCTAATAAACAAGCTGGAATCTTTACAAAATAAAGCAGCACGTTTCATCACTAAAACATACTCTAGAACATCCAGCATCACGGCTATCAAAGAGTCCCTCCAATTACCCTCTCTAGAAACACGACGACTGTTAGCACTGCTTTCCCACTTCCACAGATTGTATCATACCCCGTCATCCTTTGCAGCATCCCATATCAAACCCCCACAAAAAATTTTCCTCCGCCTCGACCATCCCCTCAAAGTGCGTCCCATGTTTGCGCGTACGAATCTCCTGCGACAATCACCGCTCTTTCTTGCTATTCATCACTGGAACAAGCTGCCAAAAGAAATTGCTTCTATACGTGATCATGACTCATTTGTAAGTAATTTGAAGCGCAGTTTTGCGCATGTTAGGTAAAAGCAGAATTTTATGCCTTTGACGCATTGTAAGTGTATCTACATGCTTTGTACGGAGTGTTTTTTTTTTTTCACCATGTATGCAATTCTCTTTCCTTTTTTCTTTTTATATTTTCTTGTTGTATTCGGTGATCTTTACCACGGTGTTCTATATTACCCTTCCCCCCGTAATTGTGTTTGAAATATCCTGTTTTTACCCCCCCCCCCCCCCTATGTAATGGTCATAAGGGCCTTTAGGGTATCTGAATAAAATAAAACTACCGCTCCTAATAAGCGATTTTCTGACGTCGAACGAAAATAGAATGGCACCGATTCCGACCGCGATTAATCCTGAGAATATCGACATCGCCTGTTAAGAAAATTTCATTATAGCATTTGTTATCCGGTCATACTTTCCGCTTTAGAATACAAATGCGAGGGGTATGCGAATATTTGAAAACTTCTGATAATAAGTCACAATTGTCTTTACTCGATTCTGTCCTCGAATAGAGTATGTGAAGCGCAGGTTCAGATCCCGGCAGCGGCTGCCGCAAAATGCAGAAACGCCCCTGTAGCCTGCATTGGGAACACGTTAAATAACCTCAGTGATTCAAAGTTTACCCGGGGTCCCCCACTACCGCGTGCCTGGTAATCAGATCTTGGTTCCCGGCTCGTTAAACTCAGGAATTAAACTGTCATCCTATCTACAGTGGGCATAGCGTGCTAGGCCATGCTGCGTCAATGTGCAATTTCGAGGGACGAAGAAAGTAATATAGTTGAAAAGTGAGGCGAGGTGTAAATTAGCAAAACTGCATTGAGAATGCTACACTTATGCTGGGCACCTCTGCGTTCACGAAGAAGCAACGAATGAGCATTACAGACTACTCTAAGAGAAAGCTGAAGAGAGCATGTAATGTAATTATAACGTAGGAGCGACATGCTTGATAGGAAACAACCAGGGGAGCAGCCAGGGGGAGGGGGTGCTCCCCCTCCCCGAAATTTTTTCCTGCTCTCACGCGCCGCCGACCAAAACAGCCCCCGGCGCCGGAAATCGTGCTGGATTTTGTCTAGAATGTGCTTTTCATGCTCGAAAAGACATTTCAGCGCGAACATCGCGAAATCGGGCTTGATTTCGCGGCAACGCCCATGCACCGGGAGTCACAGAACGCAAGGAAACTTGTTTCCCGTTCTCGTCGCGGCATCTCGGGGAGACCCCGGATTCTACGGAGCACATGGATTTCAATTCTGAAACTTTATGGGTATAAAGTTCTCATAAACTTTTGATGCGAAAGGTACATTGACATTTCCAAAGTCGTGCTTTAAATTTTCAATTCCGGAACTTTGTGGGTTTAATGTTGCTATAAACATTTGACGCCAAAGGTGCATTGACTTTTCTAAAATATATCGGACCATACAACGAGACAAGAAAAAGTCAACACACTATCAGACAAGTTCACAAAGCACGCAGCGAGGTCTGATGAGACGAAGCGTTGTGGTGGTTCATTTGTGCTGTCATGTCACAGAAAAGAATATCAACATTTTTTTTTACCTGCGCCAAAACATTCATGTGAAGACATTAAAGCCAGCAAAGGTAACTACGTTCTTATTTACTTTTCTACTCTGAGTTTTATTCGCGAGGACACATTGAGCCTCTTCAATTTTCTTTTGTTCTCGCTACCCGCGGGCTGCCAGAACCATCCAGAGCGCATGCGTTTTTCACGTGTTGCCCCTACCACCACGCGGCTCATTTCGATGCACGTTTGTTTTTCTCTGGCCGAGTGGATTTTCGCCTGGCAGAGATTTGGACGCTTTCTGGCTAGCAGACGAGAAAAAGAAACAATGCATTGTCGCTTGCCGCCATAATTGTGGGGACTCGGCGGATTGCAACGCGTTCGCTTGAGCGAAACCTCTCCGGAAAGTCTTGTCTCGCCGGTGTAGGATACCGAGCAGTATGCGTATGGTTCTCGGTGGGCCAAGCGTCTCCCGTTTTCTTCGACATCCCTCTGGTAGCCACATCAAGTGCCCAATGTGGGCATTCGATTGTGGCCAGCATGCCTTCATTTGCGTTTTTTTTTCATTTCGGTGCCTCCCCCCCCCCCCCCCCCACACACACACACAAAAGAAAGAAAAAAGACGTTGCGGCGAAGCGAATTGCCGCATGGTCAAAGCTCCTTTTGTCACTTCTCTTTTGCGGAAAGTACTGGGTCACGGGACGCTTCAGTTGCCGGATACTCTTATTATATTATTGCGATAGCATTATATGGACGCTCCAGGCGCATTCCTGCCGTCGCCCTCATATTCCGTACAAAGTCCAAGGTTAAAAACATCGTGACAGCGCGCCGCAAGTTGTACGTGCGAGTGAAGGCGTAGGGGGGTGGGGGCGTGGCATGGGTGAGCCGACGATGGTGGCTCAGCCTTGTGAGAGCAAGGGAGAAAAGCGAGGAGAAAGCGCGCCGACTACTGTCGCGCGCGATACATCGGGGGGAGTGGAGGGAGGGGTAGCTGTGATCTGTGAATCTGTGTTTGCGCAACATTTTTATTTGCCTTGTTTGACGCATTATATACAGTGACTTTTTCATAGATAGGTAGATTTAGTGGAGGCTTATACGTATATTTAAATATCTTATTGCAAAGTGTTGTGTATACGTGCAGTGAACTTCGTTTCCAGTGACACTTCTTTACCCTTTATCAAGCTGTATTTTCGCATTTGTAGATTCCATTGTGACTTTGCATTCCTAATGCACGAGGGCGAGTCAAATGAAAGTGAGCCAACCCATCCTACGCAATAATGGGTTCGTTCATTATCTGCGAGGCATGCGCGTAGGACACAGGCATTTGCAAGAGTGACATGCAGGTGTGAGAATAAATGTCCTTTAATGCTCTCGTACACTGGGTTGAACATGGTTAGCTGTCGCGTGGTGTCGTGGGGGTTTCTGATGGCTGAAAATGTTTCCCCAAAAGAAATTAGTCGCCGTATGGCTGCCGTGTACGTTGGACATTGCATTTCATTGGCCACTGTGAGGCGCTGGAGAAAACGGTTCAAAGGATGTGAAAGTTGCAAAGACGATCCACGACCGGGCCAAAGCCACCCTGTAATCACCCCCAGCTCAATTGCAGAGGCTGATTAGACAAGAACGGAGGATAAGCATCGATAAATTGACAGGGCGTGTGAACATCAGTCATGATTCGGGTCACACCATAGTTCATGAACATCGCGGTTATCGGCTGTTGTGTGCACAATGAATGCGCAAGATTTTCAAACACCGCCAGAAGACGGAGAGGTTCGGCGCTGCCTTGACTCTTCTAATCCGGTATCACAATGAGGTTGACGACTTTTTCTCTGCAATTGTGACCGGCTGACGAATCATGGTGCCGCTTCTACGGGCCTGAAACACGACTGCAAAGCGTACAGTGGAAACATTCGAATTCACCATCCCAAGTAAGCAAAGGCCGTCATTTCGGGCGGAAAGGTACTGTTGACTCTTTTTTTCGATCCACACGGTCGATTATTGATTGAATTTGCTAAACCTGGAGAAACTACCAATCGTGTCCGGTAATGTCATATCGGCTGCATATCGCAATCAAGAACAAACGACGTGGAAAATTGAGGAATGGGGTCATCTTGCTCCACAACAATGCCCGTCCCCACTTCGCTGATGGGGTTAATAAAAAACTGGCAAAGTTCAAGTGGAAAACGCTGCAACATCCGCCATACAGCCGAGACCTGTCGCCTTACGACTTCCATATTTTGGGGCATTTGAAAAAAAGAATAGCTAAAGGGAACCAGATTCGTGTCGGACGATGACGTGAAAGTGTCAGTTACATACTTTTTGAAGCAGCAACCCAAGGATATTTATAAGACGGGAATCACGCGACCAGTTAGGCAGTGGGACAAATGTATAAATGCTCATGGAGATTACTTTTAAATAATGTACCCCGTTCGTCATATATTCGCATTGGCTCACTTTCATTTGACTCGCCCTCGTACATTTTCCAGAACTTCTGCTCTTTATACGTGCTCTCTGTTGCGACTATAATTTAGGCTCAATTACTCACAATACACGACTGGTGACATCTGCTCCTGCGCAATCCATGGGAACAAAGGACAGCACCATTGAGATTTTCCCTGGTTGTTGCATATGTACAAAAATGTGAACAAGGTTCTTGAATGACACACAGGAAGATGGAAATCAGAGAAAGACGGGGAGGTTAACAAAGTTTCATTAAAATATTTGTCCTCAACTTGCTCATTTCATGGCCTTTACATTTTTCATATCACTTACATGCACTGCTCTGCTGGTTTCAAACTGATGTAGTTCTAAAGTTCGTGCGATACTTTGTTTACTTATTAAACAGACAGAAAACATAGACGCATTGATACCAGTTATTTCGGGCACAATTTTTGAGACATATATACTAGCATATTCATTTATGGAAAAATACATATTTTACTTGTATTGACAGTGCGTAGCGTTCAAGAGTTCGTTTGCAGCATTTTTGGCAGTGGCAATGCAGTTATTATTAATGTATTTGATCCCTCTACAAATTCTATAAGGAGTAGGCAGAGCTGCAACGTGAGCCTCCCCACCCCCCACCCCCCTGAACGAAATTTCTGGCTACGCCACTGGAAACAACAAATACTTATTACGTAAGTGGCATACAAAAAAAAAAATATCGGGTTTTACGTGCCAAAACCAGGATCTAATTATGAGGCACGCTGCAATGTGAGAATTAGGAAGGAACAGCGCCAACTAAGACGATCACGAGAGGGAGAACGACACAGGACAAGCGCCAACTTCATCTATCTTTATTCACCGAAAAATCAGCAAATATAAGGAAAATCACAGACATGTGCACAATGACCATAATGCATCATCTGCCAAACCGTTCTAGATAGGACATTTCGCTTTTGAAGAGGGTCCCGGAAGTATCACTAACAGTATGCATGCTTCCATATGTATGGAAGTATGCACCATCTAGCCCAAATGAATGTTGTCCTGAACCATGTAATATGGGGCTCCGGAATAATTTGGACCACCCGGGGTTTTTTAACGTGTACCTAAATACACGGCTGTTTTCGCATTTCGCCCCCATTGAAACGCGGCCGCCGTGGCCGGGATTCGATCCCGTGACCTGGCATACTAAAGTCATGTGTTGTCTGTAGGAGTGTGCGAAGATTCGAAACTTTCGAATAACGAATCTAATATTCTCTTATCTTATTCGTTCTTCGAGTCGAAGTCACTATTCGTAAAAGAGACATTCGTACTTATAAGTACGAATATATTTTTGAATAGCCTTCGAATATTTCAGAATCGTCAGCTGTGCTTAATCGAACATAAAGTTACAGCAAAATCACGATAGATTGAACCCCGCGGCCATAGAGTTGGCTTAAAACACGAGAAGTTGCGTACAGTGAAAGCAGTCTCTATACGTGTACGCGTCGCTCAGGCAGCGACCGCAGACTTTACCGGCTCATTCGCTCTCTCCGAATATTCCTGGGTATGCGATCCTAGCAGTTTACTTGTCCCTAATGCTGAGTTTGTGCTTTTAATAAGCAAGGCTTCGTAACCTGCAGTGAAATGACGCAAATTTGATAGCGTTATGACCGCTGGGATGCGAACATTGTTTTATCATAGTAGCGAAGCAGCTGTTCAGTATTTGAAAGCTATTCGAAAAGTACTGGGCATTCGTTTCGATTTGATTCGCTTCTCGTACTAGTCGATTCGTACTCGATTCGGTCTCAAACATTACCAATCGCATACCCGAAGTTGTCTGAAAGCAGCAATGAAGCGAAGGCAATCGCGGCCTTATGCGAGAGTTTGTTGATATTTTTTTTTATCAGGTAAGTCACGTACAGATACCCTTGCCTGCTGGAACCACTGTTATTGAAAGAGTATGAGGACTATGTAAAACACAGCCAGTCGCATGCACACACATACACTGGAGTGGTAAATGGGTCGAACGAGGAAGTCTGCGCACACAGCTCGGCCTGACTGTAACGATCGACGCAGCAATAACCACCGTTTCGGCCGCTGGAAGTGAGCAGCGGGTGGTGCCCCCCTTTTTGTGTGCCACCGGATTGGCCGAGATCGTCTGCTTGCGGTATTTTTTTTTTCCTTTCTTGGTTGCGCAAGCACGAAGCTTCGATCTATGTTTCCCTACGTTATTTTTAATAACGTTATCTTTGTTTTTTTCTTCTCTTCCCTCGGCTGCCCCTTCTTCGCTACGGACGCCGTGCGGGGGGCCTTGCTTGAAGCATCAATTAATTCTTCCTCTCTTGTCAGGAAGTCCAGTGTTCTGACAGCGATCTTCCTTACAATGCGGTTGAATCTACGCAAGGCGCCTGTGGTAAAGGAAACCGAAGCGCAGGAAACAGCCCCGAAAACAGAAAACTCCGGTGAAGATTGACCGGGAAGATATCTACGCAATTATTATTTCCTCCTAGTCGATAGCCTGTGCTGAGTACTTGATAATCTACGTTTGTTCCTCATTAATCGCGGGGCGCAACATAGAATATCAATGGTTAATAACAACGATTAATAACAACGATTAATAACAACAATTATTAATAACAACGCCAATCAAGGCGATATGATGCCAGACATTGAATTTGATGTTAGTGGCGTCGATTGTTTATTACGGCATTTAGATGACGCAAAAGCGATTGGACCTGATGGAATATTCCCAGTGGTCCTTAAAGAGTGTCATAGCATCATTTCTCCGTATTTAACGATAATTTATAAGCTTTCCCTTGAGACAGGCCTCATTCCCCAAGATTGGAAAACAGCAAGCGTGACACCCGTTTTTAAATCGGGCGATAGAAAACTCAGAGAAAACTATAGGCCGATTGCACTAACGTCAATATGTTGTAAAATATTCGAACACATTTTATATAGTAACATATCTGCATTCCTTGACTCAAACGCTTTCTATACACCTTCCCAGCACCGGATTCCGGAAAGGTTATTCCTGCAACACACAACTAATAGAATTCCAGCACTTCTTATCTAAAACCATTGATAACAATAGTCAGGTAGACGCGGTTTTTATTGATTTTCAAAAAGCTTTCGATATTGTGTCCCATAAGCTCCTAGATGTAAAGCTTGTTGCATTAAATATAAACGAAAACGTTCAAAATTGGATACGAAACTACCTCAACGGAAGAACCCAGTCTGTCGTCCTAAACAACGCTGCATCTTCACCAATAACTGTTTCTTCAGGCGTTCCACAGGGAAGCGTACGGGGCCCCTTGTTATTTTTAATCTACATAAATGACATTGTCGAACTAATTACATCACCCATAAAACTATTTGCTGATGACTGTGTGATTTACAGAGAAATTACCACTGAAGATGACATAGATACATTGTAAACAGATTTAGATAAGGTAGCGATCTGGTGTAAAAATGGAACATGAATTTAAATCTAAAAAAGTCCAGTAGCGTAAGTTTTTCCAGAAAATTATCCAAATTTCAGCACCGATATAACATCAATGACACGCTTATCTACATACAGTCGGAATATAAGTATTTAGGAGTCTATTTTACCGAATCAATCGCTTGGCATAAACAGATTGACACTGTCATAGCAAAAGCTAGTAGGATGTTACATTTTATTCGCAGAAATTTTAAACAGGCAACACGCGAAGTTAGAGAAACTTTATACTTCTTACATGTCAGAACAATACTTGATTATGCTTGTGTAATATGGGATCCCTATCAAGATTACCTCATTAATAGACTGGAAAAACTACAGAACCAAACAGTAAGGTTTGTTTGCAATAATTACAGCCCGTATTCTAGCGTTTCCGAAATGAAGGCCACTTTAGGATGGGATATACTACATATGCGTAGGCAGAAGTTAAGGCTTAAACTATTCAGCCGAATATATAATAATCAGACAGGTATTAATCGCTATAACTATCTCCTGGAACCAGATTACATATCGACTCGCTGTGATAAGAACAAAAAGATCTCAGCCTATAACTGCAGAACAAACACTTTTTACTACTCCTTTTTTTCCCAAATCAATTAGACAATGGAACAGTTTATCAAATGATATAGTAAATGCATAACGAACTATTCTATTCTATGCTGTGACGGTGCTCTTGTAAAACAAATTTGTGTGTTATATATCTTGAAACCTGTTTGTTTCACATTACTTGTATGCCTTTCTCTAACAGCTATTGTAGTGCTTCCGTTTGTGAGTATATCTGTCCAAAAGCTTTTCTGTATTACTGGTTATATTTTGTTCCCCCCTACGTAATGCCTTTATGGCGATGTAGGTACTCAGTAAATAAATAAATAAATAAATAAATAAATAAATAAATAAATAAATAAATAAAGGAACCAGCTACATTGCGTACTTCAATGCCGGCTGTTTACTTTGCAGTATGTTACATACTCACACTTAGCAAGCGCCGTGTTCGTCCTTTCTTCGTGCTCCGTCATTTTGCGCTGTCCCCTACTTCCGCGCCATCAACCAACTGGCCCAAGCCACAGCCCTAGCAAGCGCTACTTTCAGCGTTTACAATAGGTAAATATTATAACGCGTCAGATGCGAAATTGGGTCCACCCTTTGCAAAGAAGACCTCAAGAAATATAAGAGCAGGACGAGCACTGCATCTGTACCAACAGGCTCACACCCTTTTAATGCAAAAACAGTATTCTTTCCTTCCCTTTTTGAAGGGAAGAAAATTGAAATGTAGGTCTTTTTAGGGCCGGTTAGCGCGAAATTCCAAACATTACGCAGCAAAAAGAAATTCACACACACACACACACACACACACACACACACACACACACACACACACACACACACACACACACACACACACACACACACACACACACACACACACACACACACACACACACACACACACACACACACACACACACACACACACACACACACACACACACACACACACACACACACACGCGCGCACGCGCGCACGCTCGCACGCACGCACGCACGCACACACACACATATATATATATATATATATGATCTATGACTACAAGCAATTGGGACTCCGTAACGGATGTACGGGCGAAAACGGCGTCAGAGAACACGAGAGACAAGCAAGAAAACCGAGACTATCACCTTTACAAATCAAGTAGGAGTTATTAGAGGGTCCTTTGGGTTTAGTGCGAGTTGGAAAGTGCCCTACATTGAAGAACATAACACAAAATAAGAACAATCATTGCACACGTCACTATAACGCCAGTCAGTGCCAACACGCAAGTATTGTCAGCACAGGAATCGGCACTGGAAGCACAGTCTATATTTATGTGGTGCAGTAGGTCACATCACATTGGGAGAATCGAACACAGCTCTTAGCAAATATAATAGCCAAACTTGAGCATAAACTTAATAACTGGGAGGAATAACGCAATCGGCGTTCAAAGATCCACTCTTGCACGTGAACTTAATAAACGTAATGCATAATGTTCAACTGACAATCAAACAACAGGAAACTTACACTCAGAGGCCTTCTCTTCGATGACCTTTGATTCAATATATTGCTTCTTGTTGTTTGCTTCTTTGTTACTGCCTTTTGGTTTTGTTCAGCAGCTAAGAAGCACAACAGACGGGTCGCAGGAACGCGCACACTTGAGGTGGTCAAGAGTGCGCGAACTACAAAATCAGCGTGGTACAAAGAGGCGACGGGATCGAAGTGGCACAGTTGAAGATAAAAATTGGCCTAAGTCGTGCGTGTTCTAGGATTGAGACGTACTGTGAGCTAGTAGCGACCAGAGGAGGCAGGACTTGAACGAAGAACACAAACGACGCTTTCGTCCTGCCTGTCTTGGTCCTGTGCCCGTCCACTGTTGTTTAAAGAACGTGCGAATCCTGGGTACAACATGCTCGCATTCTTCACCGTCGACTACGTCGACACGCACGGTAACCCCTGGTCCGTGCGGCCCCCTTTTCTATAGGCGTCAATTGGAAAGACATCGGCCGAGACAATGGTAGCGGCTGTGGCAGAGCTGCGTGATAAGGACGTGGTATATATTAAGTAGCGCGCTACAGACATGCGCATCAGAGAGAAACGAGCGGCACAATTTGAGGTCATATCGTGGAGATGAAACTGCGAGGAGTTGGATAGAGTTTGGAAAAGAACAAAAAACAAGCTGGGAGCAACGCATCGAGACATTGATGATAAATAAAAACGCAGTCCACTCGTGAATGAAAACATTGCCACTTTTATTTGCGGAGGTCTATTAATAACCATAAAGGAAAGTGAACTGGAATGATACGGAAGGAATCGGAAGAGAAGCCAAGCACGCTTGCGTATTAGATACTGTTTGCGGCACATTTAGGGAACCTATACGTAAAGTCTCGTTATAGAAGAAGAAGGGGTTAAATGTTCTAAACGGATTCACCATATGTCTCTATAGAGAAGGCGTAAGCTTAAAGTAGACCTCTAGCCTCTTCCCTGTCAACGCATGTCAAGTCGCCGTCCCATTTTTAAAGCAAAGCTTTCTTTGCCTTGCTGCTTTCTTGCCGATTATAAAACTTTGGGCGACTACGCATGTGCTCGAGTAAACGACTTGGTTCAGTGAATGCATGAAACGGCGCAAGTGCCACCGGTGAGGTGTCAGAATAGGCAGCTTGGACTGCCTGAGCATGAGCTGGAGTCACGTGGCACTGCGAACGTTTTCGGCCAATCATCCCGAATGAGTATGCGCCACTTGCTCGAACAGAACGAGAGGGAAAAAAGGAAAGGAGCGAAGACCGCAATAGAATAAGTGGAGGCAGCACTCTTACTCACCACTGCACCCATTTGTTAAGGTCCTTGTGGCAAAGAGTGCCACTTAAGGAAGAAAAACTTCAAAGTCGGGAATAAAAGCAGCCGAATGCGAAGAAAGAATTGAAGTGAACAGAACGGGACTAGTAGGTGCACTGAGCGAGGAGCGTTGACAAGATGAAAGGAGGAGGTCAGTAAGCCTAGGTGCCTCCTCTCTTGGATGCTATCGTAGGGATGTTTGCTCAACCGTGGAGGAATTTATAAAAAAAATACGAGTACATCATTAATTTGGTAAGCATTTTTGGTAGTTTCAATCGCCCTGCGGTATGATATCCGCCGTGAAACCTCTTTCACGCCAACCGGTCACGCAATAGGCGCCACTGGTCCAAGCTTGGACCAGTGGGCATGTGTGCCACTCGTGTCCATTCTTGCTTAATGCCGCATGTCCAGAAGTTATCCCACAACCTTAAAGAAGTCGAAATTAGGTACAATGTGCCAGTTGTTTTCTAGGCGCCATGCAAGTTAGCGGGGCTGTCTCCGCGCATCAGCCTCCTCGACAGCAAGCTCGGATGCCAGAGGAAGCACACAGTACCTTACGGGAAAATGTGTGAAAGACGCTGCATATGAAATACCGATGTCGTGTGGGAAGACCTATGTAGGTCAAGCTTTACGCTATGTCCACGACTGAGCACGGGAGTATGAGCTATTATTAAAGAACAAAGGCAATGCGCGCTAATTAACTGCGCACTGCATTGCCTGCAAGTGTGAGCCACTCCTTCGTGACACAAAAATACTGGGCAAAAATAGTGACACGATGGAACGAGAATGGTTGGAGGCTTTCCATATTAAGAGAAAAATGCAGGAAATGCATTAGCGATACGTCTGTTTCTCTCTTCGGAAACGAATTCTAACTGTTCGACACAATGCTGCGAGTTTTCACCGTGACTGCTGCACGCGTGCACTGTATTCCTGTGACTTCGCTCTACGAATAAAATTAGCAGTGGCTTAGCTCGGCTATGCCAGGATATACGTAGCGAAAGCTAAGGCATAACATGGTTGGCCTTGGTTAATCTTCATTGCGAGTCCAGGTTAGTCTGGTTGTCTAGCTATGTTGCGGCGTTTAGCCAGTCGTTCGGCGCGCTGTTCGTCTGTTTCCTTAGCGATTCGTTTCCTCTTCATCTCGTTCCGATGCCGATTCCAGGCCTCCTCCTGCTTATTAGAATTGTCGCCGTCCATACTACCGCCTCAACTGTGGTTGCGGCGCACGCGAGCTCTCCTTTTCAATCCTCCGACATGTTATCAGGCATGCGACGCAGCTGGCGAAGTCAGCGGAGGCGAGCGCAACGACGAGGAACGTGGTGTGACGTCATACCAAACGGTGGCGTCGGAAAGGCGCGGCGCTGCGGCTCGGTGCTACTAGTGCCTGCGCAGTAGTGAGGGAGCGAGAGAGAGCAATATCCGCGGCGATGGCGCGCGTTGTGACGTCATGTGCTTCCTGGGAGCAGCGCCACGGCGAAATCGCAAGTTCGCGGCCAGTAAAGCTTTCGCTTTAAGACTGTTCAATTTTAGCGCTCGCTTTGTTCTTTCTTACCCCCTCCTACTATACTCGCGGTTAACTTTTTGTGGCTGTGAAGGGAAAGCTACGGAGGCAAAGCGCGCACGAGTGAGAGCGCTTCTGAATAGAGTCCCGCGTTTTCAAGACGCACCACGGAATGTAAAGGTTTACTTTTCTTGCGGATTTTCGCTTCCGCGTCTGGGCAAACACGCAACCGTCGCACGTGGAAGCTGCGCCGATTCAGCGTCCGAGCAACCATAAAGCAATGTCAAACGCTGGCGGACTACTCGGCGCGGTAACACTTGTGCAGAAGCTCCGCCCCCGTAGCTTTGCCTTCATAGCCAGAGAAAGTTGTCCGCGAGTATAGTCCTTATTTCTACGTCGTGTTATGTGTCCCTTAAATGTACATAGTCCCCGGAAAGTCCGTGAAGTATTCGAAGAACGCGAACGCATTAAAATCTTTAAGCTTTCTCCGGTGCTGGACGAAACGAAAACCACTTCACATAGGTTCAAGTCCAGCAGCTCGACGCCTTAGCGAGCTGCGCAACGAATGCTTTTAGAGCGCAGCTCTTAAGTCGAGACCATACCTACGCTTGCAGACGCGCCCAAGCTCGCGCCTTGCGTCTGCCGCGTCTCGCGAGGATTGGTGGCTTGCATCCACAAATACGCGCGCCAGCGTGTGCTGACTGGACTCATTCACAGACGCCCTGGAAGACGCTACTTCGTACTTTGTTATTGACAGTGTTTCAAAGTGCTTCGATACCTATAAGAGTAATTGTTATATTTTTAGAGCTCTTAGATCAGCCCAAATAGGAAAGCTTGCATAATATAAATCTGCTTCGCTGAGAGTTAAATGTACCGCGCCGTAGCTGTGTAGCCAGGTGCGCCGACGCGAGGCAGCCCAAGCGTGCGATAACAGAGAGCAGCTGTTCACCGAGATCGCGCCGCGTTTCGACGCGTACGAGCCGTGCCGCCCTGTCTGCGCATGCGTGGTCGTGCGGACGCGAGTTTGCGCACGTCCGCAAGTGTACGTGTGGTGTGGGCTTTAGGCGTCCATTCCTGCGGTGAGCGTCGGCGTTTTCCCTCGTAACCGAGCGAACGAGCGCAGCAGGAGATGGAAGACGGCGATAGCGACGATAGCGCGAGGAAGCAAGCGGGGGAGGAGAGTGCAGTGGAACCATGAGGCGGAAAGCGGAGGAGGAGCGCATGGCGGCGTATGTGGAACATTCTTCCTGCCGCAGGCGTCACGATTACGTGACCTTTCTGGGTGAAGGCAACTGGTCGATAAACCCACACATGCTGCCTGCAGGCATCAGTGTTGCCGGATTCGATACCCTCGTTTTGTAATGAACGAGAAGAAAGGGGGTTAACTTAGGGGCCCGATTTTTTATTAGTCATATAATGAGAAGCCAACAAACAATGACACCAAAGGCAACATAGGGAAAATTACTTGTACTTACTACTTGCATTTAGGCTTGTGAGTGGTGGCGCTGGCTAACACTCTCGAGGTTAGTTGTAGTAGTAAAACATAAATACCCAAGACAATGGATGGGAAACGGCGCTGCGGTAGCTCAAATGGTTAGAGCATCGCACGCGCAATGCGAAGACACGGGATCGTTCCCCACCTGCGGCAAGTTGTTTTTCCATCCACTTTCATTGCCATCAGTTTATAATTTCTTTAATTCAATTAGGAAGTACAAGTAACTTGTCCTGTGTTGTCCTTGGTGTCTGTTTGCTCGCGTCTCATGATATGATTAATAAAATCGGCCCCTCGGTTAACCGCCTTTCCTCTGGTTCATATATATATATATATATATATATATATATATATATACACACGTCGCAATGCTTTCAAATTCATCTGCATAGGTTTACCTAAGTGCCCTTCAATTCTTTTATGGCTGTCTCTCGCTCGTAAGTATTACGGTGGCGTTATTATTACACCTGTTAGATTACATGTAGCTTATTCGTTGAATTGTCCAGGCAGAATTTGTACGTATACATATTTTTATGCATTTCTTCACCTTGGGTACCACAATCCATTTTACTGGGTCCTTCTTTCCTCTTACTAGCTTGTATCTTTGTGTCTTTCTGCAAGTCTGAATCTCGGCATATGTGCTGTATAGTGGGCAGAGCTCTTTCAAACGGGAAGAGCCAACGGACCTCGCGAGCTCGTGATCACCGTATCTCGTGCTTCTAGCGTTCTCAGCAGTCGGCATAGCCAGCCGCTTGGAATTCTTCCCGTTCGACGTTTCTTCTGAACAGGTAAGGCCCTTGGCAATATTAATCGGTGGCTGGTAACACAGCGCCGGCTCTCGTCGACTGCGAAGCGAAAAGACGACGCAGCAGCGCCGCTTGACAGTGCTCGGTCGATTTCCAGGATTTCCACGGTAGGCGGATCAATGCGCTTCTCATAAATGATCAGCTTTACCTGTATACAGCCGCGTCCCTGAACATTTACCGCTATCGGTCCAGCTTCTCGATAGGAACTTTTACAATCCCAGGTGGTCGAAATTTCTGGAGTCCTCCACCACGGCTGCCTCATAATCACAAAGTGGTTTTGGCACGTTAAAGCCCATAATATATTTTTTTTTAATTTTACAAAATCTTACAGAACGTTGCCAATGTACCGCTGCAGATACCGCCTGCTGGTGGCTGCGCATGCGCGGGCGCAGTTAGAACCGGTAGCAGTAACGCTTTGTGGTGGCAGTTGCGTACGCCATGCCAAAATATGTGACCTTTGCTTCTTCCGTAATCAAGAGAATTTTGCTTGCCGTCGTTTCTCCGGTTTGCACTAGCTTTCGCTCGCACAGTCGGCCTTCCGACCAGCCGCCGCCGTGGTCTCCCAGTGGCTGTGCGCGGCCGCTGCGCTGCTGGCTGAGCTCGCGGGTTCGATGCGATGCGCATTGCCAGTCCATGACAAGCAGCGCTTCGCGTTCACCCCGACGGATATGTTTCGGTTCGATAGCGATGAAATGCTTTCGTGTGCGTCAGCTCGTGTCCGAATGGCGACATCTTCGGTAATTTGCTTCCGTTGCTACGATGCGCCTACTAAAGCCAGATGTCAATTGTTGTAGCCATCAACGCGATGGCATCTTCAAGTTGGTTATTAATTTTCAGACGGGAATGATTACTAACGACGAAGCGAGAAAAACGAAACGTTGCGCGCTCACTGACAACTGATTTTTCTCTGCAAAGCTGCGACAAGGCGCATTCTTGCGCTCTTGCACCATTGTGTATGAGGCACCTTGCATAGTTTCTTTATGCTTCGTGCCTTTGTCGAGGCGTTAGAGCTGTATTAGTTTCTCTGCGCAAAAATAAATCGGTTGTCAATCAGCGCAGTGTTTAAGCTGGAGAAGAGAGGAGCTAAACATCTTACCTACCGTCGCAAAATAATACATAATACAGCAGAGAGCGTTAAATTTGGCGTATTGTCCTACGTTTTTCTCCCGCATCTGGGCAAATGCGGAACCGTCGCGTGTGGAAGCTACGCTGATGCAGCATCCGTTCCAAGAAACCAGAAGTGCTGTCAAACGCTTCCTGAATACCGGGAGCAGTAGCGCATGCGCAGAAGCTCCGCCCTGTAGCATACCCTCCATAGCCGCAGGTTCGCGAGTAGTTCATCACCCGTTGTAGAGTTGGCTTTCGACCATTTCTCAGATGCCTTGTGGCCGAGTCAAATGCAGAGAGGGAACTAAAAAAAATGCGCCTTGTATTTGCCGTACTGGCATAAAGGCGTGTACCCTGGAAATAAAGAAGTGTTTTTAAGTTTGTTTCACCGTATCGTCTTCTATGCATTAGAGGCAAGCTACGGCTCGCATCAACCACACTCAGTAACGAGAGCCAGAAAAAAGGCCCCCCTAATGTACATCCCTGGCGCCTTCGCGGTGAACGCTCTGAGAATGGTGGGATCCTGGAAGGATTGGCCGCTTACTGTGTGGCACGCTGCTGGCTCTCGCTCCTGATTGGCTGACCCGTTCCGTCGCTGTATCTGTACTGTACGTGTAGTGATTTGGCTTTCGTTGTTTGAAAGGTTAGGTTAGTGCTTTTGCTCACCTCGGTTTCATCCACGCCTACTTTTTCGAACCATTTACTCCCTACGAGCTCGCACACTTTTCTGTCGTTCAAAGAATTCAACGTTCCTTTTTGCTCACACTTTGTTTTCATGCTATGTTTCAGCAAACATGCATTACAACCAAGGTAGGTGCCAACATGTCTCGTGTTTCAAAAGACACAGGTTTTCCTGCTAGAACTGCAACTCTGCCGGCTCTGCCATCGTTCGGCAACCACGTGAATGGTGGCTTACTATAGTATACGTGCGTGCTTGTATAGCGTAAGCCATTCTTGTGAGGCTGTCTCACCTTAAATTTCAAAGCAGTCGTAGTTTTACAGCGTCGTAGTTTAACACAGCGAGACAATAAATTTATGCACACGTCGTATTCATTAGAAATTGTGGTGCTCTAACGCAGTATTACGTTGAGTATGATCAGTTCGTAGAGCCGCAAAGTCGTTTGGAGCCAGGCGGAAAAGGTTAGGCTAATCGATGCCCATGCTGGGTGAACCACCACGCTTGCAGCATCTCGCGGACACTAGTGCCAGAGTTTCCTTAGCGCATTGTGTCCCGAAAGGAGATCGTGCCGTCGCTTCCGCTCTCCTTTGCCAGTGACAGCGCAGATGTTTGCGGCGCCGACACATACTTTCAAGCATCCGAAGCTTCTTACACTGCAGGTCATGGCCCCCAAATGGGTCGTGAAGGGTCCAACTACGTGTACGTTCTGCTTGGCGGAATAGAGGTGAACTTTCAGTCTCGGTACTCGTACTCTTACTACGCCGCTTTCTTTATCACCCCCGAAATGAGAGTTATTATTAATAGTGTCATATTAGTTTTAGCTACACGATGGACAATGAAAGGGTCAGACAAACGGTGATCTCAACCTTCGGTCGCCACGAAGAAATCTTCACCGAACCCGGTCTCCCAAACGCAGCCAGTTTTCGCTCACCGAAACTGTACTGTTGAGGTTCAACAGATACGGTTGTATTGCCAAAAAGGAAACACATCCTTATCATTCAAATAAATGATTATTTCAATCGTTGGTAAACGCATTAAGAAGTATTTATGGTAGCTCTTTCTGCTGCAGATAATGTACTATAGATAAATAAACTGCATATGTATCAGCATCATTGAAAAAAAGGAGATTTTCAGATGGCTTACGAAAATAAAATTAGCCACGAAGTTTCATTGTGAATATGCCGTATAAGTCGCATGTCGGTAGTAATTCAGCCGAAAGCGAAAAAAATAGTATCCTCTAAAATTGTAACGAGGTCCCCAAGTAGCGACACAAACACTCTATATTTTCCTAAATGTCGCTGATGATGACTCGCTTTAAATGCTAATTTCTTTCATGTTTTAATTGTTCGTTGCTTTTGAGCTGCGGCTTTAAACTACCTCCTGATATGGCGAGTCAATGTTCGGAGTGTGAAAAGAGGAAACAGCTACGATTTTCTAAAACGGCATCGTATTTCAAGATTCTACTTTGACTAGAAACGCTGCATATCTGATGCACCCGCATGGCTCACTGGGAAGCTGTGCCCGGTACTTTCCTTCATCGGATGCTGTGGCTGAACGAAGACGCGCGTATTCTCCTCGGAATAATATAACGAAAGTTGCCAAGACTCCAAAAGGGTCGTTGAGGTGTCGTAAAGCCTTTCTATATTTTCGTTAATTTACGAACACTCACTCGAACCTTTTAAATAAATAAATAAATAAATAAATAAATAAATAAATAAATAAATAAATAAATAAATAAATAAGGACCACGGGAACTCCGAGGAATTTCCAGCACATTCACGAAGCCAATAGTGGGGACATACCAAAGGGCTGTTATCGCTCCAACACCAGACCGTCTCTTTCCGAGTAGATGGCGCTCGGTGAGCGCGCACTTTGCCGCAGCCTTTCTGGTCGGCCGCTCTTTTTTCGCGCGACATTCTCCGTCGGTGCGGAAGGGGGGCCCGCGCGTGGCGCGACCAGTTTCGTCATACCAGTGCCTTATAATTGCGCCACACGTCAGGCCTTTACTGGAACGCTTATGATATTGCGAGCATTGAAGTCTCGCCATAATGTGACACTTTTTGAATGTGGTCAGAAGTGACCTCGTTTAAGCATCCCTTTTCACCATATCTCCCGGACAATCGTCCTGCCTCAACCACGTCTGGCGCAGCCTATAGGTCGCAGTGTGGGAATACACAATAAATCACTTCTTACCACGCACTTCCAGAAGAGTCGAACCATCTCCAATCACCAGTACGCAACTACTGTAGATCGTCAAAAATTATTGGCTACTACGGCTAAGATACCTCAGAAAGAAAATAGTTGCTCTGTATTTTACCATTGTATTGAGAGGCCGACGCTCAGACCTAGGAAAATGTTTACGCAGAAAATCCTCAACCATAGCAATGGCTCAAGCCAACTGGGGCTATCCATCAGGCGGCACGGTGTGAAAATGTTCGCTGTCCGTGGTTCGTCTGTCTATTCTCGGGTGTAACAAAAGCGGGCCGGGTGGTCGCAATCCTGGTCGACCGGTTCCTTAAATCTCGTCAGAAAGTTCATGGGAGAGCAGCGTAGTGTGTTAAGAAGCGATTTTATTATCTAAAGGTTGCTTATGCAGGCCTACCGCGATTTTTGTCTCGCTTAAAGGCAGCGAAACGTTTTACCACGTGAGAGGTTGCAGATGGCGCACACATACTCCTTGCGATGTCGTTGTGAGTGTCAGTGAATGGTTGACGAAAAGGTTGCAGAATTTAAGTCTTTAATAACTGCAACTAAAAGAAATGAGTCGCCGTTACTGCTCACTGTAAATGACGCAGAATCCAGAATGGGGAAAACCGACTCGGCGACTAGGTTACTAGATCGGGCGCGGCCCACGGTGCTCCCAGACTCTCAGGGGTCATGTGCCAGGACCTCAATAATATCCGCCGCCAACCATCAGGTGCCCACGTCGCTTGCTTAGGGGTTATTTGTTAAATGCTATTAATAACAAAATAGAGCTTGATCAACTTTACAGCTGTGCCAAGTTGGCTTTGATCATATTCGCCAAATTGCAGTTAGCCCCTAACGAAACCGTAACTGGCGTCCGCCACACCGCTCTACGCAAGCAAAGGGCGAATCCGACTGGATCTCTGGAATGAATACGCGGTAAGCATTCATGCGAAATGACGGTGCAGTTGAGCATTTAGGGACGACGTGGAACAGCATCGTGCGCTCGCTGTAAAAAAACGACCAGCATCTGACTGTGCCACGCCCACTGTGTGAAACACACAAGGTGTGTCCGTGGAGCGGCCGGGACTGTGCTACCCACCGCTGGCTCGCTCATTTTCCAGGCCATGTACTCGCAACGATGCCCGTTAAAAGGACAGCAGCTGTTAGACGCGAAGAGGGACAGTTTTAATCAATCGTCAATGTATTTGTCAACTTGTGTGCGCGTTGCAATATTCAGCCATATTCGAGTTTATTTTTTTGCACAATGCTTGTAATATAGCGAACTCTAGCGGCAGCCGTTGGTTTAGATTGAAAAGAAAAATACAGCTTAGCCGAAACATACAGATCGTGCATGTTGAAAAATCGAAATACACGAGCAGCGAGTTCCCATGTAATTAAAAAAAGAAAGATAACAACCACCGCAAGAGCAAAGCGAGAGATAGTCTAAATAAGAAGTTGCACAACAAATATTCAATACCCGCCCCAAGACTTTTTCCAAGAAAAAAAAACGTAGAACGTAAAAGATTTAGAATAATTTCAGGAATATTAGTAGCTTTTGCGACTGTGTTTAACAAGCAGAAAGCTTGTGACATTTGTTGTACATGTATCTAGACATTTCTTGTATGTATGTATGTATGTATGTATGTATGTATGTATGTATGTATGTATGTATGTATGTATGTATGTATGTATGTATGTATGTATGTATGTATGTATGTATGTATGTATGTATGTATGTATGTATGTATGTATGTATGTATGTATGTATGTATGTATGTGTGTGTGTGTGTGTGTGTGTGTGTGTGTATGTATGTATGTATGTATGTATGTATGTATGTATGTATGTATGTATGTATGTATGTATGCATGCATGTGTGTACGTATGTTGAACTCCTCGGGCGATGTTCTAACTGTACGCGACTGCGACCTGCTACGGGGACGTAGCACGCAAAGCAACCAACTGCTGCTGCTGCCGGGCACAAGGAACCGTCTCACAACAACGTTGGCGTGTGTGAGGCAGGCGGGGAGTGTGTCGTAGCAGGCGATGAAGCTGCACGAGACGGGAAACCGTCGGCGTAGTCAGCGCTCAGGGATAAATCGGGTAACGTTTGCTTGACGTTTATTGTTCGTTCCGCCACTGTACACACACAGCGGGTCAGAATTGATGCCAGCGTGTTATGACGTGCGTGCGCATTGCGAAAATGGTATTTGTGCTAGAAGACGTGTGCAAAGAAAGGGGGTGCCGGGCACACAATTTGCGCACAGTGCTCGTGCCAGCAGGGCCAGCGGTGTCATACTGGCACACGAACGGGATGAGTCCTCGTGCGATGGCTACTCAAGGGGCTCTTTTTTTCTCTCATTCAGGCTACGGTGGTGGTTACGGCGCCATGTCACCTCAACAGCTAGGAGGTTACGGTGCAGCTTCACCGCAGGTAGCCTTCAGCCCACACGACGCTTACGGCGTGCCTCAGCATCCGGGAGCCTACGGTGGGCAGCAGCAGGCTCGTAAGTGTCGACTGCGTTTCAGCTTTACACACCGTTCGGCAAACATCGCCACTCTATTTAGCCCAGCCGAAACTAACCGAACCTGATGGCTCACTGCTTGACCAAACTCACCCTCCTATATAGTGACACAGTATGTTTGCCACACTGGCATGCACGAAATTGTAATAAACCGAATGCAAATCGTTCGTCTAACACAAATGATTTGAAATTATAATAGGTTTTAGTTTATTACTTTACTCTGTTACCCCAAATTCACGTTATATGTGTGCTGCTACGAACTCTAGCGCTGTGTTGTAGACACATTTTTTTACTGTCTTGTACAAGGAGTGTCCACTACCTTGGCAGTGAACACTTGTTAGCTGCCAGGAAGCTTCCGCTTAGCATGAACTTCTAGATTCCTATTCAAATGCACGTGAAACACATAAATGCAATAATTAAGGAACCGCTTACGATATCTGAAATTCTGGCATTTAGGAGAAGGTCAACTTCGATTTCCCCCGTGAAAGCGAGGAATTCTGTCACTCGACAATCATTGAACTGATTGAAATGAGATTTTGTTGCAATTAGTAGAGGAAGCTGAATTCTATCGACGCTGGAGGGAACGTTTTTAAAAAATTGCCCGAATTCTGTAAATCAAAGTATAACATAACTAAAGCACAAAGTTTACAACTTAGCCAGAAAGACAGCATATAGAGCTGGCAAGTTTGATTTAACTTTATAGCCTACGTGAAATTGTCGCCATGTTTTTCGAGGAGCTTACAAAAGTCCCACTCAAAAATCAGCGGCACATTTCAATGAGGCGTACAATTTGCATAAATTTTATCCACTTTAGGTGTCACAATAGATGCAATTCACAGAATTCTGATATCGTTTTGTATTCATAATTCGGGTTGTAAACTTGATGCTTGTCTTATAAATTTCGATATTTCCAACATTGTTAAAAGAGTGGTGACTGAAATAATAAGAAATATATAAATATAGTTGCTAAAGTCGGTAGACCTTAGCTTTCTTTTATGCGCAACAAGCATAATCAAATTCAAGGTAGTGGGGTCCGAGCTAAACGATTTCTTGTGTTGTCACGCATTTAGATAATATCCTGCAAACTTTGAGCCCAATTGCACGAACTTTTAGACCCAGAATATATATATATATATATATATATATATAATCAATTTCCTTAGAAAAAGTACCGAGAATTAGTAAATAGAAACAACATTGCAGAAATTTACAATTCCGTAACACTGCACCAAAAGCAGTCACAATATTGTGTGAACTGTATATGTTGAATGACGTGGGTCTTTGGGCGTGTCGGTGAGACATGACAAAAACTTCAAGTCGAGGACGGTGAAAGAAGACTAACACACGAGCGCTCGTGTGTCTGTCTTCTTTCACCGTCCTCGTCTGGTTGTGCGCTTGAAGTTTTTGTCATGTATCGGTTGGTTAGCATAAAAACAGCAATTATTATACACTTTGGATCCTACGTGAAACTACAACATTTTTTTACGCGAGTTCTGCTAAATTCATAACACTGTCGCTATACCCCTTAGCTGCATGCTTTAACTTAACAAACTCATCTGCTTGTTTGGCCGCGGTTGTAGGAAAATTTTGCTGCTTCGAATAAAAAAATTTAGAGAGAGGCAAGCCGATGTATGAGACTGTTGCCGGCTGCTTGACCACCCGGCACGGTCGGCACCTACGAGAACACCGATAGTCTCGACGTTGTCCTTCATTTTTTTTCCGTAGCAGAGTACGGCGGATACCAAGGATACCAAGGATACCCAGGATACCCAGGATACCCAGGATACCCAGGATACCAACCGCGTAGGTGTTGCCGATTTGTTTGCTTTTTTGAAGTTCTTGAAACTATTGCCGAAGAAACGATGCGTCTGGCGCTTTTGTAACTCACTCGAAATCTTCTGACTTGCATCTAGACTTCGCAGTAATCTTAAAACGACGTAACAGGACGACAGGCACCTAGGACTGTCATTCACAGACACCGTTTATTTCCCTTAAAGCAGTACTGTAACATACTTTCGAAGTTGAAAGTTAACGTTTCTCGCGCGCAGCAAGATCATCAGGTACGACGGCTGGGAAATGCATATACGATTCCTGAATTTACTGCTAACGTTCTCTCGAAATTCCTGGCCCGACATCATAGACATTGTGGTGACATCGTGACAGAGAACAAAAATTTCCGGCAGTGTTTTAGGAATAAGGCTATAGCTATAATGTTATTGCCGATAGAAAAAAAAAGTCAGAAATAGACACGTCTTTAATCTCTAATCAATGCAACGTCAAGCATGGCTTGTATAGAGTGTCGGATCTGTTTTACAAGCTGCCTTCACATATGCCCTCGGCAATGCATTCAAACGAGCTTCTCGCACTGGTTCATCGTGAAAGCGATTTCGTTTTCCTCTCAACCACGCGGAAGATCAGACCCATCTATATTTGGTCGTACGTGAGAATAAACGAAAATTACAAATTGTTTAAAATAGATTTGAGTTTACGTATTATAAATGTTCTGCCGAGCTGACGAAAATTACAACGTTTCTTGAAAAGGAAACCTAAGTTAGTGCTTTGTAATGCAGTAAAAGAAAAGGATATCAAGATCCTGGAATAGAAATATCGACTTTGTCATATACTACGCGACCCTTGACGATAGCAGTTGTATTCTCAACCCGATTTTCACGAAGGTCAGTAAAACCGAGGTAAGAATGTCGCATAAATTGTAACTTATTGCATCGGATTTTTCCACTTACAATGACTGAGATGCAGCCTATCAAATGAAGTGATAGAAATCGCCCCAAGAAATTGCTATTTCCGTTAATATTTAAATTAAGCATATCGGATATACATAGCATAAATTTGATTGTACTTAGTCGTTGCGTCGCAACTGTTTTCCTTTCTGTATTCAAACGAATGCTGTTGCAGTTGATTCAGCAGCTTGCTCAGTCGAAGTACTTGTGCAGTCTACTCGAACAGTGGGCGTTGGGTCAGAGTTAAAGTTTCTTAAATGATGAGTCACCATATGAATAGGCGGGACTAAGTACAGCTATTCATTGTTATAACAAAGTTGCTTTATTCGAAATATCGCTTTATTCGAAGTTTTCGTGCTCCTGATCGCAGTTACACCAAACTTCGTGTAGTACGAAGCGCGCAGCGGAAAATCTTCGTGGGACTTTTTGGTATGCTTTTCTTTGTGATATCCTAAATAGCGCTGCGAATGCCACTCCGTCGCGTGATGAAATTAACTCTGTCACGTGACGCATACCGACAGCCGAGGCAGCTGCTCGTGGGGGACAGCAGAATTTTGGCATCGCGTCGCAACTCTCTAGAGTGGCGCTGTCTCGTATACTTTCTGCGAGTTTCTTGCTGTTGGTGCACGGGTCCCGCTTTGCCACGGCATTTTCCGAGCCTCTTCTTTTTAACGAAATACCACTTATAACCAGGTCCATTTATGATTCCAATGAATTCGTTAAAAGGATGGTTTGTTGTGGGTTGTACTATTTGTTATCAGGGTAAAAAATATGGCATACAACAAGATCAAAGGCGACATTCGTGGTCCGTATCGTTTTACCGTTGTGTCGTTTACTGCCTGGTTGCTACGTGTCACACGCCGATGACAGGAGAGCTTCCTTTTCGTTCCAGCTTCCTCTGACATGGATGATTCGGGTAAGCGCAACTCAATTGTATTCTCCGAGGGCAGATGCAATTCATATTCCACCGTGATACGTGCAGGTGTTCATTTGTACCGCGGGAAGTTAAAGGGCGGAACACGCTTGCTTAGCATTCCCCTCGAATTTTTCTTAGCTGCCTATGCAGCTCTGTCTATCGTCCTGAATTTAGGTAACCTTTGATTTTTTATGGGCGGTTAAAACGATGTGCGCAAGTTCTTGGCTGCAACAAGTTTGGTAGGGAGTCGCGTATTATGTTTTTCCAGCTGCTCCGAACTCCTGCGTTTATTTATTTTTTTATTTACGGGATGATATATAGTACAGTGTAGGAAATTTTCGCATTTGCATTGCTCGTTTTGTTCTTTATACCAGTCTTACTACTGCATTGAAGTTTTGCACGCTTGAATAATGTGTGTCGCGATTGCTTTACTTATGAATCAGTTTCCTACGCACGTCTGCATTTTGAGTTGGAATGAGATGATTTGTTTTCTTCACATTTGCGTTTCCCCCTTTTGCAGCGCGTGGACCTGTACTCAAATGTAATGCTCCGATTGCTGTCGGGGCCTCTTTGAAAAAAAAAAAAAGCGCACGAGATGCATGAGTAAAAATGAAGCTTGAGGCCAGCGGCAACGAATTGCACATTTGACTGGTGCCTTTAAAGCGTACATTGACGGTTGGAGAGATCAATGCAACAGGAATGGCAGTGATAGGCCTACGCAGTCCGAAGTTATCGAGCCTGGAAATGTAAAAATACATGAAATGTATAGCCTCAACTCAGAGAGCGCGGTCTTCTGTCCCGCTTTCTTTCACCCACTGACGTAACTCATCGCTGCCACTGGTAAGACGCACCCACGTGGCGGAAGTTGGCACGCAGTGGTTGCCTACATATTCGACGTTCACGGACTCGGTTACTCCGATGGCGCAGTTACCGTGGTGAAAGATACCTTTGCGCATTCTAGCACATTTCGTGTTTCGCACTACTGGTCGAGCAACTTGGGACTGCGCAACGTCTCTTTTCCTCGGTTCAGCTGGTTCCGTTGGTTCGGTTCAGCGTAGAACCGCGAACGACAAAAGGAGTGCGGCAACAACGGTACACCGAGGTGAGGAACGTGCACCACGCGAACACGCACGCGCAAAACGAGGTAGTGCTCACGAGCGTACGCGTTCGACGAGAGGGCCGTCTTGCTGCAGAGGCGAAAGAACGGCCAGCGCCCTTAGCGGGCTTTGGGATTGTAGCGACATTTTTTTTTTATGGCTGTGTCTGTTCGCGTTAATATCGAAAGTAGACCAAAGAAAATCTCCATTTATCGCGTTTTCGATGCCGTGCAATGGCTAGGTGCAACGTTATTTTTAACTTAAAATGGTGTGAATGCGAGCTGGTTGGTACGAATTTGAGTGCCTCTTCTAATGCGAAAGCATTATATGCTCTATTACGCGAAAATCCGGCGTTGTGGTCGGTGGCGTGACGGAACGATGGTAGCAGAAATGGCCGACGGCGAAGCACATCAAGAAATACTCGAACTGACGTCAAGTTTCTCGGGGACGTTCCTGTAAACAAAGTAAATTAATGCCTTCGAAAATAACATTAGGTTAATTAGGTTCTCGGTGGGATTCGAACCCTGGCCTCCGGGGTCCAACACGAATACGCCTCCCCGACGCCACGGTGGCTCAACGGTTGCGGTTGACGAAATGTATGCCCAGTGCTTGCGTCATTGCTCACGTCACGTCGCAGCCATCTGGATGACCAAACGTGTGGCCCAGTGCACGCGTCGTTGGGTGCATGACGCAGCAGTCAGCGGGTAGGAAGTGGCGCCACGTCACGAGCGTATAAAAAAAAAAGCATTAATGTCCAATTGAATGCCGCCGAGCGGTCCTTCGGGTTACGCATCCTCGCGGGGCAAGGGAGCGCGTTTTCATTTGGCTGTGTGCCGAGCCTCAACTGGAACGCAGGGCGAGAGCTCGCGCTGGCAAGGAACGCGCAGAAAAAAATCACCAAAGCGACTATATAATGTTTTCGCATTCCCACCCGTACGCAGTCGTAAGTGTCTCTGCCCCCCCCCCCCCTTTTTTTTTTACCGACGGTTGTTTTTACCATTCACGGTGGGACGAGTGGTGACGTGGATGATTCTTTTGGGGAGCGCAACTGAGTGACGATGCGGTCGGCAGCGATGTCGTGATTTGCTTGCGTGATTGAAATATTAAATATTTTGATATAGGCGCATGACCTTCTGTAGTGCATCGACACAGTCGAATTATTTCACATCGGCCCGTGTATCGGTGTTCCGACAGTCGGCTTCTCGAACTCGCGTAGGAGAGGCACCAACTAGACAAGCCAGGTGTAAGAATGTTACCGAAGGAAATAGATTTTACGAGTCTATCCCCGTGCACATCACGCGTGCAGCTGCTATACTGTAATGTGATGCGGTCGAATTTTTCCGGACAAATGCATGCAAATGTATAACTGTATGCACGGGAGCTTGTGGAAATAACCTTCAAATATTGAGCGCGAAAGGACCACTCACAGCGAAAATGCCGAAAGAATTAGAATGTGGAAGCGGCGATAGCTAGGTCAAGGACTGATTTCATTTCTTTCACACGGCGCATACTGCGTAACTAGATTTTTTTTCTCACAGTCGCATTTTGCAGTCCCTATAGTTGCAAAATTAAGCGGTACTGTAGCTATAAAACTGCCCCCGTCACGAAACGTTTCTCACGTGGTCGCCGAGCGCTAAAGCATGTCGCATTCATGACGGGCTCCGCGTTCGCAGAGTTTTGTGCAGTGAGGAGAATTCAGTCTCGCCGAGTTTGAATTCGGCGCAGGTCTGTTACGTTTTCCTTCCCACCACTGATAGATTGAACTGGTTGGTTGAACGGAGCGATATGCGTCACTGCTTGCGTCACCACGTGAAGGGGCGTAGCCAGGGAGAGGGGGACGTATTCTCGAACGATCACTCTCGGCAATACTATCGCGTTCGCGTGACGTACTGCTCAATCAGCCAATCAGTGCGCGCCTCGTGGCCGAGGCGATAGCACCGCCGAAAATGATGGTCCCAGAATCGAGACCAAAACGCTGCTACCCCGTGCGTCGACGTGAATGCGTGTGGTACGAGAAGGAAGCAACCGGTTGACGTTGCGAGCCGAAGTTTGTTGAAACGCGACCGATCTTTCGAGATGTAATTTTTGTTAAATGCTGCCGTTTGGGTTCCGCTGGTGCATTGCGGTGAAATTCATCAGATTGCCAGCGGACGGGGGCGATGCTCCTGGGCACGGATAATGCGCATTTAGGAGTCTCGGCACAGTTGTGGGGGAATGACGGTGCGAGCGGCCTTTGACCTTCGGTAGTAAACGGGCGAAGGAGCGTGCCGTGTGAGGGGAGCAAATATTAAGGTTGGGCTAAGCGGTAGCTTTGCACATACATACCCGGGTATACGTCCGTTATAATGAAATAGATGCCCTTCCTGATGTCTAATGATGGTCTGAAATGTATAAGCGTAGGGCAATAAATAGTATATATTGCTCACGGTTCACGGTGACTCACTATTTGGAGTGCACTGCAGGCGATGGGAATTCGAATGGAGAACCTCTGTGAAATTACTATTAAAGTTAGGTTACGTTAGCACGTATTAAATGCTTTCCTAAATGAGCAGAGCGTAGAGATTGCGAAGAACAAACTGCAATCAATCAATCAATCAATCAATCAATCAATCAATCAATCAATCAATCAATCAATCAATCAATCAATCAATCAATCAATCAATCAATCAATCAATCAATCAATCAATCGAATGTAGTAACTACTGACCTCATCGAAGTTCCTGTATGGCTGAATGCTTCACTTGACGAAGAAGGTTCGCCACGAACTGAATGCAACATTCGCCAATGATGCCTGGCATTTCAATGGCCTTGCGGTTCGCTCAGATTGTCTTAAGGCATCCCGAGAGTGACGATTAGATGCATGACTCATGCGCTCGCCTGCAAGACATACAGTATGTACTGAATGGATCCGAAGTAGCAGTTTGTTAGGGATCCAGAAGTTTGGCACACAAAAGGATAGAAAGTTGGGCGAGTTGGTACGGTAACATGATCTTGAATTGTAACGCGAAGTGACATAGACAGAGACTAGAAGCAGACAGGACGAGCGCTAACTCTCAACTAAATTTTTATTGAAACTATCAACATATATATAGGGGATTGCAAATACCGCAGCATATGAACATGACAAGGTCTAAATACATCAGTTAAACATATCAAAAGGTAGGGAAGCCAGAAAGCAAACGGTAAAAAGACACTACTTGAGATTAAGACACGTGCTCTTAAGATATTGAAATTCGCATTCTAACAGAGACAATGATGCGTGGCTAACGCAAGTATCTCCTAATCTTTTATAGTGAAATGCCTCTACTTCCCGTGTGGTTCGGCATTTGTACCTTGAAATAATTTTTGTCTTCAAACAAAGGTTTACATACCTGCGAGTCGGCCTAGTTGGAACAGATTCATCTTAAAACTTTTTATGCGCAAACAAACAGGGACGAAGAATAGAGGCAACACAAGGACGAGCGCAAAAAAAAAAAAAAGAAAAGGTTTACAACCGCAATTGGAACAATGCAACGCTAGATGCGATGCATTAGGGTTGTTAAGAGATTGTTTGTGTTCTTTAAGTCTCACATTAATACACCTACCGCTCTGTCCAATGTAAGCTTTCCCGCACTTAAGTGGAATCTGATAAACTATACCGGTGCTAGAAGGCACAAAAGGGGACACATGTCTAATGCCGTAATCATTTTTTTCTTTTTTTGCCACCCTGTTCAAGTTTCCTATTTATCATAGGGCACATAATAGACAGAGGTCAGATTGGTCGACCATGACTGATCGAAGAAGGCACCACTGTAGGTGAAATTAGACGTACAACTCCTGCGGTCGCGAAGAGGTAGAGCATCCGCCTCGCGTGCGAGAGGACCGTGGTTCGAATCCCGGTGCCGCACAATTTTCCACCGGATAAAAAAAAATCCGCGTGTGGATAAAATTGCATAAACAGGCCTGGAGTGCGGCCTGATCCCGGTGACCAGAACCGGTAACGCACTCTCACCAGAGCAGGATTGGTCACCCTGGTGCAGTCCTTGGCCACAACCTCCTATATGAATACAACAATCAAACCCCGGCCCTCAGTCCCCAGCAGCCACGAAGCAACTGACCACGGCGGCGGTCAGACCTGTGACGCAGCAGAGGGTGCTAAGAATCCCTGCTTTCCGGACAGGCCGCCACTGGAATCTGAACCTGGCAACGTTTAACGTTAGAACGTTATCTAGTGAGGCGAGTCTAGCAGTGTTATTGGAGGAATTAGAGGACAGTAAATGGGATAAATTAGGGCTCAGTGAGGTTAGGAGGACAAAAGAAGCATATGCAGTGGTACAAAGCGGCCACGTCCTGTGCTACCGGGGCTTAGCGGAGAGACGAGAACTAGGAGTCGGATTCCTGATTAATAAGGATATAGCTGGTAATATACGGGAATTCTATGGCATTAACGAGAAGGTGGCAGGTCTTGTTGTGAAAATTAATAAGAGGTACACATTGAAGGTCGTACAGGTCTACGCCCCTACATCTACTCATGATGACCAGGAAGTCGAAAGCTTCTATGAAGACGTGGAGTCGGCGATGGGTAAAGTCAAAACAAAATACACTAGAATGATTGGTGACTTTAATGCCAGGGTAGGCAAGAAGCAGGCTGGAGACAAGTCAGTGGGCGAATATGTCATAGGCTCTAGGAATAGCAGAGGAGAGTAATTAGTAGAGTTTGCAGAACAGAATAATATGGGGATAATGAATACACTCATCCGCAATCGGTATAGCCGAAAGTGGACGTGGAGGAGCCCGAATGGTGAGACTAGAAATGAAATAGACCTCATAATCTGCGCTAACCCTGGCATCATACAAGATGTGGACGTGCTCAGCAAGGTGCGCTGCAGTGGCCATAGGATGGTAAGAACTCGAATTAGCCTAGACTTGAGGAGGGAACGGAAGAAACTGGTACATATGAAGCCAATCAATGAGTTAGCGGTAAGAGGGAAACTAGAGGAATTCCGGATCAAGCTACAGAACGGGTATTCGGCATTAACTCAGGAAGAGAACCTTAGTGTTGAAGCAATGAACGACAATCCTATGGGCATCATTAAGGAGTGTGCAATAGAAGTCGGTAACTCCGTTAGACAGGATACTATTAAGCTATCGCAGGAGACGAAAGAGCTGATCAAGACCCGCCGTGGTTGCTCAGTGGCTATGGTGTTGGGCTGCTGAGCACGGGGTCGCGGGATCGAATCCCGGCCACGGCGGCCGCATTTCAGTGGGGGTGAAATGCGAAAACACCCGTGTACTTAGATTTAGGTGCACGTTAAAGATCCCCAGGTGGTCGAAATTTCCGGAGTCCTCCACTACGGCGTGCCTCATAATCAGAAAGTGGTTTGGGCACGTTAAACCCAATAACTTAAAGAGCTGATAAATAAACGCCAATGTATGAAAGTCTCTAACCGTACAGCTAGAATAGAACTGGCAGAACATTCGAAGTCAATCAACAAGCGTAAGACTTACAGCTGACATAAGGAACTATAATATGGATAGAATTGAACATGCTCTCAGGAACGGAGGAAGCCTAAAAGCAGTGAAGAAGAAACTAGGAATAGGCAAGAATCACATGTGTGCGTTAAGTGACAAAGCCGGCAATATCATTACTAATATGGATGAGATAGTTCAAGTGGCTGAGAAGTTCTATAGAGATTTATACAGTACCAGTAGCACCCACGATGATAATGTGAGAATAGTCTAGAGGAATTTGAAATCCCACAAGTCACGCCGGAAGAAGTAAAGAACGCCTTGGGAGCTATGCAAAAGGGGAAGGCAGCTGGGGAGGATCAGGTAACAGCAGATTTGTTGAAGGATGGTGGGCACATTGTTCTAGAAAAACTGGCCACCCTGTATACACAATGCCTCATGACCTCGAGCGTACCGGAATCTTGGATGAACGCTAACATAATCCTAATCCATAAGAAAGGGGACGCCAAAGGCTTGAAAAATTATAGATCAGCTTACTGTACGTTGCCTACAAAGTGTTTACTAAGGTAATCGCAAATAGAATCAGGAACACCTTAGACTTCTGTCAACCAAAGGACCAGGCAGGATTCCGTAAAGGCTACTCAACAATAGACCATATTCACACTATCAATCAGGTGATAGAGAAATGTGCGGAATATAACCAACCCTTATATATAGCTTTCATTGATTACGAGAAAGCGTCTGATTCGGTCGAAACCTCAGCAGTCATGGAGGCATTACGGAATCAGGGTGTAGACGAGCCATATGTAGAAATACTGAAAGATATCTATAGCGGCTCCACAGCCACCGTAGTCCTCCATAAAGAAAGCAACAAAATCCCAATAAAGAAAGGCGTCAGGCAGGGAGATACGATCTCTCCAATGCTATTCACAGCGTGTTTACAGGAGGTATTCAAAGACCTGGAGTGGGAAGAATTGGGGATAAGAGTTAATGGAGAATACCTTAGTAACTTGAGATTCGCTGATGATATTGCCTTGCTTAGTCACTCAGGACACCAATTGCAATGCATGCTCACTGACCTGGAGAGGCAAAGCAGAAGGGTGGGTCTTAAAATTAATCTGCAGAAAACTAAAGTAATGTTTAACAGTCTCGGAAGAGAACAACAGTTTACGATAGGTAGCAAGGCGCTGGAAGTGGTAAGGGAATACATCTACTTAGGGCAGGTAGTGACCACGGATCCGGATCATGAGACTAAAATAATCAGAAGAATAAGAATGGGCTGGGGTGCGTTTGGCAGGCATTCTCAAATCATGAACAGCAGGTTGCCACTATCCCTCAAGAGAAAAGCATATAATAGCTGTGTTTTGCCAGTACTCACGTATGGGGCAGAAACCTGGAGGCTTACGAAAAGGGTTTTGCTTAAATTGAGGACGACGCAACGAGCTATGCAAAGAAGAATGATGGATGTAACGTTAAGGGATAAGAAAAGAGCAGATTGGGTGAGAGAACAAACGCGAGTTAATTACGTCTTAATTGAAATCAAGAAAAAGAAATGGGCATGGGCAGGGCATGTAATGAGGAGGGAAGATAAGCGATTGTCATTAAGGGCTACGGACTGGATTCCAAGGGATGGGAAGCGTAGCAGGGGGCGGCAGAAAGTTAGGTGGGCGGATGAGATTAAGAAGTTTGCAGGGACAACATGGCCACAATTAGTACGTGACCAAGTTAGTTGGAGAAGTATGGGAGAGGCCTTGGCCCTGCAATGGGCGTAACCATGCTGATGATGATGATGATGACATAATAGACTATTTGTGGGGGGCCGAGAGAACTGTATTGACGTCATAGCTATTCGCTACGTTCCGTAAACCATGGGACATCCTATGTACATAGGGCACCGTGCACAGCAAACCTTTTTTTCCTTTTTCTGTTTTTCTTGTTTCTTAGCGGGGTTTTTTACCGACTTCAAGAGCTTTTCGCAGGTTAGCAATAACAAATGCACAGGATAGTCAGCCTTCTTGAGCCTATCTATCTGTTGTGAAAAACTTTGTTATATAATCTGTGGAGATGACTTAGCATTGGCAGACCTACGAGCTGAGTATGGTATCCCCTGTTTAATAAGTTTAATAAGACGTGCTCCTCATGGAACGTTAAGCACAGATCTAGAAACTGTAATTTGTTGTTCTGGATAAGCTCAAGCGTGGAACCAAGACCCCCAGAACATACCCTAAAAACTTTTAAAATATCCGTAGCTTTCTTTGTGTAGTTATCGCATGAACAAACACTAGGTAGCCATCTACGTATCGGAAGGGACGCATAGCCAATTCCGTAAGATTGTTTTGTAGCTCTCTATTGACGCGACTTAGATAAATATCACTCGAAACCAGCGCAACTTTTGAACCAATGCAAACTCCCGATTTTTGTACATACATAGAGCTACACCATTTTACAAAGGTATTCTCTAGGTAAACAAAAAAAAAACTATGAAAAAGATTCCAAAAGCATCCCACAGTCCTGAGTAAACCAGAACTCGTCATTGTAGAGCGTCACTGCTTCTTAACACTACGCATTAGTTCCGTTTGCGGGAGCGAATAAAAAGGATCTTTTACATCAACACTGATCGTCGAGCATCTACCTGGATTATTTTCGGTTGCGAAGACTACAATTTCTTCTGAATGTCTTACCAGGAAGGGGCCTTCAAGACGAACTGAAGATAGCACATTATGCAAAACGGTTGAGGCAATGTACTTCCACGTTCCTTTTTCAGAAATAATGGCTCGAAAAGGAACTTCAGGCTCATGTGTCTTAGCACTAAAAGACATGTCGAGGTGCAGTCCCTTGGATTGCTTAGACCTTACGCGAGGCGCTCAGAATGCGAATTTCAATATCTTCACAGCACGTGTGCTAATCTCAAGTAGTGTCTTTTTGTTCTTTGCTTTCTGGCTTCCCTACCCCTTGATATGTTTAACTGATGTCTTTAGACCTTGTCATGTTCATATGCTGCGGTATTAGCAATCACCTATATATATATGTTGTTAGCTTCAATACAAATTTCGTTGAGCGTTAGCGCTCATCCTGTCTGGTTCTATAGTCTGTATATGTCACCTCGCGCTACGATTCAAGATCATGTTTGCACACACTTTTGTACCGTTATTTTTCTTAAATAAATGATGATGGCTTTTCCTTGAAAAAGAAATAGCTCTACCATTCAAGACGTTTTTTTTTCTTCAAAGTGCTTTTTCCAGGCCGTGTTCTTCGATGTCAAATTCATTTGCCCAAGTAGGCCAAGATAATGAGAACAATAGTGTTAGTATATCCATTGATGGCGTTACTAAGCCTAACTTGCGCTTAGACATTTAAAAAAATCGCCAGGACCGGACAACATTCAAGATGCGTTCCTCAAAAGATATTCAGTACGAGTGGCTCGCCAATAATTTTCCACAAGTCTGTCGATACAGCCATGCTTCCTGATGACTTGCGCATAGCAAGAGTTACCACTGTTTTTAAGAAAGCTCCTCATTACAGATAGATAATTATCGCCCCATATCTTCTTGTTCATGTACAATGTTTGAGCATATCCTAGTAAAATACATAAATGACTTTCTATCGCAAAAAAACAACAAAAAAACATAATGACTGATGCACAGCACACTTTCCTGCATGAATACTTCACAGTAACTCAACTAATCACAACAGTTCATGAGTTTTCGAAGGTTCCTGACCAAAGTGACCAGATTGATATCATACTACTAGACTTCTCGAAAGCATTTGATAAGGTTATGCATTCAAATTTAATATAAAAATGAAAGAAATTGGTTTGTTCTCGCATATTATTAAAGGGGTTGGGACGCCAAATCTTGAAGCTATAAAAAGCATGTTGTAGGCTGCTTCCGTATGCAAGGACGCCCAGAACGAGGTATTGGACGCTGCAAACATTTTAAAACAATTTCAATTCAGCTCCAAAAAGTCATTAAAAACTCCTTCTCGTAGTCGAGACCCATCGCTAGCGCGGCAGTAACTACGTCACAGAGGAGGAACGAAAATGTTGACGTCATGGCACACTAGCACAAAAACGTGACGTATGATGAGTAGCGATGAAATGCCGATTACGGAGCCTGCTGAGCCGAACGACCGAGCATAGCCTCCACTATGACCGAGCTACAGTTAATGCAAAGAAGGGGTAAGGCGTGCAGGCACGGACACAAGAGGAGAGAAGTGGACAACACGAACGCCGCACGGCGGCCCGCTAACGGCAAATTGCGTGCGGCGAGTTGCCGTGCGGACGGGCCTACGTTTGAGTGTAACACTAGCCGACCGACTCCGAAAGGGACCAGGATATACGGCGTTCGTAATGTCCGCTTCTCTCTTCGCATAGTCGCATAGTTCGGCAGCTCGGAGCGGTCTCTCGTTCGCTTGGCCTTTCTCAATGTGAGGGCCCGTCCACGTTACCGGCACGGAAACTCGCCGCACGCCGTTTGCCGTTCGCGGGCCTCCGTGCGACGGCGGTTTTGCTCGCGGACGGCGAGATTCCCTTGCCGTAGAGAGGACGGGCCCGGGACCCATTTGTGCGGCAGCCGTACGGCGAAGCGGCCAATCAGCGACCAAGGAGTGGTCACTCTGGCACCGACGGCAGCTTCCCCGCCTCTGATCGTTCGGCGCCGCCGATATCGTCGCTGGGCCTTTTCCGCTTCACGTCAAAGCTAAAGCTTACGGCGCTTCGGGAATCACCGACTCTCACAAGCCGCAATATTTCCTTACCGTTGTTGTCGCTCTTCGCAATAATTATAATAATCACGACATGCACTTCGAATCGCCAGTTGTTGACATCTGCTGGCAGAGCACGCGTATGCGCGAGCAGACGACGCAGCATAGTTTTGCGTCGCTATTTTTTGTGGCCCACGTGACCAGGCCATGTTGCGTTTCCTCCTCTGTGACGTCATAGCATCCCCCGGAGCCCAGCAACCGAAACCGAAATCGCTCGGTATAATAATGCTATTATTAAATTATTTATCGGATATATATGAATCCCGCTGTATGTATCGTGCTCCCTGAAGCATGACGCAACGTTTGAATTAACAAACGCATGAACGAAAATTTTGATGTCTCTACCCCTTTGAATGGGTTAAAGCATATCTGTCCAACCATAATCAGTACGTTAGCGTTGACGGATACTGTTCGCGGTTTAGATGTATGCTCAGGCGTTCCGCAGGTGTGTGGTTTGGTACCACTCGTGTTTAATTTTTATAATATTGACGTTGTGGACGTGGCGAACTCGTCTGTATATTTAAAGTTATTTGCAGATGGCTGTGTCATATTTACTCCTGTAAGTTCCTTCTCTGACCAAATCACCCTGAATAACACTTCAATTAAATTGGCAGAATGGTGTGCCAAATGGGAAATGGTAATTAACCTTAAGAAAACTGTGCACATGTGCATCACTAATAAACGCAATAAACTTCTCCTTGCCTACCATATAAGAAAGAACCCCCTCGAAGAGGTTCAAGAATGCAAATATTTAGTACTGACATGAACTTACAGTTTTAACTGGTTGACCCATATAAATAACATATTCTCTAGAGCTCGAAAAAGTTCGGCCTTTTGAAACATAAGTTGGGCGAATCTTCCCCCTCCCTAAGATTGATGACATACAAAACTTTTATCAGACCCTCTTTAGAATACGGCAGCGCTGCTTGGGACCCTTTTACTCGGGCGAACGCAGGAAGACTAGAAAAGGTTCAGAGATTAGCCGTCCACTATGTTTACAAACGTTTCAAGCGTCTTGACTCACCTTCGGCGATGCCGCAATCGGCCGAACTTGAACCGCTTGCTCGAAGGAGAAAAACAGCACGCTTGAATTTCTTAGCTTATCTCTATTGCGGTAAACTGGCAATAAAACCTGACGACTACTTGGACAAACACGCTGGTCGAGCCTCAGGTCACCAAGTCGTCACATCAAGTCTGTATTCGCAAGAACTAACTTGTATAAATGTTCATTCTTCCAGCGTGCAGTTACAGAGTGGAATTCATTACCATAAACTTCACCCTTTCCACGTAATATTTTGTGATTTATTGATATGTATATTTCCTTCTTTTTGTTTTCACCTTCTCCTGTTTGGATTGTTGTCCGCGGTATTGTACAAAAAAAAAAGTTGATTACGATGATGACGATGACTTCTAAAGCGGATCGGCTCTCTTTTCAGGCATACCATACAGCACGGACCAGTTTTCGCCGCAAGGTGAGCAATGCGCCGGAACCGCGACTCGCACTTTTCAGCCGACTGTTTACGTGCAGCAGAGACACGTGCGGACTGTTCAACTCCTTCAGAAACTAACTGCGACAGACTGAAAATAAGTGAAGTGGTAGAATTGATAAAATATCGCTTTTTCACAACGAGAGCTTCGCAGCTGAAGAAAGATTCGTCCCCGTTCGGAAACGTATTCTGCTGCAACTGCGAAGCCTGCTGAGAAACCCGTTACCTGTTAGCTTCATGTCAGGTGGATGACAGTCTTTTTCTTTCATAAACGTTCATCCCCCTTGCGGGCTTCCGCAGGACGGATTTGTCCCTGTCGATAAACCTCTTACTGTTTACGTGATATCATCAGCTCAACGCACACCAAAAGGCTGGTCATTGGCTGCAAGCATTATGAGGAAGGCTTTCTTCCTTGCTGACGTCCGGTCAAACGGGGCATCAATACATGGCGCAATGAATCAAACGAATTCCCACTGCGTTCATGCTGAATACTGAGGGTGAGGGGGAACTGTGCAAGGTGTAGTGCAGGTGCTTCAATTTACCCGTCGTTTCCTCCTCATAACCACTGGACAAAACTGGCAGGAACAATTCGCGTACGCAAGCGTTTGCGGTGGGACCGAAGCACTTAAAGGTACTGCCGAAAAAAGTTACGAATGGCCACTTAAATTGAACATCGATGTCACCGTTAACCGCAGATGCTGCTTACCCGCCTGTTTCTATCGCTTGTTTGTGCAACGTTGCTTTTCTTCCTCTGCCTTTAGGTTACGCCGCCCAAGGCTATGGTGCAATGCCCGGATATAGTAAGTGAAAGAACTTTTTTTGGGCGCCCAATGGCTTCATCACACTTTCACACCTACGGCACAGAAAGTTTTTGAGCTAAGAGCGTTGACCTTATGACAAGACAAGAATTAAGCTCTGAATTCACTCCGATTTCCCTAATCAAATATAGGCACGGCAGCGCGCAAAAAAAAAAAAAAGGAACGAAGGAAAGGAAAAAGAACTGGACAAAGAAGGGTAGCTTTCAATAGGACAAACGCAGACTTCCAATTGTATTAAAGGACTTCCAAAGCCCAGTGAGGGTTTTCGTCGCTCCAATAGTGAACGTTGTGGATGTTCACTTGGGCATTACGTGAGAAAGTAGCTTCATCGGTCCACAGTATTTTGTTGAAAAAGCCTGGGTCCTCTTCCGTCTTGATTATAATCCAGTTTTCAAGGTCCTTTCGATTTTGGAAATCGCGGGGATCCAACCTCTGGTGCACCAGCACGTGGTACGGAAGAAGTTGCCTTCTCTTAAGTGCTCTCCACACTGAAGACTTTGACACTCCAGCTTCAGCCCCCACACTACGAACACTTGCATTTGGGTCTAAAAAAAACTTTGGCAGAATATCTGTTTCCACGTTCTCGCCCCGGATTGAAGATTTGTCTTAAATGATATTGCGCGACATAAAAACGACACGGACGTGAGAGAAGACGACACACCCAGCAATCGCGCAAGCAAGCGCTTGGTGTGTCGTCTTCTCTCACGTCCGTGTCGTTTTTATGTCGCGCAATATCATTTAAGCAATGGATTACCAACTTGCCCGGAATGCTGCTCTCATTAAGATTTATGTCGTTTCTTCGTAGAAGTCCCAGTCTGTCTCAGCGTTTCATATATGCAAGCACAATCGTCATTGAGCTCGGACGCGTACCTCGATTCCAGCGTTGAAATAGCTCAACTGCGCGCCTTCTATGTCCACTTGACTTACCTAGAGCCAAAACCATATCTGCTCTTTCTTCATTGGAGTAAGCCATATCTGCTGCTCAATGTTGGTCACAGCCAAATAGCGTTGATGTGGAGAACACGCAGGGATACAGACGTCTGGGGAGCACTGGATATATTGCAGTTGGCTGGGATTGGTTCAAACGAGGTACATAAGGTATGATCTAGATTCGGTAAATTGGAAAAGCCTGCGGGCACACTATATCGGGGACTGATACGCCGGTCACGGTGCACAAGCGTGAAGCAAGACTCGGCCACCCGGTACTGCGACCACGAAGCGAAGCGCACGTGCGGGGTGCAAGATCAAAACGCCTGGTAGACAGCAAGTGTGAGAAGGAGAGCAGACGGGGCCAGTGCGAAAAGAGTTTTCATCTGAAGAAGACATTCGTAATCTTTCTTGAATGTAGCCAAATTTTTTTTTTACCATTAGTTAGTTTTGCCCCCGTGTGATTTATCCGCTGCTGTTCGAGCCCTAAGGTTTAAAGTTGTAGCATCATCGTTCAGTTCGAAAACTACTACAAGGTCGTTTGTGTACAAAGGCAAAATTGTAGCAGCCGTCATCGTCTTCCATAGTCCCCACGCGCTTCGCCCTTTCCTTCTTTCAAGCTGAATCAAAATGTGCTTTCGTCTTTTTTTTCGTGGCCTTAGACGCTTTATCGCTTTGGCAACGCTCGGCCAGCAGCATGCATTTGCACCGTCATGCGACAAGAGCCGCATGCCAAGATAACTACACCAGACATAACTCCCTGTCGCGGGCCAGTCTCGCTGCAGCCGACCTTGTTCATCCATCGCACGCTTGAGAGCAGCACAATAACAGTGCGCAAGCGTCCCGTCACGTGGTATATTTTTAATGTTTCGCGGGCTTTCTTTGGAACGCGGGAAAAAAGGACTACGTGAGACATATCGTGTTGGAAACAATTGAGAGGTTTCTGAAGGTGCCCTACAACTTTGCGTATCGCACTTACGGTCTGCAGCCAAAACCTAAAAAGTTGATTAATTAAGCATAACTAATCCGTTAATTAATAGGAAAATAAAAGATAGCCTGAGTAACTCTAGGCCAGTGCCAATATTATGCATTCGGTTCAGCTCGCGTCCGGCGTGCCTTTAATATTAGAAAGTTTGCCTCAAGTTATTTGGCAGAACCTGTATATATACATGAATAACTATGACTACGTGAAGCTGCATGAATGAAATTTGCTGGACTTCATAGAGAGTTGAAATGCACCGAAGTTTAATTTAGGCCGTCGAATTACTCGCAAAAATGGTCCGAAGCCGGCAAGTTACTAAATAAGTCACCGTAACTCGACACATACGAAATCTATCAAACGAAAAACGTATAACATGGACACTATAACGTAAAACTATTCCACGCTGACTTTATTCCATCCTTTACCTCCGACGAAGTATCGGTCGGTGAACCGCAGTGTTGTTGGAAAACCACAATGGCCCTGCTTGCGACAACTGTGGCTGCCAAGAAAGGATCAAGCACTTCCTCTGTGACTGTCCCTATTACAATGTGTCAAGAAAAGTGCTCGCGACTGCCCTTGCAGAACTGGACAATCGCCCCTTCACAGAGGAAAAAGTTCTAGTACACTGATCCAGACGGATTTCGGCACTCAAGGCCTTATGGGCTCTGTTCAAGTTCTTAAGGTCTTGTGAATTGTGCGACCGTCTTTGAATGTTGTAGCGCATATTGTGTAAACTTTTCTCATTTTTTTCTTTCTTTCACCTTTTATTCCGCTTACCCCTTTCCCCAGCACAGGGTAGCCAGCGGTACTTGGACTGGTTAACCTCCCTGTCTTTCCTCCACTTTTGTCTCTCTCACCAACGAAACACTTTCCTCCTTTATAGGTGGTCGCTTCTGTTTGCTTTCAAAGCGAATAGCATTGCCTGCTTTGACGGGCTTTAATACGTAGCATTATATGGCACAGTAAAACTTTAACTCGGGCAAGTTAGTTCATACTTGGATAAAGAACGCAGCGCGTCTGAGGCAAGGACAAGAAGAAATACAGTCATAGATCGCAAGTGCTAACAACTGGTTTTAAAGCGAAAGCTTTACTGGCCGCGAACTCCGTGGCGGTGCTCCGAGGAGGCACATGACGTCACAACGCGCGCCTCGCCGCGGATATTTCTCTCTCTCTCTCTCTCGCTCCCTATTCACTACTGCGCATGCGCCACTAGTAGCACCGAGCCACAGGTGTTCCGCCGCTGCGCAGCGCCGCGCTTTCCCGCCGCCGCCGTTTGGTATGACGTCACAACGCGTTCCTCGTCGTTGCGCTCGCTTCCGCTCGCTTCGCCAGCTGCGTCGCATGCCTGATAACATGTCGGAGGATTGAAAAGGGGAGCTCGCGTGCGCCGCAACCACAGTTGAGGCAGCAGTATGGACGGCGACAATTCTGATAAGCATGCGGAGGCCTGGAATCGACATCGGAACGAGATGAAGAGGAAACGAGTCGCCCAGGAAACAGACGAACAGCGCGCCGAACGACTGGCTAAACGCCGCAACATAGCTAGACAGCCAGACTAACCTGGACTTGCAATCAAGATTAACGAAGGCTAACCATGCTATGCCTTAGCTTTCGCTACTTATATCCTGGAATAGCCGATCTAAGCCACTGTCAGTTTATTTCACGAAGACATGCCTCTCATAAGCGGAGGAGTTTGCCAATTCACACCGTCGGTCAACAGACAGAGATCGTCACACATGTTGGAAATATATTCAGATACAATCCATGCACGGACAAATCTCGATAAACCACCACCACGAAATTTTTTTATTGTTACTATCATCTTTTGAGAAATACGCTGTTTCTTTGAGTGACTCAACGCACAGTATATGTACTGCACAGTGACTCAACGAAGCAGTACGTTTCTCGAAAGATGATAGTAACAATAGAAAATTTGACGGACGTGTTGTTTTGTTGGTATATGTGGCAGTGATTTGGCGGGATGTCTACCTGGTATCTGGATATATTTCGAACATGCTTTGGAACATTTCGAACAACTGGTGGTGCGACGAGGCAAACTTCTGCGCATATAAGAAAGAGGCAGGTCTTGGTGCAAATAAAACCAGCTCCTAGTCAGCCTTTGCGATGTTGCTTCATGTTTCTTCTTGTCTCAGTCGCGCTGCATTCGTTACCCAATTCTACAGCGAGTCAGTCGGGGAATTCCACGTGAAACCAGCAAGCCCATTTGCCAATATACAGCGAGAATGCGCGGTTGATAGCTGCCATCCTGAGCACCGCGACAAGCGTCCGCGATAACAATCGGCGCAACACACTCTACGAGCCCGCGCGCTTTCGCAGTTCCCCATGCGGAGACCGGAGGCGTTCAACCCAGGCGCCTTCGCTAATTAAGAGGTGGACAGCGAGTAGCAGTGGGTGGCCACGTCGCCGGCTGCGTCGCGGGGCAGTGGCGCCAACCGCGATCGCCAACCGCGCACAAGGCGTCGGACCATGGGGAACTATATGGTCCGACGTCCGGGCTCGACGCCGTGCGCGTCGGACCGCGTTGGCCGCGCCCGGTTACGTTAGCGGCGCCAGTGCGTCGAACCATCGGTCGAACTATAGACGCCGTTGTTCTCGCCAACGTGACGTAACGTGTGCGTGCGCTTACGCTGCGTCGGACTATATTTAGCCCTTAACGGAATCCCAGGCGGGGAGTTCGCCAATGTCGTTCGAAGGGGGCGAGTGCGGGCAAGCAGGTCTGCGCCAGAGACGCAAGCCACGCGTAAAGGTTCATTCACGCCGGGCTAACGCGACACCGACTTCGGTCTGCCGACTGTCGGCGACAGCGTTTTAACGCGAAAGCGTTAAGGAGCTAGTGTCGCAGAAAATCTGGTCTCGTCGGTGTCGGCCGTGAGCTATAAATCCAGGAAGGCACTCCATAAATAAAAAAATTGGAGGACGCTTAAGCTTCGCCTTCAAGTGTGGAACGCGATAGCGTTCCCGTCGACTCGCCAAGGGGTGTAAGACACTGCGCTACGGCGCAGCGATCACTTATGAGGCGCTCCGCATCGGACTTTGCACCCACCAATCACGCGGTGATCGCCGAGCAACGCAGCGTTCGGCGCGGCAACGAAACGTGCGCCTAAGCAAGCGGAACGAACCAAAGAACTCGGTGTCTCGGAGGGAGAAACGACCTACGCGAGCCAAACGTCGTGATCGGCACGGAAAGCCGGGCCGCTACGCGCCATGAAGGCCGACGTGATCATGGGGCTGACGCCTCCATGGGACCGTCCTCTATCTCGCTTGGGAGCACCACGCAGACGCATGACTCCTCGGAAGCAGCTCGGCACTCATCGCAGGGGACGCTTTCCCACCAGACGCGCTACGGCGCAGCGATCACGTCAGACGTGATCGCGCGCGCTGACACCGTGCATGCCTGTTAATTCAGTTAGCGAGCGAATGTTTACAAGTTGATACGGCCGATAAAACTACCATCATTAATTCGCAATCGCACTTCGCTATCGCAATTGATGCTTCTCCTTTCGAGCGAAACTGTGTCTTTTTTTCTTTAATGCTGCTGATTTTCGCAGTTATACGGGGTGTCGCACGTAACTTGAGCCAAACTTTAGAAATATGCAAATGCTACGTAGCTGAGCCGAACCGAGGTAATGTTGTTTGCCGCCGCTTGGAGATACTCATAATATTTTTGCATGTCCCCTAATTAGATAATTGGTCTTAGTTAATCAACTTCCTAATTATTATAGTTAGATTAAAGCTATCATTGAGAAATTGTAGAGCAACTCGAAAAAAAGAAATTCGTCAGCCCTTCCACTCTGTGAAGGACGAGCAGCGTACACCTGTGGTGTGTGTTACCTCAATCGACGCATCTATGTATATATAGGCATTATTATTATTATTATTATTATTATTATTATTATTATTATTTTTATTATTATTATTTTTGAAGGACACAAGGAATACATCTTTTCACTGTGGAGTGATTTATTCTTATTCTTCTATGAAGTAGCGACGTGTGCAAGCATACCGCCGCACGCAGACGGGAAATCCACAATATTATTTACAACTTCACTGTGAACTGCGTAATAATGATAAGTACGTGAAACACGGCGTAATGCTAGAGTCGTCTTCGCGGCTAATTGTCATATAACTTGTTCCGGGACAGTTTTGATAAAACAAGTTACAGCCGTTCTCTCCAACCATACTCCATCCGTAGACGGCCATGCATTGACAGCAGGCGGGAATTCTGTGACGTTTACAACTGCACTCTGAACTAACTACGCCAAGTAAATGAAACTCGGCGTAATGATAGAGCCGCCTTAGCGGCCAAATTCAGTATGATTTTTTTCCAATATACCTACGTTAGATTGATAGCTACAGAGCATTCGCGAGAAACTGGAGACGAACATTTTTTTCGTGTCGGCGCAACGCGTAAATGCGGACAGACATCGACCATCGCCGGAGGGTAGCTATATATACAGCTTCGCTGTAAAACTTCCGATACAGCTTTCTGTTTCTCAATACGTGCCACTCAAAAGTGTTTTTCTGAGCGTGAAAGAAGCCCCCGAATACATGCAAAATTGCCGCTCGACTGGCAGCTTGAGGCACTTTGCATGTATTCGCGGTCTGCTTTCACGCTTGGAAAAACACTTTTATGTAGCACGTATTGAGAAACAGGAAGCTGTATCGGAAGATTTTCGTGTTGCTCTGCAATTTTCTGATTGACACTTTTCGTCTAATTACAATATTTTAGAAGTTGATTAATAAAGTAAGACTAATTATTACGCGGAATGCAAGAAATAATCCGAGTATATCCAAGCGACAGCACGCAACATTACCTTGGTTCTGTCCTCCTGCGTGGAAGTTTGGCTCAGGTTAAGGGAAACACCCTTTATGCGCCACTTGGTTTTTACATAGATTGTGTAAATAGTATGGCATTCGTTGAGCATACATAATTATTCAACCCGTGTATAGGCTTCTTGTCTGCGCCCCTTGACACCCCTGATGTTTTAAATAAACGTGATTTCATTTGACGCGATTTGATGTGCAGTTATCTTACGGCAAGTACGTTTTCTATTGCAGTGCAGCTAGGAGGCGGAGAGTACGAGCAGTCGTGTAAGTTTTGCTCTGTTGCGGATACGCTGGTGCATCAAGAGTACTTCTGCTCCTTGTGGCACCTGCTGCAAGTGTGAAGATCCGAACGGTTCATATTAGAAAGTGCGAAGTGAACGTGTGTTTTCCGTGACGAAATATTCACGGTGGGCGTCAGTAAGTGTGTCGTTAAAACTGGGTTCTATTTAGACTGTACTGATTAGGTTCCTAATTATCTGCTTCATAGCACACCATGCTGCAACTGTGAAACTGAAGCCAGTCAGGTGTCAAGGCAAGCGAGTGATTAACAGCCTTGCCACTCTTCGCTCGCAGTTCCCATACAAGGGGGAGGGGAGGTGTATAGGGAAAAGATGTGAAAAGACAGAGACGCCGCTACTGTAGACACGATAGCGCTTGCGGGCAAATGGGATAAATTTCAGTTAAAAGTCCGGTGTGGTACGTTTCCGCTATTTCTGAAAAATAAACACAATATAACTGCATCAAGCGGACAACTTACGCAAGGCGTGCAGATTCAGAGCCGCATTAAAGAGCACCGTAGGATCTAGGCGACACTACGAGAGCGGTCACGTATCAAATCAGCAGTTATGTGCCCGCGGCGGTAGCTTTGTGGCTATGGCATTGCTCGAGGTCGTGGTTTCGATCCCGAACTGCAGCAGCCGCATATCGATGGGGGCGAAATAAAGAATAACTAGAAAAAAAAAGACGCTCGTGCACTTAGATTTAACGAACACCCCGGTGTCAAAATTAATACGGAGTCTTCCACTACGGCGTGCCTTATAATCCGATTGTGGTTTTGGCACGTACAGCCCCATAATTCAATTAAAATTTAACACTTCAGCCATGATGTGATGTGCCATTGAGGCAATGAATATACTCAATCCTCTCGGAGATAACGAAGTATGGCGCACAACACCGCCTCAAGCAAACACATCTTCCCTGTGTGTTCTGTGCACTACGCAGACAAACAGCAGTGGTGCACGCAAGGTAACGTTTAACATAAACTCGCCACTCTCGTGTAGCACTAAACGTTGACGAAACTAAGTATTCACCGTCAACGTCACCGCTAATTATCGTTAACCAAAGCAAACATCACGGAAAGCTTCCCTTACATAGATTTCCACAGTGTGTGGGATCTGCGTACCCGTGCTAGGGTGGCTTCTAGCCACCCTACCCGTGCCCTCCAGCGCATACCGGAGTCACTCCTGGTTGCCAGACGCCGGAGGTGAAACCGAAACTCGCTGAGCCGGAACTGTATGCTCCCACAACTCCTTTATACAATGTTAGCTAGTGGGGAATTAAACTTGATGATCGGAGATGGCGACTACAGATATGAGAAAGTGGGTTCCAGTCAAGGGATGTTCTGGGGATGAAAATATTGACGATATGTTTTGTTTAGACATAACCCCGACTTTATTACAATAATTAATCCTAGCTGACCCGTATGAAGAGGGAGGAATGAGCGTGTCGTAAATGGTAAGGATATGATCATAAATTTTAGGAATATTGAAAGGCGGAAATATGTACGGTGAGAAGCAAGACAAGCTCGAATGAGTTTTTCATGACGCACATGCTAGTGATTAATCGGAGGCGATAATGACTCTAGTGGTGCGGTGACAACCGTACGGCCGCAGTCGTATTTTGGTTTTCCAGGAGTAAATATATGCTGAAAGGTTGACGGAAACATCGATAAGAGAGCGTTAAGCTAGTTAGGGCGAAAAAAAATACGTGTTGCAACTTGTTGCGTACTCCAGGGTAGCGTATCGTACTGCTGCCGAGTAGTAGCGGCGCCTGCCTATCGAAGCTCGATCGACGTTACTTAATTGGGTAGCGTGGCGTTGTCGGCGGGCTGCAGGCATCCGGTAGACCATGGCGACCAAGCAAGGGCGAGACGATTTTTTAGTGTGAAACTTGCGCGGTTTATTCAAAAGTAGATGAAAGAAAATGAGAAGAGCATGAAGTCATCAAAAGTACATTTCGGAGCCCCTTAAATAGGCTCTCTACAATCGTGGGCGGGATCTTGCTTCCGTCAACGTCACGTGACCGGCACAGAAAGGGGGCCCTTCCTCCTCTGGTTATACCGAGCCTGCTGAAAGGAGGAAGTCGTCACGCCTCCTGGAATTGTAGACGCCTGTTCTGCGCGTTGCGGATTCGTGGAAGTTCTCCTCTAGGTCCATTTCGAGGAAAGGGCCTCTCTAAACTCGCACACACACACACACACAAAAAAGAGGCCTGTACACTGCGGGGCTTCCGGCAGACACTCGAAACGGTCATGGTGAATTAGGAAGTCACGCTTCATTTCGACGAGGCCTGGTGGAAGAAGGTCGGGTGAGAGAAAGTTCTTTGTGGTGCCGGACGCCAACAATAGCAGGCGAAGTCACGCCTCATTTCGACGATGCAGGGTGAGAGATGGTCGGTTGAAATTCCTTTCAACACGTGGTGCCAGAGGATCTGGTAAAAAAATTTTGGAATCGAATGCAAATATTCGAAAAAGAAAAGCGACCTTCCAATATAAAATTGAACAATGAATATTTTCAGTTAAAACTAACTGAAATATAAAGGTTATGTGGAATCTGAGTCTGTTTGAGATGTTACTTTATACACGGGGTGTAGTGATACGAAGGGGGCGTACAGAGAACGCTGTCATTTCACAGCTTGACGCAGGCCCCCGCATTGGCGATCACAGCAATCACAAATATAATTAGCCTATAACTTTTGACAAATTATACACAACATTACGCAAATAACAAAAGAAAATTGTGTACAAGAAATGCGAGCTTACACCATCTTACAGGAATACATAAAATATAAGCATATATTCCTACACAGACAAATGCAATCTTCTACAGAGACGCAAACAAACAAACAAACAAACAAACAAACAAACAAACAAACAAACAAACAAACAAACAAAGCACACGGTGTACATTATTATACAAATATTTTTCTGCTGGATGCAGAGCAAGAACGAACAAAGCAAACATACTGCTCTTTTGCAAAAAAAAAAAGCACCAGACCAAAAACAATTTCGAAGCGTCTGTTGTCCTTCAAGGGGAGTATGGTAGCGCGATTCAAAGACGGGACAAGAGAAGACACAAAGGGACACACACAGCGTCTGTTGTCCATATGTTGTTTTTACAGTCGGTACTTTTAGCATTCATTTTTGCCTGTTGCCTATATAGTGGTACTGTTTTCTGAATTGGCAATTTGCTTAAGAAAACCCGATATAGTTTTAGACTCTTATAAATTTCTAAGATCTACACAGTCGATAAGTTTACATTGTTGCGAGTGGCATCACCCTATGTTTAAAAAAAAAATTCAAGTGTATGAAAATAACTGGGCACAGGCTCAATTACGCGTAGGAAGTTTTTTTGCAAGACACTTTGCGCAGATTTTCTTGCGTGATGGTAGCCCAAGCTAAATGACAATAATTGAAATTGAAATTTATTGCATATATAATATAAATGCATTTAGGCATGAAATATATACAGAAGGAGTATAGTCAAGGACTGTAAGGGCGAGACCTCCTGTTAATACTTCCAACAGGAAAATAAGATATGTTATTACAGCAAATGGGTGGCGCATACATGATTAAAGTAAGAGCACAAATACGTAATAAATAATGAAACAGGTATGAGAGAAAAGAAAGAAATATAAATAAAATACATAAAAAGTCAGCTTTGTACACATTGCAAGAACGCGCGCAACTCGAAGTTACATGAACTAAGGGCAGAATATTCTCTTAAGTTTAGTGGGTAGGGTATTCCATAGTGAAGTTGAGGCAAAATTAGCGGTGAATTTTCCATTATTAGTACTTGGTTTAGGCAACAAGAAGTTATTATGTGAAGCGAATCTCGTAGAAGTGACATGGGGGGAAGTGATCTGGGTTAATAAGCTCGATTGGGAGATTTCCATTGACGAATGTGTAAAATAATATGCCGAAGGCGTATTTGTTTAAGTTATCCAGTGGTAGTATGATGTGATCACGAAGCAACAACGAAGCATTAGCTGTGGGTTTGTTAAATGTCGTGGTACGTGTAGTCTGATCTTGAATGTGCTGCAATGGGGACAAATGCGAGGAGCACAAGTGTTGCCCCATGTAGAGATACAATAATTAAAATGACCGTGAATAAATGCGTAATAAAGTGGTAGCATAGTTTTAATATCAAAGTGTGACCTAGAATTTAGTACAATTCTAATGCCGCATCTGATTTCTTCTTTAGTGAGTTGATATGCGTAGTAAATTTCAGATGCCTATCCAATTTTACCCCCAGGAAGGTAGTATTGTGAGAACCAAATATGTCATTAGCAATGAGAATAGATCGAGTGGCAGAACTGTACCTGTTGTGGGAAGAAAATATTTAAAAAATTAGACTTCTTAGTGTTAATTTAGTCCATTACTCCGGCACCAGTTCAATACATTGGCGGCGTCTTTGTTAATTTTAGATAATAGAAAGTCTATACCTGCACTTATTACGGTAGTGTCATCAGCATAGAGTATACATTTAAATGAGCTTAGGCATAATTGAAGGTCATTGATATAGATTAAGAATAAGAGAGGACCAAGAACAGAGCCTTGCGGCGCACTAGCATTGGTTACTTTAGGTAATGAATAAGTGCCAGATATGTATACTGACTGATTTCGATTTTGTAAGTAACTGCGGAGTAAAGTTAAAGCGGGGTCGGTTATTCCAATCGATTCTAGCTTCTGAAACAATATGCAATGAACAATGCAATCGAATGCCTTTGAAAGGTAAATGAAAAACGCAGAAAGCAGAGATTGAAAGAAACTAGCTGTTAAAAATCATAACTTTTTGTGGCAGTATATGGTGATTAGGATAAGCAATATCAATTACCTGTGATAATTTTACTGCAACTAATTACTGCTGCTGCTGCTACAACTATTACTACTACTATTACTATTACTACTACTACTACCACAAGTACTGTCTACTACTGCTGTTACTATTACTAGCTACTATATCGTTTGCTGTAAATGTTGAAATTTAGTTCTGATTCATTACTCAAGTTGTTTATGTGTTTTTCTTTGTTTACTACGTCAATATCTCTTAACGGGTAATACTACAAACCATTCTTCTGAAAGTTGGAAAAAAAATGTGTTATTATGTAAATATCTACCTTTTTGCACCTATTAGGTAATATGTAACAACATCGCTGTACCGACTCTGCCGGGCCTAGTCGCACAAGTGCTCGTGGACTTGTGCTCGAGACCAAAAATATCCTTTGTTGGACAGGCCACTTCATTGCAGAGGCCGTGCACCGCACCGCCGACAATAGAGCTGACCAAGCACGTCCAACAAAAGAAAACATTTAACATTAATTCAAAAGAGACTCAGTAAATCGCTAATCTTATTGTGCACACTTTGTCGGACCGAATGGGTTATTGCAGCGAGATTTTCAACACCACGTTGAAACGCAGGAACTATGCATGAAGCTGCAGATCGTTCATTTCCTCTGTCGGGTCCCTTTACGTCGAGGTTCTCGGTTCGTTTGAAGTATCATCACTGTTGGCTTCGTTGACGTTCGCGTTCTTTGCGCTTGAGATGGCTTTGGAGACGTCGTCGGTCGTCAGTTACGATTACATAATCTCTTCGTCATCAATTGTGACGTCAGCCGTCGCACCCGCTGATGTGTTGCAATGAGCAGCTCAGCACGAGTTGAGCGATTCCTGGAGCAGTGCAGTAGCACTGATGGGTTGAGTGTCGGTGCCATTAGCGCAAGCGCAGAGCTCAACTCTGCGGAGGGCATTGGCGCTACGTGGCATTTGATGTAGAGCAATAATTAGGCTGCAGGTGATGCTTAATTCCTTCATTGCACGGGCTTATTCGTTGTAGTGGTCTTCGCTGTAGAGCCGTTTGCAATACAATGCGAAAGGATAGGGATTCCGTGGGGACAATCTATCCTTCGTTATACATGTCATTTCGCTGTAGAGGCTTTATACTGTACTATTAATATGCTGCTACTGCTATTATACTGCTACTACTCGTACTACTACTGCTACTGCTAGGTACAGCGGTCATTTCTGCTACTCCCTGCTACAACTACTGCTTCTGGTTCTACTACTATTGTGCTACTGTACTGCTACTACTATTATAATACTACATTGCTGCAACTATTATACTGCTATACTGCTACTACTATTATATTACTACAACTCGTGCTACTACTAGGACTACTACTAGTACTACTACTACTGCTGCTGCTGCTGCTGCTGCTACCAGGGCTTAGTAGTGTGCGTTGAGGGGCTAGTTGGTGCATAATGACAGTATAGGCGGCTACAGTTCGCATCTGTACTTGTTGGAACCCCCTGTACTGTCATCACTGTTAGAGCTGCCGCCCGTTTGCTCCGAAATGATTTGGTGTCCTCGCGTGGCTTTTCTGGCAATTTACAGCGCCTGCTTTTTTCCCCGTTTCTTGTTTTCAGCTGGTCTTCAGACCACGCGCGGCGTCACTGGGGGTGAGTTCTTATTTTTCAGGGGGGTGTAGCTCGAAGTGAACTGTGATTTCACTTTTTTGAATAAACGCAGCTCTGATGCTTCCGCTGAAGGGAGGGGGGGTAAAGCACTATAATTTTTAACTACTTGGACTAATTAAGCTTACAGGATCGGAAATGGGAATTTATATACATATGCATGTACAGAAATGTAGGGACTACACATATACAAAAATATAAAACCCCTTTAATTGTAACATAACTAGTGAGAAAGAAGAGCGAAATGTACACGTTGAACAATGAAACTATATAATTAAAAGGCAGACCTGCATAACAAATTAGAGGTTAACAGGCGTGTAATGCTTTTGTGAAATAAGCTAGAAAATAATAATCGAAACATGGTTTGCTGGTGTCGCATGGAATAATAACAAAAAAAGGAAACATCGAAACTGTATGCGATAGAAGACAATACAATGCACAGGTTGGGTGTCAGTATATAAAGATGAACAAGCAAAAAAAAAAAAAAAACACATAAACTTTGCACTGCGCTTGACACGTTAAGACGATATTACATTGTGTTAGCGCGAAATGTCCAGATGACATGGAAAGTATACCCTGGCTGGTCGAGGAAGCGATTTTGTCCGGAATAGGTCGTTCCACATCCGTACTTGTCGGCGAAGAGTCGAGTGGTGGTGGTTCGATGGTGGTGTGTCCCACCATAGATGCGCATGAAACTGAGCATACAATCTTCTTGACGTCTGCAAATAATATTGCAAGATGTGTTAGTCTGCTACTCACATCCCATAATCGCGTAATTTGAAATTGCCGTGGCTACTGCTTATCAGCATCACCAAGCGCGCAGCAGTGTAGAAACAGAATGGTCTATTCCATTTTGTCTGACTTTCCATTGGCGCCAAATGTTATGTCGAACTGTGTCCGGCGTTTACTAAATAAAGCGATGCCTAGGAATATCTGTCTTGAATGTAGCATGCGCGGTATTTGAGAGCATTTTCTATCCGTATACTAATCTACTAGGCGCCGAAATGTTTTGTACTTGCAATACTTGCTTGTATTCTATCTTTACTGTGTATTGTGTTGCAATTGAATGTAAATTGCTGATGTTGTAAACCAAGAACCAAGGTGGCTCGGCCGCTTTCAAGTGACATGTGTTCAATTTTAGCTCTGGTCTGCACACATCATTGCGATGTAAATAAACTGAACTTGTACTAGAGCTCCCACGACTCCTCGTGAAAAAAGTTGGCCGAGCAGTAATTCTGCCGACTGCTTCCGGTGGCGGTGTTTCTCGGCTGTGATCGTGTTCTTCATCGCCGGTGCCTGTCACTGTGGTTGTTGGTTTGAGAGGACGCCGAATCGCGGTTTGCGCATGTGCGTGCGAGATTTTCCCCGTGTTTAATGCGCGACATCTTTTCTTTTCCTCCTTTCCCCTTCTTGTTCCAGTGAGCGAGATGTCGTCAGGTGAGTGTACTGCGCAAGGCGACGTGTACCTAGCGGCCACCGACGCCTGTAGGGCGCAGTGATGCAGTCCTCGAGCAGCACCCAGCCGTGCAGGCGAAGAAGTTCGGTGAGGGTGGCGCCTACAACTTGTCGCTGGAGGCGATCGACGCGTACTGGAGGGAGTTGTTTTGCTTGAAACGAAAACGCAGGTTAACAAACTTGAAGGGATGCTGAGTTGACAAACAGGAAGAGTTGTTATTGGGAAACTGCCTTTCTTGAATAGTACAGAAAGAGCCGTCGCTTTCGTGGTTTGGCCAACTGCATTAAACTGCGACGTTTAACATTCCGTAGCTGCGCTGTGGCTGTGGGTCACGAGGGACGCCGCCTAGCGACGGGTTCCGGATTCATTTTGGCCGCCCGAGCTGTGTGCGAGCGTTTTGCCTCCACCGGAAAGCGGCCACTTCGGCCGACGTCGAAGCCTCTACCTCGTGCTCATTAGCGCAGCTCCATAGAAATGGGGCTACCGCGGGTTCGACGAGGCCTGTTATACGTGAGCAAAAACGAAAGACGTGCAGCGAGGCCGCCCTCTCTTGTGTTTTGACGGCATCTGCATGGTTAATTTTTCATTCGACTGCATTGCACGAGTGCAAAAACGGAACTTCTACGAGAAACCGTACTGCGACATGCGTGACACCACGCTGATGCAGCGGCGGTGGGCTTAATTCGGCGCGAAGTTCGAGAAACGGAAGTCTGGCTATCATTTTCTTTTCTAGTAAACAACGACTGACTGATACATTGAGGCAGATATGTATAAAGAGTGTTTTTTTTTTTCACTGGAACTCGATAGTCTCCTTTTATCGAGACAAGGAGGAGCGCAAGAAGGGCGGTGAAAGTCGTAACACGGGAGCCGCCTGCTGCGCTGGTCTTTCGAAACGTCTCGACTCTCCCCTTCGATAAGGAGCTCGGCAGGGTTCACTGAAGGGATATTAGAGACAAATTTATTTAGTTCACAGTGGAATCCTTTCACAAGGCTATTTTGATTCGTCTGGAACAAAAATAAAATATTGCAGGATCTAGTGATAAAATTTAAGCCCTTGTGCGTCGTTGCGACGTCGCAACTTTACAAGTATTTGCAGATATTTTGGTGGACCATTTTAGCGCAGGTAAGGTTGCTTTGGTAGGCAACGCCTTTGCTGACAAAAATTCCCTAGACCCGAGCTGACGTGGTGCTTGAGTCAGGGCGGTTAGGTGTCGCCACCCGCCTTTCTAGGTCCCTTCCGGGGTCACCTTTTCGCGATTGGAGTCGGCCTTAGCGCAATCGTTTGTTTGCCGATACAACTCAATTTTGTATACGTGTTCTGAGTCATTTCCAGAGGGGACGCTCCATGGATGACGTGCTCTGCCTGCAATATATCGCTTTATTCAGTCGCGGTCTGAAAAAAAAAAAAATAAGAGTGTAAGGAGCGTGTGACCTCTTCGTTTGTGAGCGCTGTTCGCCACTGGGTTTTGGTTACGATATGTCCAGCATCGGGATTGGCTTGCTTTACGAACCGTTCTAGCTTAAGAACGTTTCTGCGAATAATTTTTATTCCCCCTCCTCTCCCCTCCCCTGCACCCTCTTGAGCGCACCCCATTAGCCTTGCGGCTACCGACTTCTTAAAGGGGCCCCGAACCACCCATCTGGCTCGGTGAAATAAGATATTCCGCGGGTAGCATGCGCTGCTCTGAACATTTCAGCCAAGTTTTGATGTCGAACGCGGTGCGTAGAGCTCTCGAGCGGATCGGGAAGTCACCTCTCTCTCAAACGCTCTTTTAAACAGAAAACCCAGACCTCACTCTCATCTAGACGCATTATTTCGTCATTCTCTTAGATGGCTGCTATTGGCCTGGCGTCAAGCTACCCGGTGGTGTCCCTGTATAGGCGTAGTGCGCGCCGATGGACGCGCCACTGATGGCGGCCTTGCGCAGAACACACGGGAGAGGAGCCAGCTGCGCGCCGTAGTTTGTTGTGCCGTTGATAGTGCTTCTCTCTCTCTTATTCACGTCTTCGGAGCAAAATAGGCAACATCCTTTGCATGTGTGGGGTGGCCAAAGCTTCAAGAAATGTTTGAGAAGAATTGTTGCAGGGTGGGGGGCTCAAATACCGGCGAAAACGTGCCGGCGATACGGTTCTAATCATTCCCCGCAAGGTCTCATCAGCGGGAGCAAAGGTAGCAATGGATCGTCGCTTCGGTGGGAAATTTCTTGTTCTCATCCTTTCCTTTTTCGTGTCGGTGTTTTTTTCCACTCGGTTATAGTTAGACGCGTAAGCGACGAAGTTCGTCTGCAGTGCAGCATGCGGTTTAAAGGCATTTCGCTAAAGTTCGGAATGCCGTTTGCCGCTTATATTGTTTTCCGCCTCTTTACCGCGTTGGGCTAGCTAGGCAGCACGACTGTACGAGCGCATTGTGTTGTATGCTAAAGCTACAGCAGTTTGCAAGAACTAAAATTGTTAGTTTTATGCGGCCCGGTAAATCCTCGCACCAGCTGTCGCGCACTTCATGTTTTTACATCTATTTTATTCGTGGCTTCACACATGCTTAACTGTTACTAGTTGCTTCATGCATAACTCTTGTTGATTCTTTTGAGCTGCGAGGTTTTCACCCTGCCTCGTTAGTAAAGGGTATAAATCACGCTGTGCCTTATCGGAATTATACCAAGTAAGTGCTTCTTTAAGAGCTTTATTCTTTTCGCCCGAGGGCATCTTAGGTATGGGGATTTTTTGAGGAAACTTATTTAGAAGATAGGTAGTTCAGGGCGAGAATTACTAATAGTTGCTGCATATGGTATTTTTGTTCCATTTTTCGCTCGCGTCACGTTTGCGAAGTCATCACACCTCGATGGTGTCTGAGCAGAGTTAACCCGCCGAGTGTTTTGTTTCACAACGCAGTCGCTTCTTGCATGTGGATTTTGTACTGAACTGAATTATTTCTTATTATGCTTACGCCGCAGAGGACTAAACCCGGCCTTGCCGCCAGCGCTCATCTACTTTGACTGGCGCTGCTCTGCCTTTAAATATATCATGTGGCACCTCTCTCTAGTAACATTAAAAAAATAAGTACTGAAAGGTTAGTCAGACTTTAGCTTTGTACGTTTCGAAGCAGCTCGCTTGGGGAATTTAAAATTGCAAAAACTGCAGCGGGAACGGCAGTTCATCGGCGGTACAGCGCTAACACGCGCTTTTATTAACCCATGAGTTTGGTGACTTCGTTGACTAGCGTACGCGTTTCCATCAATAAATTCGCAATTACTCTTCTTTGACTGCACTTATTCGGCGATGTCACATGTATTCATCGGCAGAAAAATCACAACCACATATGCAGACATCGCAACGTGAGGATTTGTTTGATATAAGTCTGCGCTAACGACGGGTGCTTATTATTGAGGTACAGAAGCAGCATTACGGCAGGGGTAGAATTTAAAAAAAAAGAACGCGATCGAGACATCGCATTAGTCAACAAAATTTATCGGCTAGTTAGCGTGAGCTCCACTTCATGTAATTGGGTGTCATGGTGGTTGTCTGCGGGACGCACCTGGCACGTATGTGGACGATGTTGTCCCAAACACCAGTGACATCGTGTTCATACCCGCTACCACAGAGGTCAGCGTCTTCCCTACAGCTGTCGCCGCAGAAGAAGCAGTCTGGCGCCCGAACAAAGGATAAATTCCCGCCGCGATGTTCAACCGTGCTTGCTGTAAGGAGTTGTCTGCTACTGCTCCCGCGCGTACTGTTGGAAGCGCCCGCTAGGTGGCTATCAGTGGCGCCTCTATTAGTGTCACTGGAAAAAAATTCAGAGTACCGCATTCGTTTTCCCCGCGTCGCCGACGCGTTCATTGGCCCAACCGTACCACGTGACTTTGGAGTGCCATATACACGGAGGAAGGAAACTAAGGAGAGGCCCTACCCCCTCCGCGCGCTAGGAGAAAAGTGTGGCGGAAATGACGTAGTAGGTTCTTATTTTTTTGCTGCTTTTTTATTTTTTTTGTTCTATGGCCACGCCTTTTGGGCCACAATGGCGGCGTTGTTATGGTTTTGAGCGCTCACACGTGTTGCTCTGGCAGGTTTCGGGCCGTGGCAAAGGCGCCGAGTGGGCGGGTTTGCGTTAGTCACCGTGTCTTGTTGCGCTGTGTTACCTGCACCGTGCTCTGCCAGATGTTGCGCGAGCGCGCGCGACACCACGCGCAGCGCGGCGTGGTTTCGCGAAAGATGTAAACAAGAGAGGAGGGTGGCCCAAAAGGCGGAGCATCGCCATGAGCAACGCCAAATTCCGGCTTCACTTTTGCTTCACAAAGAGTGACGTCAGGGCCTCTCCTTAGTTTCCTTCCTCCGTGGCCATATACCTTCCAAGCGCCGGGCGGGCCGGCTGAGTTAGAGCGCAGGCAGCGCAGGTTCCCTACGTTTTTTGGTGTTCCGATTGTCGCGCTCGCGTTTGACTGCAAGGAAATCATGTCTGGCTGCTGCGCCTTCGGATGCAGCAACCGAACTGAGTCTGGAAAGACTTTTTTCTATATTGCGACCGGGAAAAATGACTGAGGGCGTCGTTCTGCGTAGTTACACAGAATCGGCCGGGAGAACTTCAAGCCTACAAAAAACACCCGCGTGTGCGAGGTATAAGTACACTTTGCTTGTGCTTTTCGGCACTGTTTTAGAAGATATTTAAGTGAAGTGCACGCGGTGTTAGCGATGCTACGAAAATAGGAGTTCATTGCAGGGATCGTTCGCGTCTTGCACGTTTGACGCGGGCACACGGGTACTCGTTTGTTGCTCAACACACGCGGTTATTCCGTGCTCGTGGCATGCGAAGGCACACTTGTCGCGCGAGAATTCCGCGTCCTCACGTGCACCAGGTACTCGCATGATTTCTCCGCGCACGTGAGCGCGCTCTCGCCTCGAGTCACTCGAGCCATATGGCACTTGCTTTTCGCAGATTGTGACGATCGCAGTCAATAAAAACATGGTCAATACGAGGCCCATGATACTTCCTTCTTTCCACTTATCCTTTGCTCATTTATACATACGCATTTCGAGCTTGAAACCAATGGCCAGGTGATATTACCAACACATGCTTCAAATTTTGAGCTTGTAAGCCGAGCAGATGCAATGAACTGAAGTCAGCATACATATTATGTTTTATATTGGAATGCTACGGTGCATACCCAAATAATGTTGTGCTTGATGCATAACAAGAAATAAAAAACAACAGAACACCCAGTAGCTTTAGTTTCACTCTGTCACTATGAATGTTACATAAACCGCTCTAAAAGCACAAGAATTTTATACATCGCATATGTAACTTAGAAAAAAAAAAGTGGTGCGTCACGAGCGGGCATTCCTGCTTTTTTTTTACACAGGCAGCAAATCTTGGCAGTCTAAGAAAACCGCCATAAATAAGTTGAGAAGAGTAGCCGCTCATGAACGCACTAGACAGCCGCGTTCATAAATCGCAATGTAGCAAACTCTCGCTCATAATCAGTGTACAGAAGTACATATACGTTGCTGCAATCACGCAAACGGCTCATATTGGCCTTCCCCAAGATTTAGTGCACAAAATGGTCATCGAAGTTGGTTTTTACGCCTGCTGTGCACAGATCGTATTACGATCACGGCGCAAACACCGGTGCGCACACGGCAGTCGCAGTGTGTCGTGCGTATACGGCGGACGAAGTCGCCCGGCAGAATCGAGAACGCGCGGTATCCGTTTACAAACTAAATTAAATGTATCCGATTTAGCTTGTAAGATTATACAATGAACGTACGTGCCTGTGACACTGTCAGGTGTTGGTTTCGTCCTGATTGGAAACATTCAATAAGAAGCCGACGGCGGTCCGCGACGTTCATGCCCAAAAGCACAAGCTTGCCTCATTCCGGTTCGAAGTGACGAAATGTTTCCTTCGTAGCTCGCTCCGCGGAAGGGGGAAAAAAAACGCGTGCATAAGCTCCCGATAGCAGCGCTAAGCTGCTGCCCACAATCGTAGCACAGTTCCAGCAGTAGACACGATCGGCGTGCAAAACAACCACCGGCTGCATTACTTCGCACAAAATGACATGTTATTTTCGTTTTTAGCAACCATTATCGCAACCTTGAGCGATCGGAAAGCGCGTTTCCCCCTCTTGGCCGGCGGAGAAGGGAAGCTTCGTTCCGGCCGCGAAGCTCTCCACATCTCTGTAAGGTGCCTTGGGGATGTCTCGTGCCGAAGATGCCCTCTCGGTGAGCGCATATTTCACCCCTCATCTTTTAAGAGGTTCAATACATACAAGCATTTGCCTAGCAAACCAGATTTTTTTTTTTTCAAGGGAATTTTCCACGTCTCAGTAATTTCTCTCGTCGTATTCGAGTGCTGATTGCCGTGTTATAGTTTGTTAACGAAGCTTTCCCTCAAGTCTAAATATTTTAAGGCAGTTTTCCTAGCCTCTAAAGCCGCTCGAGTTGGCTCTTCTCCTTGAGCGGCCATTTTTCCTAGAAAGTATGCCTTCCAACTACTCGGAATCAGCATAAACCGACTATCGCGGACAACATGAGTCTCTTTCCACGTAAGTGTGAGGCTCGGAGCAGGAGCTGTGGCGCTTGAAAGTAGCCTGGCGCCTGACGAACCAACCGACTGAGCTATCTTTCTGGGCAACATCGAAGGGTCACGAGTTCAAATCACCTGTTATGTTCCTTTTTTTTTGCTGCCCCTTTTTCTTTCTTTTTTTTTTTTTTTTAATGTCTTTTCCTTTATTTTATCACTGTACAGGAACCCTCCTAAAAAAAAATATATATATATATTTATATAGATCTTCAAATATTTATGGCCTCACACTCACATGTGCAGGTCATAAATACCAGGTTCTCTAGCCGAGTGCCATCCATGCGGTATAACCGAGCTCAGATTGGTCCACCTTGACTGACCAAGTAGGGCACCACTGTAGGTTAAATGAGGCGTACAACTCCTGCGGGACCCGCCGTGGTTGCTCAGTGGTTATGGTGTTAGACTGCTGAGCACGAGGTCGCGGGATCGGACCCCGACCACGGCGGCCGCATTTCGATGGGGGCGAAATGCGAAAACACCCGTGTACTTAGAATTAGGTGCACGTTAAAGAACCCCAGGTGGTCGAAATTTTCGGAGTCCTCCACTACGGCGTGCATAATCAGAAAGTGGTTTTGTCACGTAAAACCTCATAAATTAATTTTTAATTTAACTCCTACGGGGACGGTAGAGTATCCGTCTCCAGTGCAAGAGGACCGTGATTCAAATCCCGGTCTGCACCGGAAAATACAAAAAAAAAAAAAAACGTGTGTTGAGAAAATTGCACAAACAGGCCTGGAGTGCGGCCTGATCCCGCTGACCAGAACCGGTAACGCACTCTCTCACCAGAGCAGGATTGGCCACCCTGGTGCAGTACTTGGCCACAACCTCCTATATGAATACAACAATCAAACCCCGGCCCTCAGTCCCCAGCAGCCGCGAAGCAACTGACCACGGCGGCGGTCAGATCTGTGACGCTGCAGAGGGTGCTAAGAATACCTGGCTCCGGACAGGCCGCCATTGGAATCTGAACCTGGCAACATTTAACGTTAGAACGCTATCTAGTGAGGCGAGTCTAGCAGTGTTATTGGAGGAATTAGAGGGTAGTAAATGGGATATAATAGGGCTCAGTGAGGTTAGGAGGACAAAAGAAGCATATACAGTGCTAAAAAGCGGGCATGTACTGTGCTACCGGGGCTTAGCGGAGAGACGAGAACTAGGAGTCGGATTCCTGATTAATAAGGAAATAGCCGGTAACATACAGGAATTCTATAGCATTAACGAGAGGGTGGCATGTCTTGTTGTGAAACTTAATAAGAGGTACAAAATGAAGGTTGTTCAGGTCTACGCTCCTACATCTAGTCATGATGACCAGGAAGTCGAAAGCTTTTATGAAGACGTAGAATCGGCGATGGGTAAAGTCAAAACAAAATACACTATACTGATGGGCGACTTCAATGCCAGGGTAGGCAAGAAGCAGGCTGGAGACAAGTCAGTGGGGGAATATGGCATAGGCTCTAGGAATAGCAGAGGAGAATTATTAGTAGAGTTTGCAGAACAGAATAATATGCGTATAATGAATACCTTTTTCCGCAAGCGGGTTAGCCGAAAGTGGACGTGGAGGAGCCCGAATGGTGAGACTAGAAATGAAATCGACTTCATACTCTGCGCGAACCCTGGCATCATTCAAGATGTAGACGTGCTCGGCAAGGTACGCTGCAGTGACCACAGGATGGTAAGAACTCGAATTAGCCTAGACTTGAGGAGGGAACGAAAGAAACTGGTACACAAGAAGCCAATCAATGAGTTAGCGGTAAGAGGGAAACTAGAGGAATTCCGGATCAAACTACAGAACAGGTATTCGGCTTTAACTCAGGAAGAGGACCTTAGTGTTGAAGCAATGAACGACAATCTCATGGGCATCATTAAGGAGTGCGCAATAGAAGTCGGTGGTAACGCCGTTAGACAGGAAACCAGTAAGCTATCGCAGGAGACGAAAGATCTGATCAAGAAACGCCAATGTATGAAAGCCTCTAATCCTACAGCTAGAATAGAACTGGCAGAACTTTCTAAGTTAATCAACAAGCGTAAGACAGCGGACATCAGGAACTATAATATGGATAGAATTGAACAGGCTCTCAGGAACGGAGGAAGCCTAAAAACAGTGAAGAAGAAACTAGGAATAGGCAAGAATCAGATGTGTGCGTTAAGAGACAAAGCCGGCAATATCGTTACTAATATGGACGAGATAGTTCAAGTGGCTGAGGAGTTCTATAGAGATTTATACAGTACCAGTGGCACCCACGACGATAGTGGAAGAGAAAATAGCCTAGAGGAATTCGAAATCCCACAGGTAACGCCAGAAGAAGTAAAGAAAGCCTTAGGAGCTATGCAAAAGGGGAAGGCAGCTGGGGAGGATCAGGTAACAGCAGATTTGTTGAAGGATGGTGGTCAGATTGTTCTAGAGAAACTGGCCACCCTGTATACGCAATGCCTCATAACCTCGAGCGTACCGGAATCTTGGAAGAACGCTAACATAATCCTAATCCATAAGAAAGGGGACGCCAAAGACTTGAAAAATTATAGACCGATCAGCTTACTGTCCGTTGCCTACAAAGTATTTACTAAGGTAATCGCAAATAGAATCAGGAACACCTTAGACTTCTGTCAGCCAAAGGACCAGGCAGGATTCCGTAAAGGCTACTCAACAATAGACCATATTCACACTATCAATCAAGTGATAGAGAAATGTGCAGAATATAACCAACCCTTATATATAGCTTTCATTGATTACGAGAAAGCGTTTGATTCAGTCGAAACCTCAGCAGTCATGGAGGCATTACGGAATCAGGGTGTAGATGAGCCATATGTAAAAATACTGGAAGATATCTATAGCGGCTCCACAGCCACCGTAGTCCTCCACAAAGAAAGCAACAAAATCCCTATAAAGAAAGGCGTCAGACAGGGAGATACGATATCTCCAATGCTATTCACAGCATGTTTACAGGAGGTATTCAGAGGCCTGGAGTGGGAAGAATTGGGGATAAAAGTCGATGGAGAATACCTTAGCAACTTGCGATTCGCTGATGATATTGCCTTGCTTAGTAACTCAGGAGACCAATTGCAATGCATGCTCACTGACCTGGAGAGGCAAAGCAGAAGGGTGGGTCTGAAAATTAATCTGCAGAAAACTAAAGTACTGTTTAACAGTCTCGGAAGAGAACAGCAGTTTACGATAGGTAGCGAAACACTGGAAGTGGTAAGGGAATACATCTACTTAGGGCAGGTAGTGACCACGGATCCGGATCATGAGACTGAAATAACCAGAAGAATAAGAATGGGTTGGGGTGCGTTTGGCAGGCATTCTCAAATCATGAACAGTAGGTTGCCACTATCCCTCAAAAGGAAAGTGTACAACAGCTGTGTGTTACCAGTACTCACATATGGGGCAGAAACCTGGAGGCTTACGAAAAGGGTTCTGCTGAAATTGAGAACGACGCAACGAGCTATGGAAAGAAGAATGATGGGTGTAACGTTAAGGGATAAGAAAAGAGCAGATTGGGTGAGGCAACAAACGCGGGTAAACGACATCTTAGTTGAAATCAAGAAAAAGAAATGGGCATGGGCCGGACATGTAATGAGGAGGGAAGATAACCGATGGTCACTAAGAGCTACGGACTGGATTCCAAGAGAAGGGAAGCGTAGCAGGGGGCGGCAGAGAGTTAGGTGGGCAGATGACATTAAGACGTTTGCAGGGACAACATGGCCACAATTAGTACATGACCGGGGTAGTTGGAGAAGTATGGGAGAGGCCTTTGCCCTGCAGTGGGCGTAACTAGGCTGATGATGATGATGATCTCTGGGCACAAAGTATTTGTACTTCAGTAAACACTCAACCCGATGTGTCACCGAATATCAAGCTCTTCCAACACGGCGGCCTTCCCGCGACGCAGTCGGCTTGGAAGGTATATGGCGGTGGCCGCTCAGTGTTGCCAGTAATATCCTGACCTTTGCGGTACTCTGAAATTTTTGCGGTACTCTGAAATAGTGTTCCTGTATATGCTCCCGCATATACAGGAACACTATGGCGTAGATACCGCGGCCGCCGCGGGGTGCCGCCACGAGTCCGCTGGCCATAACACCCCTTGAACTTCGTAAAGTAGCGACACTCCCCTCCTCCGCCTTCACTCCTCCTCGTTTCTCCTCTCTTTCACGCTCCCTCCTCGACCGTGGCGCCACCTACACTGCTCGGGCGTAGCAACAGAGCCAGCATGCGCTCCTCGCCTCTCCGTAGACGCTTCTCGAGCAAAAATGGCGCTGATGCACGGCGCGAGGGCTTACGTGATGCCATTAGGCCAATAGCGACGCGGCGTCGGCCTCGACCAGAGTGCGCGAGGAGGAGGCGGCATTCTTCAAAGCGTGGCACTGCTTTACGAAGTTTAAGGGCACTTATCTGGCCAATCGCACCGCGGCTCGCTGAGGCCAACCGCATTTGGAGTCGTGGCATCTCCAAAATGAAATTTGAACTGCGCGCCACGGTGACATTTAGAAGGCGGAGCGTCGGGGGCGCGCCCCAGCGCGCCGTAGCCTTCGCAGCGCAATGCATTGAAGAAGGAACCGGAGCACAGCAGAGGTCGTGTTTGATTGCCAATAACTCCGCTTCTGCTGAACGCGCTGAAGTGATCTTGCGGCAAAGTATTTCAGAAATAGCCTATTTTAACTTCAAATGCATTTATCCACTTCGATAAAAAGTGGCTCAGGGCCCCTTTAAATGCCACTTTTGTCTCTTGCGTATAAATTATATAGTACATTCAAAAATAGCAGCTGATGTCTACAAGGGTAGACACACGGAGCCTGGAGTGTGTGCTGTTCCCATCGCTTGTTCTGTGCTCTGCATTACTGCGTCAAGCGTTGTTTCGGTTTTGCTTTTCTAATGATGTTTTTATACTTGCAGCTACGCACCCGTCTTATACATCACGGACTGGACCGAGCTCATCAGGTACACTGTCCGCAGGAGGGTCGGAAATTGAGCTTGTTCGTATATTTTGAAACTTATTTGGAAGGGCACTAAACGACGGAAGAAGGAAAAAAAAACAACGCATGGGCATTGACTAACCGTTCGTTACGTGGAGGAACGTGTGGTGCCAAAAGAAGTGTTTTCAGTATATACGTTTCTTCAAACAAAAACTAGTATGGTATGCCCCCATCGTGTTGTTTTTCCATGTCCTTAAATTTAGCGCTCCTCCAAACAAGTTTCAAAACTGTCCGCCTTCGCAGATGCTATTTCAGCAGTGCGAGAGAGCGAGAAGTGCGCTGAAAAATTTTTTTTTCTTATGTAACGGATGTTTTATTTGACAAGTATTCAACCAGAGGGATACTTGCTTGGATGCAAATATCACAACCTCGGCAGTTCCCGCCTAAATACGGGAAAACGGAAAACTCTGACCCGGAGGCGCAGAACCTCATATATATATATATATATATATATATATATGAGTGAAGGTCAGTACAAACATAAGCCATGACGTTTTATTTTTTCTTTTTTTAAATATATAATATTCCTACGCCTCCGGGTCAGTCATAATGGAGTTGGAGCGGTTGCGTAATTTCACAAACTTATACAATATTGGCGAATGTGATTTCATAACGAACACACACACACACACACACACACGCACACACACACACACACACACACACACACACACACACACACACACACACACACACACACACACAGACGCATATATATATATATATATATATATATATATATATATATATATATATATATATATATATATATATATATATATATATATATATATATATATATATATATACATATATATATAGTCATATCATAAGAAGCCAACAAACACTGACACCAAGGACAACATATTGTAATTTCCCCGATGTTGTCCTTGGTGTCAGTGTTTGTTGGCCTCTTATGATATGACTAATGAAAATCGGGCCCCTCGGTTAACCTCCTTTCTTCTCGTTTATATCTATATATATATATATATATATATATATATATATTTAAAACCTCTGTCACACGATTTACCGTGACGCTTATATTTTTCCATCAAATTTCATTGTCATTAATTTCTCATTTATATACTATATATATATATAAGCGTCACGGTAAATTTTGTTGAATCAACACGTCCTCCTCTGTGCGTGTTAGCTAGTGACATCAACAATGTTACAATCCTCTGCTTCTTTTTATAGCCATGTACAGTTGCTGCATGTATTTAAGCTATCTAGTTATTGCTAACTTCTCCCCCTCTGTAGTTTTGACTCTGGTACTTCCCTCTGTACGTATGTGTAAATCGCATTTGTGACGTTATTTTTAACATGACGCAATATCAACGTTATCCTAGCCGACATGTGTAGGAGAATAATGAGCGTGTCACGAAGGGAAGGAATGAAATGATAGATCTTATGGAATTAAGTCAGGCTGAAAAAAATTACGACGAGATGCCTTGTTTATTCCTAATGCTCGAGTTTGACAATTATTATTTTGTCATGCAAAAGGAAGATTTATTTTCAACATTGCCAACGCATGACGTTTCTGACGCGGTGAGCGCATGCGGCCGAGTGTTTGCGTAGTGACCGCTCGCCATACGGTCGTTAGTTTTTCTTTTTATCTTAAATATGGCGCAGGTATTGTTTTTACTAATATCCTGTTCTTTTTTGCCTTCTTTCAGAGAGCACACCTCGGAGTAAGCATCTGCTCTGTAGCTTTTAAATATTTCAGCATTTTATTCTTTTGAAAATTTGAACGTTTTCAGTCTTTGAAGGTGCGATGAAGCATTGACCACGATGATGACGATGATGATGTTTATTGCCATCGCCTTCGGAACGGAGCGCATACAAATAGCCCCTAACCTGGTTAATCTAATCAGGTTTTACTACATCTATCGCTATCTAGCCTTTTGGCTATCTGATCTCGATTTAACTTTTGTGTTTAAAACCTCTGTCACTATACTGTGTCGTTACCTAGATCTGCAATAACGACGGTTTTATCAATCTCTGCTTTGCTTTCACCAATACTCTAATCGTCGCTTACTTATCTCTGCTTACCTACCACGATATTGAGCAGAGTCGCCGCCTGTCGGACACTGGCTGTACCACGGATTGCGTGTACCGCGCCACGCGTCGTCTGCTAGGCATTACGTGCTTACATTGGCAGCCTGAAAATACGATCATTAATTTGATGCGAAACTTCGGGCCCAATCAGATAATACATTCTTCTACGCGTACACAGGGAACAGGAGATAACATCTTCGACTTGACAGTTATTACTGTCACTTTCCCGCTGGTTCTAATAAACTCGGAAATCATACAAGGCATTTCAGGTAACGTACCAAAGTGCCATCTGCCACTCGGGTGCACTGAAACAGCCAGGACGGCTGAACTTAGTGTCCTTAATTAAAAAAAAAAAAGCAGAATATCCTGCCCTAATCGTGTCTTATCTCGACTTACGAGGTCCAGCAGAGTGGCCGCTGGCATAACTACGGATCTAAAAAGGAGAGAGAGACCGGAATAGTAAAAAAGAGACAATGTAGCTAAGCCTTTGCGGGGCCTACAGCCGCGCTCTGAGGTGTGTTGCTTCACAGAATTCCATCAATGCCGAAAATGCACGCTTATTGATGGAACTGTGAGCATTGGGGAAGAGTAGGCACTATCTCCTTCATCTTTTTCTCCCCGTACCCCTTCCCCGTGCAGTGCTGTTGAGGTGTCCTCCTGTGAGAGACAGTTACGTCACTTATCTCTTCCATTTCTCTTTAAAAAAACACACAACCACGGATAGTGGGGATCGTGCCACGCGTCGTCTGCTAGGCACCACGTGTTTACACGTTCAGGTACCGCGTGCATAACTTTAAGGTATGTTTGTTCTGTGGTTGTAGAGCAGTCGTAAATGCGTGTGCACATTTTTTTACTGTGGTAACAAACATTTGGCCTCGCGCCGTTGTCTTTGCGCTGCAAGATCGGCGACTGCCCGTGTCGGGCACGCGATGGGTGGAGTTTATTCTGTTTCTTGAAAGAATGAGGGGAACCGAAGCAACAGGCGCAATGGCCTGACGGGGCATCAGCTCATCTGCCATACAGCTGACAGGGATTTACAATACAATATTTCGAACGTGGCAGTACACGTTACGGGAGGAGTTATTCCTATTACGTTGCACATAATACTGGTTAGTTAACAATATAGAAAGGGGCAGCATTAACACGAGCAAAATACCGCAGTAATAGTAAAATTAGTACACCAGCACAGTGAACACAAGTATGAATTTAGTGATGTACAAAAGAAAGGAACAGTTTTGACATTTACAGCAGTCAAAACAAGGTAGCTTATATTTCGCCTATGGTTATACGTGTTATATTTACAGCGCTACTCAGTCATTGTAGATTATTCTCTTTTCAATATTGTTATTAAATATTTACTTCGAAAGGTGACTATTACACTTGATACTAGTGTTTAGAATTGTAAGATCTATGCAACCAATATTCCATGTGTCCGTAATGGGTATATTGTGGTGGGATGATATGGATTTGTAACATTTAATTGAATTTTGTGCATGTTCTGTAGTAAACGAAAGGTGAACACCTGGTTGGCTTTCAGAAGTTGGTGAATAACGGTTGTCCCTTGAGATGATGTAACACGCAGAGGTTTTTTACTAACTGTTCGAGCAGGCATGCATGCGCCACCCGAAACTGGAATACGAGAGTATAATACAAGGACACTTTCAAGTGTACCGCTATTAGATTGCCAATTTTGTACACACTTGTGCTCAAGTCAGCCGAAAGCGTAGTGGCATGTGCATTCCAGGATAAATTCTCATGATACCAAACACCCAGAAACCTGTCCGATCAGGACATTTATTGAATATTCTGTTATTGTATTTATTGGCCCCAAAACAAGGTAACTGGCCTTGGTAAGATTAAGGCTAAATTTGTTTACTTGAAGCCAAGTGCGAACCAATAAATATACATTTACTTTATGCCCGCTAAAATGACCTTCGCATCCTCCGTTGTCCACAATCATATTAGTTCTATTCTGGCTTCGTGTTTCGACTACGTCACAGGAAGCCTTTGCGCTCGGTGTCAACAAATGAGATGGTCGCAGCGACTTGCCGCGATATCACTGCGCGATCTCTGTGTCAACACGAAACAAGTGGCGCGAACATCACTCAGCAGTAGAAAAAAGAATCGTAACCATGTGGTCATATCATAACGCTTCGCACTCTTACACAAGAGTTGCGATCTATGTCAGTTGGTACACAATCCTGAGAGTTAAACCAGTTAAGAGACGAACAACAGAGGAGAGACGTGGGACACACAACGACTGGACTGTAATTTGTCGAAAAAAAAAAAAAGAAAACATCTCCTAGGAAAACCAGGCGAGCATGCGCAGCAGAAGAGCTAAACCGCACACGAACCAACGTTGATTATGAGACAGACCAAGTGGCTGTAGCAACAGTGCGATAGGAAACTTAGTTCCTTCTGCATCAGTGAGATAGAAGTTGTGCCGACGCAATTATCCCCTCGCATGCCGACGTGATAAGCGTCGTTGTGTGTGCCACCTCTCTTCCGCTGTTCTTCGTCTTTTGACTGGTTTAAATCTTAAGTACTACTCACGACAACCGCATTATGATAATTGCGACAATTGCATGACTCTCGCTTGGACGCGAACAGCCTTAATTAGCTATACGTCTGAGGTGTCCTTTGAATATGTGGCTCGGACGCCCTCGCAATGATCTAATTTTGCCTCGCAGGTGAATTGCGAGCTTTTTTTGTGTGCTTTGATGCACCGTTACAAAAGGAAAGCTTATGGGAGTATTACATGAGGCTTGACGAGAGAGTTTCTGCAAGCAGAATGTCACAGCACTGAATTGAAAGGCGGCTCTTCCGTTCGCTCTTCATTGTGGCGCTGTTAGCTTGACGGAAGGCCACGGCCATTATTGGCTAAAATATAAACAACCTAATAATTTTTATCCCTTAATATACTTGAAACGTTTTCGCATTGCTGTCGTGCGCCCAGCCGTGCAAGAGCAGCGTTGTGCTTAAACGACTTGTTTTTGGGGATATACGTCGATAAAAGCAAGCAAGCAACATTTGACGTCACCTGGCGATCCCACTAACGTGTTGTCACTCAGTGGCATAGCCTGTCTAACTGAACTTATTAACTGTCTGCATTTCACAGCAGATTGGAGAAAATGAAACGGAGATGTATATGCGTAGAATTGGTGAATCAGAGTGCGCCATTAACTTGCTACTTCGCTGTGTAGGAACACAGACGTCCTTTTTTTTTTTCAGTGCAAGATTCGCAGATAATCCGGTAATAATTTTCGCAGGAATGTTGATAGTAGGTGGAACACGAGCGAAAAGTACACAAGAATCGCTAGGGAAGGGCCGAAACAGAGACTATGTGGCTGAGTGCCAGTCCCCCGTAGAATGATATCTTGCGCTTCTTTCAACTTTAGCAGGAAATAAGTTTGGGCGTGTTGGTGGGATACATACGAACTGAGATACATAGCACAAGAAAGACAAAGGGACAAGCAGGTATACGGGACGGGCCCTAACTTTCAACAATTGATTTATTGCAGCTGGTGAGCATATATACTCTCTGGGACGCCACTGCAATAGACACACAGAAGGGAAGGAGGAAAAGTAGTCATGTGACTACTATACCCAAAAAATTCAAGCTCTTTCTTTGATAAAAGTATTGATTTATTGATTTATTGATTTATTGCAGCTGGTGAGCATATATGTACTCACTGGGACGCCACTGCAATAGACACACGGAAGGGAAGGAGGAAAAGCAGTCATGTGACTACTATACCCAACAATTCAAGCTCTTTCTTTGATAAAAGTATAGACGGCGTGCTAACGCAATCGTCATCTGCTCTGGCTATCTCAGCTGCTTCGACAATTTCCCTCGTAATCTTATTCCTGTGGCGATAGACAACAACAGTTTGTTTCAGGAGAGGGAAGCACGGTGCCTTCGCGTCACATTTTCTACAATGTGCAGCCAGATGCCCATCTATTGCGATGCTCTCCACTTTGTTACTATGCTCCGCCAGACGCATGTTTAAACATCTGCCCGTTTGGCCCACGTAGCACTTCCCACACGAAAGTGGAATCTTATACACCACGTTGCGAGTGCATTTAACAAAAGGATATTTGTGCGTGGTAGCGCAACCAGGCTTTTGTTTCCTCATGGGACAGCTCAACACACTCAACCTCAAGAGTTTGTTAGGTGCTGTAAAACAGATAGAAGCTGAGATAGCCAGAGCAGGTGACGATTGCGTTAGCACTCCGTCTATACTTTTATCAAAGAAAGAGCTTGAATTGTTGGGTATAGTAGTCACATGACTGCTTTTCCTCCTTCCCTTCTGCGTGTCTATTGCAGTGGCGTCCCAGTGAGTACATATATGCTCACCAGCTGCAATAAATCAATTGTTGAAAGTTAGCGCCCGTCCCGTGTACCTGCTTGTCCCTGTGTCTTACTTGCGCTATGTATCTCAGTTCGTATGCTTCTTTCAAGCAAATAGGAATGTTCAGTTCGTGCGAAACATTTGGCATTGGAGGGCTATACGATCAGTTCGCTTTAAGCAGGGTATTTCCTTACTATGGTATTTGCTAGAAAATCTGGACAAATGGCTCACAGCGAAGCGCCGCCGTGTACATTTCACTGCGGCCGTCGACCGCCTATCCACATTCATGCGGCAACGGTGCTGCCATCTGTAGCTTGATCTCGCAGAGTGTACTCATTAACGAGCAAATACCTCATCTGCACCGAGTGCAAGAGATTGGTAACGGGTGTCATTTCGCTTGTAGTCGTGAAAAGCCTTGTCAAGCGAAGCTTGTATTGGCTCGCAAGTTTCGGTAGCGTTGTCGTGGTCACGCAAAAAAACCCAGTTGATCCCAGATGAGAGCAGCTGCGGGATAGGACGGTTTGGGGAGTTGACAGCTGCGCCGGCGCCGGAGCGTAAGTCATTAGCAAGGATTCCAGCTGCATAGGCGCGCGCTCACGCCACGCGCGCAACCACTTAGAGCCGTTTCGCTTCTGCCGAGGAGGGAAAGGGCAGGAAAGGGTCTCGGGTTTCCGTTCACTTCAATCTCGTTAAACGGATGGGACGGCGACACGCTGTGCGTTCCCTCGAGCAACAGGCAGCCTTCAACGAGCGGCGGCGAGAACTCGCCCGTGAAAGGGCTCGCCGCCACCGCGCCCATCCAGTCGTTATAGCCGCCCTAGCCCCGGCAATCCGATAGCAACGAAAGGACGATCCCGAGCTGGTGGAGCAGGAGGCCGAAGCAATCCGGCACCGTTACCTGTGGGTTAAGCATGACGAAGGTCACGTGCGCGCAGGACAAGCTTCGCTTACCCCCATTTTCCGGTAGGGGAAGGGTTAGTATTTTTTATTCCTTTTATATCCACATCAATTATATCGACATTGCAAGTGAATTTTCGCCGCCGCCGTGGGCGGCGGCTTGTTCGTTAGGCTCCGCATAGCTGTAGATGCGAGGGTGAGCCGAGAAGGATGGTGGCAAGGTGCGGTGGCGTCTTCTCGCGCTTGCAATGGAGAATAGGCGGGGAGGGAGCGCGCCGACTTCGCGCGCGCTAGGAGGGCACAGGGGAGCAGGGTAGCGCCCGTGTCCGCTTCTACTCCGGCCGCGCGCGCCCTATCTTGGAGGTAGTCTGTTGTGGGTTCGATGACTAGCCGACACAAGATAGCTGATGGATTCGTGCTCGCTGTGTTCGCTCACCGCTGCTGTCGCACATCACCACGCCAGCGTTCTCACAGCGAGCGACCGAGTGAGATGTGTTCATCTGTGCTTGTGCGCGCGCGACAGCGTGCTTGTTAACTTAGTTTGTAAGCGAACGTTTTCTGTAGTTCATGCGGCTGATAAAACTGCTGACCTTCCTACGTGTACCGGTCTATTATTTTCTATCGCAATCGATGCTTCGCCTTTGAAGCGAATTTACAACTTTTTTTGTGTGTGTTGTCTTTGTCTAGCCTAACGTTCATTTTCCTGCGTACCCTAGCAGCGTGGCGCGGGCGCTATGAGCTTTGCAGCCCGCCAGTGGTTGACGCTCGTTGACTGACTCTCGCCTGCTTTTGTTTGTTTTCAGCGCCAAGGGGTGCAAGTAAGAAACTCACTCGGCGCTAAAACTTCCTATCATGCTTTTTTTTTGTGCGAAAAAGAAACATGCAGCGTGATTCCATGCATGTATGTACGCGCGTGAGAGCGCGTGCGCGCATTTTATTTCGAGCAACCTTGAAAAAAGAAGCCACTCCGTTTCTTCGAGTGGATTTCTTGGAGACGCCAACGTTTCTTGAAAAAAAAAAAAAGGAAAATCATGAATGAATGTGCTAAAGGTAAAACAGTTGGTTAATCGGCTAATTAAGTTGCACAAATGACCTTCCCGTATAAAGCTGTAGCTCAAGGACATGTGTTGAATTGGAGAGGAGGCGTCGCATTAAGGCAGCCAAGTATATTTGGAAGGGATGATATTTAGACCACCACTACCGTTAGTTTCTGCAGCGACAGACTAATGTTATTTAATATACGAGATTAGAAACAAAATGATAAGTTTTGTTGAACAAGGTTCGTGCAGTAAGGATATGTGAGTCTGCACGATAATTGTCGGACAATTGTTAATAGAATTTACAGAATTAATTTCTAATGACCTGTAGGCGGCACATTGTAATTGCAGACTTCAAGTCAACGTGTACCCAAAGTACAACTTTTTTGAATTTTTGTGGGATGTTACATATGGAAACATACGAGTTTTCATGTGGGGCCGGCACATGTGCATATGGGCAGGCAGCCTTCGACGAGCGGCGGCGACAACTCGCTCGTGAAAGGGCTCGCCGTCGCCGCGCCGATCCAGTCGTTAGGGCCGCCCTAGCCCCCTTGTATGCCCCACATCCATTGGATAGGGGGCATACAGATTTGTTTGGAGGAGTAGCACCAGTTTCCAGAAATCGGGGCTTAAGAGTTAGCTGTGAAATGTATTGCTCTTTCTGTTAAGCTTTATGTATTGTATACATCTGCAGTGCTGAGACATTGCAACTATATGTAAGAGATATAAGCATTGTAAGCACGCGGTAGTATGCATAAGATTTCTGCCATGGTACTGGTACCACCACTATGGCGGCACCTCCGCTAGGCATGAACATTGTAATTTTTCTCTGGAGCTCTCCTATGTAAATGCACGGAAATGGAAATATTGTTTTGTTTGGCATTTGCTGCATCAAATTCGATTAGGTTTCCTGCATTTAATAGAAGACAGTTAACATCGAACGAGTATTACAGCAAGCAGATTTTTTATTGCGGCAATCAGTCATTTACAAAATATGCTGCAAATAATAATTGGAGCATAACGGTGGTGTTTGCGTAGCGCACGAGAGTAGGAAAGGAAGGACAGAGACGAGTAAAGAGCGCTATTATAGGCGCCAAGCAAAATCCGATGCATACACTTCCTTGTATGTGGTTATTGCCATTCCAGGACACAAATGTGGCCTTTAAATAATAACTGAGCAATCCCAGCAAGCTGCTATTGTGAATACCTATGCATGTTTGGAACGCGGAAGACGCGAATGTTTCCATGCATTCTTCTACACACAAGAGTAGCTGGTCATGCGGCAGAGAGTAATATAAATCTTTAATTTCAATAGACAACGCCTTGAGTATTGTGTTACTTTGTTTTAAGATGTTCATAACAGCGGCTGAGTTCTTTACCACAAAAGGGTCGTCAAAGGTTAGATGGTTAAGCTTCCGTGCGCTTACGCAAACACCGCCATTATGAACCACGACCAACTCGCCCAAGCCTCTACCCTAATGCAGTAATTGGAGATCGCAGAGAGAGGCCTTCGTCTTGCAGTGGACATAGAATAGGCTGATGATGATGATGATGACTGCAAATAGTAAAAGAAAAAAGTGTAGGCATGCAGTTTGCTATTCTGTAACACGGCAATAAAAAAATCGATATCAATTTTATAAAACGCAGCTATTGGGACATCTAAATCGAACAAAATTGATTTACTTACACAGCTATGAACAGAGCTCGTAAACGTTACAATTTCACGGAAGTTGTAAACATGTATATACAATTTACGCACTTAAATACTATAAAAAATGCGGTTTGCAGAGTTGCAGTAGCGGCTGGTCCAGCAGAGTGTCAGATTTGTAAACTTTGTGCTTCGAATTCATTGAAATTTAGCAATTTCCAACAACTTTTGTAGATAATGTGAGGCTCAAAATTGAATATTATGTTGGTCATATCCAGCTTTCTTTCCTAAATGAAACACATTTCACTTAAATTAGTTAAAAAGAATACCTACATTTCACACGCAACTAAATGGGCCAATTGCAGTGAGGCCAGATGTAGAACATCCCCTTAGCATTATTTGTGACGATCAAGATGTCTTCTGAGATCTTTAGAACTTAACAGATGGGGCGTTTCTTGGGCTACTCTCGATGCTTTACGATGGCGCATGGCGAAAACGAGATAAACGAAACATAATCATGTCGTTCTGATTTCATTTCAGGCGGTGAAGCACCAGCAATAGTTGTCGGTAAGCTATAGATTGACTTTCTACATTGTAATTGCTGACGGAAGCCTGTTCAGCTTATATGCTTAAATGATCGGCTACGTGTAGCTATAAGCTTACATTATTAAATTATGTTGGCCTTCCGATAAAGACCACACACACACACACACACACACACACACACACACACACACACACACACGCACACGCACACGCACACGCACACGCGCACGCACGCACGCACACACACACACACACGCACGCACACACACACATATTGACGAAAGCAAACCACTCACCAAATGTATAGCTATAGTCATGCTCGTGCCGCTTCCATTTGTTTGGTTCAATTCGCGCTCAGCGATTCAAAACAGGCCATTTGTCGGGAAGCAAAGCCAATAAAATCTCACCGTCTCTCGCCTTTCGCAAGGATGCGCGGAAACGATCTGGCGATGCGCACACCTATAAACCTAACGGAGTCGCGCCACGATCCGATTGCGAGGCACGCCGCCGTCCCCGGGAGGCTCCGTATTAATTTTCCGAGGTTCTCCGACGGGCAGCGATCGTTGACAAGCGTGTCTTGCATTCCGCCCCGCGGTACTCGCCACCGATACGTGAAAGTGGCGACGTCGAGCTGAGCGGCACGACGCCATAGCCAGCGCTGTGAACGCCAGTAATAATAACACACAGCACACCCGCTTAGTCGCAAGGTAGCCCCGTCATCCGAGCCAAATATTATTTCGGGATTAGAGGCAGGAAACACGCAATGTTGCCCAAGACTTTCTGCTCTTTTCTTGCTCCTTCCTTGCTCTTTTTGTTCCTTGCTCTTTTCTTGTTCCCGAAACATATTGGTGCTTGTAAAAGCGCTCTGACGAACACCATGGCTAATGACAAGTTTCTATAGATGTTACGAGTAAGGACACGAATGAAACAACTAAAAGGGAGCGTGAGACGATAACACTGAAGCCAAGAAAAGTCGGTTTTAACACGCGATCGTGTTCCACAGCCACGCTGGCCACTCCTCGACGCACGCCACTGCGAAGAGGCAAGGGGGTGAGACACGCAACGTTACAACGAAGCAACATTGCGCCGAAAGTGATGAATGCATACGTCGCAAGCCATGGCTGTAATACTGTTCGGTACTCTTGCCGAGACGAGAAAAATAGGGCTTTTCCACTAGTGGCCATATATGATCACTCACTGAAATGAAATCAAATGAAGGTGTACGAGGGGGCAAAGCCTGTGCTGGCGGCTATTTATTCTCGAATGCGGTCGGGTTTTTCTTTTTTGTGCACACGTATGCTCTCAATACATACCACGTGGTCATGTATAGAAGTGGTTAATCTCTGCAAGAGTTCGTCACGAGGCGAGTAGGATGTATGAACAGCCACCGACTAGCCCCGCCCCCTTGAACCATGTGCCTATAGTGCCGGCTTTGTTAGCGAACGAACAAACCCAACTCGCAGGAATAAGTGTGCCAGTTCAAGGGCAAACATTCAAGGTGAAGCGTCACTGAACGTGCAAATACACAACGAATGTTTCAGCTCAGGCACAGCAAGCTTTAAGGAATGTTCCATTGCGGATTAAAGAAATTTCATGTGTTCTGCGGTGTGTGCTTGGCGGCTGCGTAACGCAGCTTCAAGCTGCATGGAGCGAGAAATGGTGCGCGAAGCGTGAAATGATGAATTATGTACTCATTGACCCGTTTATGAGCAAATTATATTTCGCACCCATTCAGGCATTTTCATAATTATGAACAGTATGATTAAAATGTTACTTACGCCCAACACAATATACCAGTCGCTCTTCCTAGGGTCTGCACACTGCGTGTTTATTTTATTTTAAGAAAGTATATTTATAATATCTTACAGGCCTTTAGGAATGCATTGGGTAAGGGGAAAACTATGGTTACATCAATGTAAAACAAGCGTTATTAAACGAGGAAGAAAATAAAAGCATCAACGTAACAAGCGCTTTATTCGCACAGCGTATGAGCGTACAACATCAATACACTCAATAGAAAAAGTGCAATTGAAGTCAAAAGCTAACTAGTGTCTTATGCACGTTAAGATACCAGTAAATGTTACGCGAATATCATCGCAATACAGAGTAGGTGTAGAAACGTGACAAGTGCTATATCAATTGCTGAATCACCACACTGCAAAGTGCAAAAAAAGAAAAGAAAATTAAGGAAAGTAATACAAGGCAACAACAAATAAACTCTGACATATACGATAATCTACAAGTTCAGAGACGAAATATGATACGTGAAACCACACATCATTTATTGAGAGAAATAATTTATTAAGCGTATCATAATTCATTATCAATTGATAAGGATGTAGAAATGTACCAAAAAAAGTTCGGCGGCATTGTGAGGCACGCCGTAGTGGCAGACTATGGATTAATTTTGAACCCAGGGTCTCTCTAACGAGCACCTAAATCTAAGCATTTTAGTATTCAGGCGGAATCTGGTTGGCGCGGTCGGGATCAAACCCGCGACGTTGAGCAGTGCGATATTCGCAAAGCTACAACGGCGGACAGAGAAGTGCGACGTTGTCACCTGGACGCTACGTTGCTTTAATGCGGTTTTGAGGATGCAGGCTGTGCGTCAGTTGTCCGCTTGACAAATTTGCATTGTGTTAATTTTTCGGTAATATCAGAAACGTACCATACTTCGAACTTAAATATATCTAGTTTGTCCGACACCGCTGTCGTGTCTAGTAGTGGCTAGGGTGCCTTGGGATCGTGGCGCGCATCGAGGTACCCTATATATAGCAGTGGTGTTTCCTCGACTTCTGACGTCGCCTTTTACCTTTCTCGCCGTCTCCCCATGTGTGCTAGTTGTGCGCGAAGAGTACCAAGGCTGTTATTCACTCGTTTCGAGGCTGCGTCGGTTTTTCCCATTCTCTGCCTCCTCTCCCCCTAATCCCAACCATTCCATATATTCCCCTCTGGATGGTTGCACATTAGTGGAAAGGTAGGCACATGAACTCATTGACCATACAAACGTGTGTATGATATGATTCATTTCAATTTTCGTGTGTATGATAATGAGGGCATGATGCACCTGATGCGCAGAGCATAAATAGATGACCGTTTGTAGTAAACGCCAGTTTGAAGCAGCGCCATTCCTGTCGTATGTGTTCCTTCGTCTTCGTCTTTAGAGCGTTTTTATGAAAACTGTCAAGATGAACCAACTCGCCAAATCAAGGTATTGTTGCAACAAAATTATTCTACAATGGGGGGGGACTCTATCCTCTCATCGCCGGCTGCAATTGACCCTGCCATCACCTGCATCAACGTTATTGTCATATGCACCTGTTAGTCAGGAACGTTGTCTTACTACCTCAAGAAAAAACTCATGCATCCGGAAGTTCAGGCCATCTTCGGGCTTGTCGAGCCATTCTGGGGTCACGTCAGAAGAATGTGCAAGCTCTTAATATCGGAGAAGTGGCGCCATATCCGAATCTACAATGACTGGTTCATGAGGATAACGACCCGAACAAAGACATGAGAAAGCTGATATACTACAAAAAGTTAGCAGGACAGACTACGGATTTGATTTGGCAACGTACAAGGCTCACATTACCTAAACAGCCGGCAAGAAGTTCCAAAGCAAACACGGTCACCATCTTGGGAGACGTTAGTCTACCTGGCACCGTAAGCAAGATCCCCGAGAAAGACCCGAGATACAGTTTCGAGCCGCACCTCAGCGGGCAGCAGCTCTTGGCTCTAGCAAGAAACGTAGGCGTCAAAGCGTGATCAAGGCATCAGTGAAGCTGTGGACTGCGTCCTGAAAAAAAGCCGATTGTGGAATGGCGTCTCGATCTCCGCTCAAGAGGATAGTGACTTGCCTGAAGGACAAAAAATTGGCCATTCTCCAAGCATATAAAGGAGGACAATTTGGGGTGTGGCCAGATAACCTGATGGAAGAGAAGACTAATGAAGCTATGAACAAGAACTTCAAGGTGAACTACTTTAACGCGGAGAAACAAAAGAAAGCAGCACTAAAACTGTCGAAAGACGAAATAATTACATGGAAGCCTCCTTTACATGCAAGACCCATAAGCCTGAATATCCTTTGTGCATGATCGTCTCAGAGAAGGCATCGTGGCAGTTCGAAGTAGGATGGTTCCTGCAAGGGCACCTGAAGCGACTACCAATCAAAGATCCCGTCATGGTGAGGTGTTCTGATTACGTTATCTTAGAGCTGCAAGATGGTACGGGATCTGTAGCCACAGCTTTCTCTCTAGACGTTGAATACTTATATTCTGTGACGCGTGAAGGCGTTCTACACTCTAAGAAAAGTTTACACCCTTTGGAGTGCCCCTTCTGCCACACAATAATCGTCATCTGCCTTGATGCGTTTCCTTTCTTGAAAACGCCGCGCCCACTACTTCCTGTCGGGAATGCTATCATGCTGATAACGCGCATGCCATTCATTACTCGAAAGTACCTGTCTCGCAGCGTTAAAGAAAGGAAACGCATCAAGGCAGATGACGATTATTGTTGTGTGGCAGAAGGGGCACTCCAAATGGTGTAAACTTTTCTTAGAATGTACGTGCTGTTCGTGAAAAAGATTGATGAAATGGGTAAACTGAATTTTCTGAACTTAGTGTACGACTATATTTTCAGACTTAGTATGAACTACGAAAATTTTTTAACCTTGTTAGAATTTTACTTGGATTCTACTGCCGTTAGTCACAATGCCCGTTATTACATTCAAAGCACATGAATCTATATTGAACCGTCAATAGCCGCGATATTATGGGATATTGTTTAGCGTCCTTTGACAACCGCGTTCATGCGGAACTAACTGGGAAATCATTCGTGTATTTAGTATGTCGACGACTATCTAATAGTCCTTAACAATTCATCAATTCTGTGTCTTGACGATGCTGTAGCAGATTGTCTTAAATTTTCACCAAGTTTTCCCAAGGGCTCAAGTTTACTTTTAAACTGCATAATGACAACTGTATTCAGTTTCTAGATCTTCAAATTTGATTTTTGTCAGATGACCACGTATGCTGGAGACACAACTCAAGATCAAAGAAAGGTGTTTTGCCTTTCGATAGCGCTCATTCTAAATTGATTAAGGGCACAGCCACCACATGCATTCAGAGTGCTTTGCAAAAGTAATGTGTTCACCAAATTGAGCATGGTATGTCTAGCCAAGTAGACAGATTGAAACATGCTGGTTTTCCAGTCTCTGTGATTTCATCTGTCTGTGAAACATTGCTTCAAAAATTAAAACGGTGAAGGAAGTGCCCAACTAAAAATCACGACAAGAGACCTGTACATCTAATCCCATACCTCCATAAAGTTTCCCATAATTTGAAAAAGGTGGCAAACCGACACAATGTCAATCTAGTTTTGTCAGCACCTTGTAAATTGTCAGCAGTGTGTAACCTTCAAAATAAGAAGCAGCAGAAACGCATGCAATGTCATACTAATCACCGGACCAATTACACCGAATGCACTTTAGATGTTGGGCATCAGATACCCTTAGATTGTGAACGCGTTTGTATAAGACAAACCGGCCAGTGCTTCAATGACAAGGCTAGACAGCACAATAATGATGTTAGAAAAGAATACGGCAGTCACTTGGCTGAGCACTACAATAAGTGTGCATGCACACCCATGTTTGGTGACACAACTTTCTTGAGGAAAGAAAACACAAAAATAGAACGCGAAATAGTTCAAGCATATTTCATAAGGGAAGCAGGCGACAAGTGCGTCAGCTGTCAGCCTTTGGTTTTGCAAGAAAATGAAGTGACGATATTTAGGCACATTAACTGACTGATCATACAATCGTGGGTATGATCTGATTCATTTACAATATTTTGTGTACATGATGATGAGTGCATGATGTAAGTGATGCGCAGAGCATAAATAGATGACCGTTTGTAATAAACGCCAGTTGGAAGTAGCGCCAGTACTGTCGTATGTGTTCCTTAATTCGACTTCGTCTTTAGCGCGTTTTACAGCGAAGCTGCATACCTATACCGTAAAGGAAATTTTCGTGTCGTTGTTGTAAGCAAAAAGCTCCCCTGATCCCGAAGCTGGTGCAATGCCGGGCCGACCGCGGTGGAGGTGAAGCAGGCGTTAAGCACTCCTCACACCTGCGCCGATACCGAAGCTGGTGCAATGCCGGGCCGACCTGGGGTGGAGGTGAAGCAGGCGTTACGCACTCCCCTATGTGGGCCGATTACGAAAATAGTGCAATATCAGCCCGACCCGCGACGGTGGTGAAGCAGGCGTTAAGCACTCCCCATACGTGGACCTATCACGGAGATAGTGCAATGCCGGGCCGACCACGGCGGAGGTGAAGCAGGCCTTAAGCACTACCCTACGTGGGCCGATTACGAAAATAGTGCAATATCAGCCCGACCCGCGACGGAGGTGAAGCAGGCGTTAAGCACTCCCCATACGTGGGCCTATCACGAAGATAGTGTAATAGCGGACCGACCCGCGGCGGAGGTGAAGCAGGCGTTACGCAATTCCCATACGTTGGACGATCACAAAGATAGTGCAATGACGGGCCGACCGCGGCGGAGGTGAAGCAGGCGTTAAGCACTCCTCACACCTGCGCCGATCCCGAAGATGGTGCAATGCCGGCCCGACCCGCGGCGGAGGTATATTTCGCCATGAAGGGTCCCACATACACAGCTTCGCTTGTCATCCTTCTTCACAGAGTTGAAGGGCACTGAGTTTTTTTTATGAGAACTGTCAAGATAAACCAACTCGCCCTCCCCCCCCCCCCCCCACACACACACACACACTCACACACACTACATCATCGTCTGCGCAGTGGCTCAATCGCTGTTGTGTTGTGAGCACGTGGTCGCGGATTTGATTCTCAGACTGCGCGATGGCTCAGAATGCATTCCTACGGGAGCAGAGTGTAAGGGCTTATTCACAGCGGGTACTCGCAGAGGTCCCATGAACAAATATTTTAGTATGCTCATGTCGCATATGCTCGCTTTTGGTCGTAAAGCCCTCGATGCTCATCTGGAAAATCGAGCAGGGAGCGACTGACCCAAAACAGTCGCTTTTTCGATCAAAATGCGACTATTTGCGACTTGAGTATACTCGAATAAGTATACTCGAATATTCGCGGCCAACTTTTTTGCGTGACCTCTGCGAGTCGGTGGTGTGAATAAGCCATGAGAACTATCGTTGGCCAAATTTCAGGTGCAAGCGAACAGTGTGAAGCCTGTCATAGCCCGCTTTGGCACACCAACGTACAATAAATAAATGCTCTGTTTCTCTTATTTTTTCAGCGCCAGGAGCTTCCAGGCAAGTTGCAATTGTTAACACTTATAATTATTTGTTCACCGTATTAGGAGACTACTGAGCCGATTTGAATGAAGTTGCATTTAGGAAAAATAAAAGGGAAATAAAACTGATTTAACGATTCGGTTTCTTTTCGGAATTAGGCGATAAATCAGGCTTCTCTTACAAAAGAGAAGCGCAAACTTTGCATATCCGTAACTCTGCACCAAAAACAGATGTCGCGTGAGCCTGCAGTTTGCGTAAAATTTTTACATCGTTTACGTGCGTTTTGCAGAGATCCTATTCGCAAATTAGTGGTTAACTTTAAGGCGCTGTGCCCTGAAATACACCGCCAATTTTGTCCGCTTTAGAAGACTCAATAGAGCCAGTTCATACTTATCTCTGATGTCATTTTCCATAGTTGAGTTAGGGTTGCAAACTTCAGTCTTCAGCGCACCTAGTTGGGCGAGTTGGTTTAGCATGACGATTACGTAAATGCGTTCAAAAGCCGTGGACGATATGCGAAGACGAAGGTCACCGCTCGCGTTTATGCGTGTCTCGTTTTCCCCTATCGCCCTCGCATTTCCAGAGCACTTACATAATCGTCATTCTTTTTTCATTCGTTTTTAAAGTTTTCGATTTTCAAGAACTTTCGTACAGAAAGAAAAGTCGCCTGCATAATACATCTGCTGCTTACAGTAGGTAGAGGTTAACTTTTGCTTGTAAAGGCGACAAGCTCGTCAAACTCTGTGCAATAAATGCCAAGGAAAACGTCTTCTTCGTTGCGGTGTGTTTAGATGAGAGCCTCTTTTTATATTTTTTCCCGATGTCTGGTACCTCTTGCTATGCCGTACCAACAATATTGCGCCGGGAATACTGTCGCCCCTAGGCGCCCACACGACCGGCGCTGTATGCAGATCTCGCGAAAGTTGTGCCGCCGGAAAGCTTCAGCGTTTGTCGGTGCATACTTTTGCGCGAAGCGAGCGTCGTGTTGCGGTATCGGCTCTTGGCTGCAGAACCGCGTCACGTTACCGCGGTCCGTCCACGAATAGATGCGCGAGCTGGAGACGAACGCCATCGGCTCGCACAGCTGCAGTGTTCGCGCCGGACTAGCGTCTCGACCGTGTTTTCGTTCACGCAGTGCGAAGCGAGCCTTCACCCTCGTGCTGGCCGTCTCTGCGGTTGTCTTCGTCGGCATCATTCTGGTCATCGCCGCTAGGCTTATGCGTGAGTTCCTTTCTCTGCGCCTGCTGATTCCGAGCCGGCCAACTGCAATGGAAATTTTGGATCGTGTAATAAAGCATAATTTCTGATGGTGCAGATATAAAGGAGCTTCCGCGCAATATATTATCGTTGCAATACACGTGCATGCGTCTCGGACGGCTCGCTAAAATGGCTTATTTTGATAGCGAAACTTCCGGCGTTACCGCTTGCCGGAAGTGATGCATGGCATGGAACGCGGGGCTTCGCACGCGTCGCCTGCGCTATTTAAAAGCCCAGTGGCGTACCAACAATTTGTCGGGTTGGGTGGCAAGCCCCCCCCCCCCCCCCCCCCATCTCTGTCTCTGAAATATATATATATACACACACACACACGTGGGAGCTATTATGAAACACAACTTGGCCTCAGCTGCTGTTTTGTTGGATTTGCCTGGATTTGGATTTGGATTTTGTTGGGAGCCTGTGGGGCTAATGGCCTACTTTGTCCCTTACGCCTCACTTTCGACAGAAGGGGGGGGGGGCAAGTGCCCGTAGATACACCTATGTAAAAGCCACTGATGAGATTGAAATCCCGCAAATACAAGTTGTACAGCTTTGTCAAAATCACTCTATAACGGTATATATATATACTCCCTCATCTATAACCAATGTAGCCAAATTAAAATTTTGCTCCAGTTGGCCCTTAGGCATCGTGTGGCTAGATAGTAAAAAATAGGGGATTCAAAGGCAGAATAATACTTTCTGCAGGACAAGACTCGCAACATCAATTTGGCGTTGATAATTACAAAATTAGCGAAGTTTGCTGGTTAAGTAGCCTGCTAAATGACACAATATGGAGTTTTGCACCCTTGTTGCGATTTTTTTGCTATGGAATGCGTTATTTTGCCTGGAATCAAATGTATTCAATATTTAGAGGCTTCCGTCGCTGAAACACTGGCAATATTTTGGCGCCACGCAAGTACGTTAATGTTTGGGGACACATTCGCACAATTGGCTTGACAAGTGCCCCGTATAAGCAGAACATAGGCGTGATTAATGGATCATAGAAGTGGTGGGATACAATTGCATCAGTCGACAAGAAGGCGCAGTGTTTTTGTGCTCGCTCTTGCGAAATCCAACACCCAGTAGCTCACATACAGCGCACAGATTCGGGCTCGCGACCTGAACAAGCGTTAGAGTGCAATTTTCTCAAATGACGTTGACGAAAAACTGTGTGCCTAATTTTTTTTCTTGCCAATTTGCCGAATAAGTAAACTATCACGCTGGAATTAAACGCAAGCCAAAATAGAGAACATCTTTTGCCTGATTACGCGAAAGATATGTATTCGTGGTCTAAGCGGGCGAAGGTTGTGGGATCGTTCCTCACCTGCGGCAAGTTGTATTTTCATCCATTTTCATTTCCATTATGTTTATCCTTTCTTTATTTCATTTATTAGGCACAAGTAATTTCCCCTATGTTCTTGGTGTCAATGTTCCTTGGCTTCTTGGGATATAACTAATAAAAATCGGGCCCCTCGGTTAACCCCCTTTCTTCTCGTTTATGTGAGTGACAGTGTCACACATAGCGGTGAACGAGGAAAGAGAAATTTGGGTTGACTGAGTGCTGGCGTTTCATTCCAGCGTGACAATAAGTTGCTGTTAAAGGAACGCTGCTGCATTCTTGTTCATAGACGGAACCATACCAAAGTTTCTAGTTAGTCGTTGATTCACCATAAACTATTACCTTTATATAAATGGCACAAAGAAAAGACGACACAAAAACCTAAATGGCAGGACAGGTACCGACTAGGCCAACAACAAGTGCTACTCACCATTAGCTAGTCCCAGGTGGATGCTGTCAAAATCCGTGACGTCACTTACAGTAACGCGAGCTTCTAGGCAGCGTCGCCAGTCGCTTCTCGCTTACCAAGGCCTTGAGTCTGAGCGTTCGGTGCCGGGCCCACGCAGCTTGGTCGGTGAGACTCGCGCGGTTGCGCGCAGTGCCGCTCGCAGCACCCGTTCGCGCAAAGACTGCCGCCGGAAGAGCGCAGCGTCCTTCGTGTGCCTTCTGCTTCGCCTTGGTCAGACTTTACTGCAGCCTCGTGTGCCGCAGCGCGCACCCCCTCGTGAATAACAAAAATGAGGAAGGCAGTGTATGTTGCGTACGGCGTTGCTTGAGAACGTGCGAATTCTAGGAACGAGTGACAATCAGATCGTGGTTTTGGCACTTGAAACACCATAATTAATTTTTTTTTAACGTCGAACGTGGGATATATACGTGCGATACGTGAGTACGTTTAATGAAATGCGGAAGGAGAAAACTGCATTAGCGATATATTGATTATCGATGTTCGGTCAAACAAGGCTTGTCGCTGGAAAGATCAGAGAAACCCCGACGAACAGTTTGTCCAAACGCTCCAGCACTGGTGACCACTTCAGTTGCGCTCCGTCCATGTGAGCTTTGTCGCAATGCATGGCAACGGTTTCAATGTGTGTGAGCATGTTGTGCTTGCGAAAATAAGTGTTCGCGGTATAACTTTGAAATCAATACATAGCTAAATGACACTCGGCGAACGCCTGTCTCATCTCTCTCTCTTTTTTTTCCCCGTCGTGGTCGTGTGTTTACACGCTGGTATAACGCGTATTTAATCGTTGTACCCATCCGTGCGATTATTTGGCACAATAGTAGTTGGTCATTGCCATTGACGTAGCTATGACGAACGAAACACTCTGTAAGTGCACTGTTTTGTCTGCTGACCATCTCCCAACACTGAGCGCCAGGTCCTTGCGATTTCCTTGACTGTTCTGTCTGTCACGTGACCACTCAGTTTTGTGAATACCAGACTTGGGTAATCGTTTCTCGCTCTCTCTCTTCTCCTCCAGTTCTCAGGAGTTCAGAGCATGGTAAGTGGATGAGGCTGCGCACCAGCGATTCTCGTCATCTGCGCATAATTTGCCACGAGGGCATATCCGTGGGCTCGGGAGCCCACGGGTTATCCTCGGATATCGCGAATGTAAATATATTGAAATAGATAGTGTCCAAATCACAGCTGGGGTTTTGCCAGCTGCATGCAACGGAAGCGATTGCAGAAGTCGGAATAAACGCGTCATTGTCGCCATGATTTGTGGGCCACTTAGATTTAAAAGCTCCGCAAGAGTCGACCAAGTGCGAAGGCAGCTCCACGCATCTCTTCGTCCTAGACGTGTTTCATAAAGTGATTCAGGTTCACAAAGGGTTCACAATTAATAAATTCTGATGAAGTGCAGAATTTATGAATAAATTCTGATGAAGTGCAGAATTTGTGAATTGCGAAAGTGTTAGGACTGCAGTTGATGGTTTTGTTCCCTCCAGATCGACATCAACTGCAGTCCTAACACTTTCGCAATTCACAAATTCTGCACTTCATCATAATAAATTAATTATAGGAATATTTTTGTATATAAAGAAGGCATTTGATACCGTTTCTTACTGTATACTATTGCAAAAACTTGAAAGTTATGGCGTCACAAAGGACTCCCTAAAATTTTTGCCAGCGATTTATCTTCACGGAAACAAATGGTAGTAATGGGTGATTATTATTCTACATACAACACAGTCATCAGCAGAGTCCCACAAGGTTCAGTGCTCGGTCCTGTGTTATTCTCGTTGTACATTAATTACCTCCCTAATGCTCTTCAGAACTCAAACGTTTTAATGTATGCAGATGACACAGCTTCATTATTCACAGGACACACTTTCTGCACTGCAAACGCATGTGACGTTCGAGTTATCAAAGATTTCCTCATGGTTCTTAGAAAAAAAATTAACTTTAAACACCAATAAGACAAGATATGTAGTTTTTCGATCGAGGAGGAACAATGTTGACACCAGTCAAATAAATATCACGTTAAATAAAAGCCCCATCCGAGAAGTTGATTCGTTTAAATATCTGGGTATCATATTTGACCAGCATATACATTGGGAAGCACATATTCATAATATATGCAAGAAGGTCGCATATACCCGCCGTGGTTGCTCACTGGCTATGGTGTTGGGCTGCTGAGCACGAGGTCGCGGGATCGAATCCCGGCCTTGGCGGCCGCATTTCGTTAGGGGCGAAATGCGAAAACACCCGTGTGCTTAGATTTAGGTGCACGTTAAAGAACCCCAGGTGGTCGAAATTTCCGGAGCCCTCCACTACGGCGTGCCTCATAATCAGAAAGTGGTTTTGGCACGTAATGCCCCATAATTTTAAGGTCGCATACGGTTGTTACTCCCTAATTAAAGCAAAGCAATATTTCCCTTGCGAAGTACTCAAATCCCTTTACTATGCGTTTTGCCATAGATATATTAGTTATTGTTTACAATCATGGGGCGTGACTTGCATGACATACTTACAACCTTCACAAAAACTACAGAAAAGGGCGCTGAAAATAAGTAGCACTTCAAATTATACCAGTGATACATTTAATGATATTTTACAAACACAACATGTGTTATCCGTTAATGCACTAAGTAATCACAAGATCTCAACTTCAGTTAATAATATTTTATGCACTAACTTTCCTATTCCTCGAAAGGTCTTTTCTTTTCCAACTCGCAGTACTAGACATGCTTTAAAAGGTAACTTAAGCTTACCAAAGTGTTACAATGTATACGGCGAAAGGTTAATTGAATTAGTGGCACAGAAATCTGGAATATTTTACCCCTAGAAGTTAAAACCGCACATAATTTCAAGCAGTGTAGCAAATTCTTTTTTCTTATTAACCCGAATCTTTAACTTACTTAAATTCATTATGTAGGAGTATTTTCAGAATGTTTGTCTGTATAACTCATGACGTGTTCCGGAATACTCTGCTGTTAAAATCTGCGGCTGACTTGTCTTTTATAATTTGTCACTGGACCGCAAACTAGCCTTCCCTGGCTATCGGTCCAGATATCTGTATAACCATGATTGTGTGAAGAAAAATAAAGCACTTAAAGAAAGGGTTAAACATGAACGGAGTCGCTTATAGTAATAGTTATAAAGGAAACAGTGACAAATCAAACATTGGATAAAGTCGCTTAACTTAACGTCCAAGGTTGATCTTAAATATATATTGTGAATAAGTGAACATATTAAGATACTATAACTGATAACTTCGTTCGGGGAGCACATGCTTTTGAAATTTGATCACCAACGTTTCAATTTTTTTGAGCGAGCTAAATCCGCTTAACGTTAGAGAGACATCCTCCATCTAAATACATTGAAACGCACATATCGTTTTCTTCTTAATTCGGTGCACCTGATGATTTTGTTGCATTTAAAAGAAGAGGTTAAAGATTTAACAAATGTAGAAAGTAGGGTTTTACTTAGGTCATCATTTTTTAATAAATTTAGGCAGAACCCATCTTTTGGCTATGGCTGTCGTCGTTAGGGTATTGCTGCATTTGAAAGAAAAGGTTAAAGATCTACCAACCATGGGGAGCAGATATTTTATTTAGGTCGTCACTTTTTTTTGTACATAAAAAAGTCAGGCAGAACCTATACTGCGGCGATGTTTATCGCCGTACGTGTGATTGGTATTGAAGTAGGTGGTGCACATGCAATTACGTGGTGGCAGATTCGTAGCCCCACTGAAACGCCTCGTGTGTGAGCTGCGCACTACAGCCGGATTCCTGCCTCGCGCTTCCCTCTGAAGGAGCTGCGCCATCTAGCAGTGAGCGTGCGAAGGCGTTCTTGCGTGGCCTCCGAGATCGCACCAGTGGCTCGCCGGCGCGATATCCTTCGTGAACATTGTGACAATTTAAAGGGAACTGCAACTTACACGTCCAATTGCTTTGAACGATGCACTTTGCCGAACTACGATGTCTGTTTGGCGCACAGTTACGAAGTTCTTTTGTAACCGAGACAATTTGGGTCAATCAAAAAAAGATGGTAGGCCCTATATGAACCCGCCGTGGCTACTTAGCCCATTGTCGCGGGACCAAATCCTGGACACGGCGGCCGCACTTCGATGGGGGGCATAATGCAAAAAATGCCCGTGTAATTAGATTTAGGTGGACGTTAAAGAACACCATGTGGTCAAAATTAAGCGGGAGTCCCTCACTACGGCCTGCCTCATAATCAGATCGTAGTTTTGGTACATAAAAGCCCATAATTTCGATTCCTGTAGGCCCCCTGTATTCGCCCTGCAGTGCAGTTTGCGCGCGACCTGTGCGCCATAGACCAGTGAAACTGCGGCCTTTTCAGAGTGGACACGGAACATGCAGCGAGCGGCGGAAGAGAAACGGGAGAGGCGCTGCGTACATTCGTCGTGACGCTACGGATCGCTGATCACGAGGGAAGACTGCCCGAGAAATCTCGAAATGCGCATGCTCTTGTGGCGCGTCTTGCTTCTTATTTTGGCGCGGCCCTGGTCAACAACATGAGCGAAGATAGGTTCCTCGAAGCCGCTCAAGTCGCCAAGTTTTTAACTGTGGTTAGTAGCCCACAGTTACTGGTGACGCAGCCGGACAAGACCTGCAATGGTTCAACGGGGGACCACAGACGCCCGCCCGTAGCACCTCTGAAACCTTTTCTGGACCTTCCGTGAGTGATATGAGCTATAGCTGACACCACGCTACCGCAGTTAATTGTGGAGCGCCCATCCAGCTTGGTGGTTCACACAAGCTGAGAACAGGCTCCGCATGAGTCGTCTCACCTCGTAAGTTCGCATGCTACTTGAAGCGCTGCCACCACAGACAATGGCCCAATTACGTGCGACCCCACTATACTGCCACTGGGCGAATCTCCGTACACGAAAATCAAAGGGGCTCTTTTTCGCCGCCGCCTGCCCATCGCCGTATGCAGCAGCTCCTGAGGAGCTCGGTGCCACACGTCCAGCCAAGTTTACACGTCAGCGCTCGCTCGGCGACACCGCAGATTTTACTCGACACGGCCGTACTATACCTAAGTTATTCCTACAGCATCTTCCGGCTAACGTGCAATTGACTATCGCCTCAGCTCATAAAAGTTCGTTGTCGGAACTGGCCCAAGACATGATGGACGTTGCCCCGGCCGCCATTTACGCTGCCTGTAGATCTCCGGTGTCCGACATCGATTCCTTCCGGCAAACAGTAGAAAATCTCGGTGTCTCAAGTACCTAAATTGCGCCAAGACACTCGCATGTATAAACACCAATTCTGTCCACCTCAGCAGCCCCCTCCGCACTTTGGTCGCTTCCGCAAGTTTTTCACCGCAGAACCTGCGCAACTATATACCACCGCCGTTTTGGTGCTGCTGCTCGTGCTCCTGTTCGTGCCACGCGAGAAACACTGCGGCCGGCCTTCAGTAACAGCGGCGGACGACCATGGCCATTCCGTAAGCCGCCTTTTTTAACGCAATAAGGTATAATGCGTCAGAAAATTCGTAGACTACGACTTTTTACACATAACCTACAGACACGATAGCATTGGATTGTAATTTGAATAAACGACAAAACATAATTCTGTTACGCAGAAACTCAAACTAATGCTTTAACTTAAACCCTGTTCCAGCTTCCGTTCGAGGTCTATCTTAGTTGGAGCGGCGCGCCCCATGCACTCGGTTCCTTGCAATATCATCCAGATGGCGCTGGCCTCCGCGCATCCGCGGCAGCGGCGGCGCCCGCAGTGGAGGGAAAAGGAAAAAAAAACCACAAAGTTCGCTTGCGTACATAGCGCTCGCCGCTTATGGTTACATTACGGTTACATAAGCTGCAGTTATCGGGAAGCGTAAGAAGAAGTCAGGGACCTTTGAATACTGTCGCGTCCCACTCTTAAAGGCGAAGCGTAAGCATCCTCTATATTTTTTTGCATATTGCACACCCGGTACTTTCAGGCTATCAACAGCATGAGCGTGCGCATCAGGGTGACGCAGTGTTTCTGACAGGAAAATAGCCAGCACAGAGTGTTAAATAAAGGAAGTGTTCGTAAAACTAGTGACCATAATTAGCGTTGAAGGACAAGGTTCCTGTGGTTTAATTGGTGATGAGTCTCGTTCCTTGATTTCTCTGTGACGTCTGCTTTGTACCACTAGTGATGGTCTGATCAGCGGTACTGAACTAGCAGACTGTCTTGCCACGTAGCGCCGTGTAAGTTAATGTAAAGCCGTAATTAAACGCTTTCGCATAGTCACTGCAGCAAATTCTTGATTTCACATCACATCAACTTGTGCGAAAACATAGCTATTTGTATTTCCTTGAGCTGTAAAATGCTTGAATGCACAGTCACGAAAATGAGTCTAAAAGTCACGGCACCACCGAGAATTTAATTTCTTATAGCACAGCCGTGTAACGTGAATTGTTTCAATGCACTACTTTGGTCGAATAGTCGCACATGACATGTACCACTGATTACAGCCTGTGAGCTAGGCTGCGGAAAAAAAGAAATGTTTTTTTTTTTCGCGGCATGCTTACTCTCCACACATTTGGTGCGTATTTCCTTGGAATCATCTCCGCGCACTTTCGGCGCGCAGGATTCCGTACGCAGATTATTTTCATCGTGTGTTGCACCACCCACCGTATACAGCGTGTAATTCTCCGCAACTTTAGGGAGTGCACTGCCTTTTTAACTGGGACCACGATATATTCGAAGATAGACTTTGTGAAGGCTTATTTCCCGATCCCTGGTGAACCATCTGATGTGCCCCAAAGCTGCTGTCACTACCCCGTTCGGTCTCTTCAAGCTTTTGCGTATGCCTTCTGGTTGGCGTACTGCGGCCCAAACGTTCAAGCATTTTATAGATGAAGTCACCAGGAGTTTGTCCTTTTGCTTTGCCTGCAATGATGATCTCCTTGTCGCTAGTAAGAATGCGGAGACGAATGTGGATGAAGATGCGGACGCCAACGTTTGCTCACACAAGTCCATCTGACGCGCTCCTGCCCTCGAGACTGCAAAGTTCTGTCCCGTTTTCGTCCCTATTGACGCGCCTCGTCGTCCTCTTGAACTTCGCTATGACGGCCCCTTCCCAGTCGTCAAGCGTCCTGAACACCGCTTCACTGTATTGCGCAGTGAGCGAGAGGACACAGTCACTCTCGAGAGAATCAAACCTGCCGCCATCGTCAGCGCCTTTCAAGTGATCGCGGCCACTTGTCTGCAGGGGGACGACACCTGTGGCATGTCCTCCTTCTTCAGCCGCGGCCCTGGTCAACCACGCGAGCTGGTGTTAAGATAGGCAAGAAAGAAGAGAATGAATAGGCAGTGTGTCCGCTTTGGCTTCTATCGCAACCGTTGAAGTAAAGTCGCCAAGTTTTTAACTTTGCTTAGTAGCACTCACTCTGCGCATGACTGCGCACGTTCGCGATCGATATCAGAAGCGCGAACAGTTGTGAGCTTGATCTTGTCAAAGCGCAGTGCATTACTTTCATACTAGCGACGAAAAGTGGGCCATTGTCTTTTGGAATGGCGTATCGTTTTCATCGCATTTCTAGCGGCCGGCGTCGGCGATGTTAATTGGGGGCGGGAAATGAAAACGTCATAGTGCCCTCTGAACAGTCACGGTGCCTATAGTCGATGCAGAATTTAGCTGGGTCTTAAAGGCAATTCGAATTGGTTCAGCGGTTGTCTACGAATGAGAGCATTTATGTATTTCATATGTTTTGAAGAGAGGAATCGAAGACGGTCTCGAAGTGAAGCTTCCCTTTGTTCAACCTTATAATGCACTTGTTAGGTCGAAATTTCAGCACAACTCAGTAGTAAAGTAACTCAGTAAAGGACCTTTATACAGGATCCTTTACTAAAGCAGACATTCGATGCTCAGAATTAACGCAGGAAAATGCAATTCGGTACATTTCTAACTTATACTAAAGGCCAGGTTCTAAATATGAGCTGACGAGAGCAGATCGAGTAACTGGGCGAGTTGGTTGGGGACCTTAAGGGACGCATATTATCGCGATGAGGGAACAAGGCTTACGATAAAAAGTAGGCTAAACTTTCAACAGTGATAAAATACTGGGCAGAAGTGAAAGAAACTAAATACTGCAGTTTTAAGTGCCAAAATGAAATGATTGAGGCGCGCCATATGCGGGGGAGGGGGGGGGGGGTTAGATTAGTTTTTCGCCACCCGTGGTTCTTTACCGTGCACGCAGTGCTTGGTACACGGGTGTTTCTGGATTTCACCGCCATCGAAATGCGGCCGCCACGGCCGGCATTCGATCCCGTGACCTCGCGAGCTTAGCAGCGCCACAACAAATCGTTTGCTCCACTATACGGCGGGTATAGACGTTTTCATCGGGCGAGGATGATAGGGTGCGCGGAGAGCCTTTCCTCCTCTCTGGCTTGGGCGATCCGGCGCGGCGCTGCTTGAAAGTATTGCTGTCGCGTGCTGCGGAACGATTTCGAGATGTTTTAGATCTTACTTTGTGAAATTTACGCCATGTTCGTTCATATAAGGTCGTCAGGGAAGCCTTTCGGTGCATCGGTAACTACTGTAGGCAGAAATATGGCTTGGGGGTGCAAAAATGTGCCGCGCACAATCAGCCGCGGTGTACGCGCATTATCAGTCGCGGTGCGCGTATGTGTTCTTTACTATCTTGCTTATATCGATTTTCATTCAATAAAAAAACCGGCGTCTCTGTATTACCAGCATTAAATGGTAAATCAGCTCACTGTCTGATCGATTGGCGTAGGGAGTAAAACATAAAACATAAGAGCGCATGCTCGTGCACGGCCAACCTCAGAAGGCAACCACGAAACATCTGAGCGGCAGGCGCTATCAAATATTTGTGATACACTGGCATCGTTCTCACGCATCTCAAGTCTAGTATACTTGAAATTACCATATGTCTACGCTAGCCTTGCTGCATGAAGCGCATGGCGCTGCTCAACACAGCGATCACTGCGCTTGGTGAGCCAGCACGATACATATATAAGCTGTGTGCTTCGGCATTGCCTCTTTGGCCTGTATACAGCCATAATATACGAGAGGGTTCGCATAAAAAGAATGCGATGGCTATTTTTGAGCGCAAGATTTCCGTAATACGTGTGAGTGTGTCGTAAAGAACTGAACGAACACAACGAGAAAAAAAAATTCTGTTATCATCCTCTTTCTCTAAAAAGCATCAGAAAACGGGCTAACGCCGCTCAACGTTTATAAATATATAACCGCTGATGCCGTATGCTTGGACCATGCGCTGTAGCGAACAAAGATATCTGTAATCCAGCACCTACTACTGCTTAGGACACTCGCGCAGTTCATAAACCGTCGCTTTGCTGGACAAGCTTAATTCAGACTGTAAGGTATGCTGCTATTAATAGCCAAAACTATTTTATTCGTGGGTGGAAACCTCATCCATCCAACCAAGTAGTCACGCAATGTAACCTGCAGCGAACATTTTCAACGCTTGTCAAAGTATAACAGCACAGCTCCTATCGTAGCAGAACGGTACCCATGTGCACGCTGTTACGATCGTCGCGTATGTTTCATGGCTCCTAAACGGCAGCTTAGAAATAGGGGATAATATTGCAATAGGTCGCATTAGTGATAGGAACATTCGGAAATACACAATTGATCCCCGAGGCTGATTGTAGGCTCAAATATGCGCGCACACATCGCGCTGCGTGTTCCGTCCACCTCAACGCCAGCAGAAATTCCGGCCATGCGCATTAAACCACTTCAGCACGTCTCACAGAACCGTTTACTACGTATAAGACGCACGTCATACTAAACAGACCACACGGCCGCGAAAACAAACGCCAGCACCTACCGCCGAGCGTATACCTGCCATGCAAAAGACCGCTTTCACCCAAGCCAGTATGGCGCTGCTCATAGGCGGCGCCACTGCGTTCACAATATGGCGGCGCCTACGAAAAAACGGTCTATAGTTGCAGGCAGAAGTGGGATAGCTGTCAAAGCTTTTCATATTAAGAGGCACGGAAAACTGCCTGCTTAACATATCTGTGTCTCATTCCCAGCCGATTGGTTGCCACGTTGCTGCGAACTTTTGGCGTGACCGCGGCACGCATGCTCTTCTGGTGTATTCTTCGACTTCGCGCTCCGAATAAACAGTTTAAAGTTGAGCTTCCTACTCCCTTCTGTGTAAGCTTTTGTTTCCTAGTCGCGCTAACGTGCATTATGGGTTGTGAATAAAAAAAAAGACACGTCAAGTTCTTGCGATGTATTTTGTCCGTATCAATAGGCACATTTTCGTCACCAATTCCCTGACTACGCTAAAAACTCGTCATACTTGATAAATCCGGCAGAATATAGCTTGATAAATCCGGCAGAACCGATCTCACGATTAATATCGACCTTAATGCAATTAGCATTGAATAAACTTATTGACACCGTATCGCAAGCGCCACAACGCGTCAGGTATGAGGCGCGTATGCAGTCGGTCTGAACGCTTCCCTTCGCACACGCTGCGCCATCTAGCGCCACCGCAGCGAAGTATCCGCATGGCGCGTGTGTGCATATACACAACCAGACACGGTTGTCCGAATATATATATATATATATATATATATATATATATATATATATATATATATATATATATATATATATATATATATATATATATATATATATATATGATCTGTGTTTGATTCCTCCCTGCGCACGAGAAATTTAAATGATTTTATAGCGTTTGCATTCTTAGGCTACTTCACGCACTATTTTGGATCTATCTATCTATCTATCTATCTATCTATCTATCTATCTATCTATCTATCTATCTATCTATCTATCTATCTATCTATCTATCTATCTATCTATCTATCTCTATCTAACTAACTAACTAACTAACTAACTAACTAACTAACTAACTAACTAACTAACTAACTAACTAACTAACTAACTAACTAACTAACCAACCAACCAACCAACCGGTTTCCGGGCTACCTGGGTCAGTGGGTAGTCCTTGGCAGAATGGGTTGCCCTTCGGTTTGCTGCGCTGGGGTAAGAGGGTTCAACCAACCATCGGTCACTGACGGTCGGAGCGTCATCGGCGCACCTGACAGCCGCCACCTGCAATAGTTTGCTTGCTTCGTGAATTCACCTTGCGCCGTCGTCAGCAGCAGTTATCGCCGCAGCGCTGTCATTTTTTACCGGTCGGATCGAGTTTTACAACTTTGATAATGAGACTGCACTGCGTGGAGACGAGCAAGTGGCACAATGCTTGCGCATGCGCAGCGTTAGCGTGCCAAGTTACACGTGTGCGTCGGCGACCACATCAGTGCCGGACGCACTTCCTAACCTGATCACTCCTTAACAAGATTATGTTAATTTCACTAATTCATAAGGTAAAAAAATCGTGCTTCACCTGGACGTGATGATATGCAAGCAGTACCTCTGAAGCATGATCTTTACTCAGTATGTGAGGCCTTGTGTTGCATCGCAAATCGAATGTAGTGGAGTGTACCAAGACAGCTGAATATAGCACGTGTATGTCCACTTTTTACAAGTTGGGGGAAAGAACGACATGTATAATTACAGACCCGTTTATGTTCTACCCGTTTTGCCAAAGGTCTTTAAAAAGTCGTCAATACTCGTCTTGAAAATGTTTTTCTTTGAGCACTGTGTTATTACTTCCGCGTAGTACAGATTCCTTAAAAAACAAATCAACTCAGCAGGCACTGCTAGAAGTAAAATACAAAATTGTTGACACCATCGAAATGCAAAAATACACTCTTAGATTTTTCTTAGATTTTCACAAAGCATTGGACTGCGTTCATCACAACACCCTGCTACGCATGCTTAACAGTTATGGCGTACGTGGTACTGCTTCTGACTCGCTAAAGAACTATTTGAATAACAGATTGCAGTATGTTCAGGATAATGGCGTACCCTCCGAGAAATTAGTAATTCAGCATGGTGTTCCTCAAGGATAAATATTAGGACCGTTATTGTTTTTATTTCTCACAAATGATATCGCTAACATACCCGAATGGCCTAATGTGGTCATGTACGCTGACCATACGAACAATTACGAGAGATGCTTAGAACCATTCTAAGAATGTGAAGGCAAAAGTCTTGCGCGTGCGGCAGCGGCCTCTCTCTCCACCAACTCTGCATTCCCAGAACGTCTGCGTGGCACTGGGGCCGTATGTTGCCCTCGTCAGGCCGCTACCGCTGCTTCATCCATAGCCGCTTCGTCCATAACGGCGGTTACGACAAGCGGCATTTCGAGCTGCTCGGGCCTCTTCCGCCGTGGCGTACTTTCTCCCCGCCCGCGGCTAGGAGACTAACGCGCGCTGTCGCCCCACAGCGATGTGCAGAGAAGCTCTGAACCCACGCGGCGACGAGTTGCCGTTGCTTTCATGAGGAGTCGTGCTAGACATGCGTCGGTTTTTGCTTGAGCTTCAGCTGGAATGGCTGGGTTTGTGCTCGTACTCGAGCTGTTGGTTATGGTTCGGCTAGCGTAGGTGGGGGCTCATTGGTTGTTGAACGGGACAGGCGGTTGTGCGGGACAGGCGAAGCGACTTTGAAGCAAATTCTTGAATGTGCCTGGCAACGAAAGCTACACCCTCAAAACTAAGGCGTAGGCCGTCGACGGCGAGAACTCGCATTGGGGGCAACCACTCACTGCCATGGTCAATCTATGAAGCTTCACTGGAGTGACGTCAGAAGTATCTCACTTGTGTACTCGAAGTGGCATGCCACCTTGTTGCAGTGGCGAACAAAAGCTTCATTCTGACAGCTAAGCGGACGGTTAGTAGATTGTGGTAGAATCAAGCTATAGCATAAATCCACTATATGTCGGAGTGCTCACGGGCTTAGTTGAGAAGCGGACGGTAACGCTTGAAGGTGATTCGGCCAGTACTGGAGGCTAATTCGTTGGTCCCAAAATGCAGGATCATGGTGGAGCTAACCAGCATATCGTGGTACGAAGTCCACGATATTCATATATATATATATATATATATATATATCATAATGAAAGCGGCGAGCACAGTTGGTGATCGTTGAAATCTGATCTGCGGATCAAGCGCGTCGGCTATTTTTCATGACGCGGCCTAATTGCTGGCGCTCGCATGCTTTCCAAGAACGATAGCACCACTCGCGTCGCGCGCACAATCCGATTTACACAAGGTTCGGCGAGAACATAGAACGGATAGAATCAACGATAACATTCCAGTAAATTCCAAATCAAGCAGTCGCGTCTTGAGCTGAGCGATAAGTTGTTAGCGGCTGAAATGCGGTTAAACGGTTAATCAAGTACACGTGCCAGTTTAAATCTCTACCACGTGACTGGCTTCCCACACTTCACATACATTGTTTTCGTTTGGACACTCCTAATGCTAACGCGTTAATGAATAGCGCATGAAAGTTGCCCTTTAATGCGTGTGCTTTCAATACTGTGCTTTGCTGCAGCGGTGAAAATCACCACGACTCCTAAGCCGGTGCGAGTTGAACACCCGAACTTGCGGCCGCCTCTGCTGTTTTGCACCGTGGGCTACACCTTCGAGGACGATCAGGACTTGCTCGGCTCCGACTTGCCCTGCGACTACTTGATCTACTCGGACTTGATCGCCAACAACGGGACGTTCGCTCCCCTCTACGGTACACGGAGCTGGGATGCCTACAAGACCGTGAGTCGCGTGCTCGGGTAGTATTAAAGTTATCCGAAGGGGTGAGGGGAGGGGGTATTTTGTAGGAGTCCACCTAGCCCATTTAGACCACCGCTGATTCCTTGCAGCTGCACTAGTGAATAGGAGACTGGCTGGAGCGCGTCTGAGAAATAGCTTCAGAAACGTATTATTGTAATCAAGAAGCGTAGCGAAATCACGCATGAGGTAATAGAAGTCGCCAAGATTGCGCGCATGGGCAGCATGTGTGTGATCATGCCTTCGGTTTTCATGAACCGTAAGGAAATGCGTTTCCTTGCGTGCTGATCTCAAAAGAAAAAAAGGTAGCAATTTTGTTCGAAAGACGAAGCATCGATTGCGAGAGCAAATTAGTGGACAGCTCTGTGAAGCAAGGATAGTAGCTTCATCGGCCGTATAAACTTGCAAACATAGGCGTACTAACTAAATTAGCAAGCATGGTGTCACGCGCGCACAAGCAAACGTGATCACATCTCACTCGATGACCGCGAAAACTCGCTGTCAAAGCGCTGAAGTGAGGAAGTGCGGTAGCAGCAGCGAGCGAATTGCTCTTCGTACTGCGTCTCGCATCAACGCGAACCAAGTCGCGAAAACGGCGCGCGTCGGACACTGTCCCCGTCGCCGATAGATTCCAAGGTACAGCGTGTTACGTTTCGCCTCCGACGTGCGGTATAGCCGGCGCGGATGCAACGGACGCCGGGGCTTCGTTCACAGCGGCGGACATATTGGCCAGTTCAGCGCTGCCCCAGCGCCTCCTGCCAAGCGCGTCCAGGCATGTTTCAATGCCACGTGTCTTCGTGTGTGTGTGTGCATGTTGGTGCCCACGCTTGTCAAGGCGCGGCAGCCGGGGAGAGGAGCTCCCCAACTGTGAAGCGAGGAGGTCTGACCGGCGCCGGCCCGGCGGATACGTCACTTCTTGTGACAACGTGTCCGTGCGCCGCCGTCACGTGCGCCTCTTCCGGGCCTTTCCTTCTTGCCCTCGACTCCGAGAGTATAAAAGCAGCTGCCCCCGGATGCCAAGGGAGAAGCTTCGATTTATTCAGTCGAGTAACGCGGTCTCCCGTTTCTTCACTTCGGTCGACCTGACCGGCCGCTCTTTTGCGATGCTAGAATAAACAAGTTGTTCTGTTAGCAGTCGACTCATCCTTTGCCAGGACCTTCGGATGCTTCCAGCTGTGCCCCAGGCCGCCAGGCCAACGCTAGCCTTGGGGCTTGCGACCCATTTGCAACAAGCGGCGCGCGCCGTTTGGCGTTAATTTCGCGCGTTAACTGACCCCTTGCTGCTGCCAACAACGGAGCAGTTTTGAAATAGCGAAACGCTCGTGGTACGTTCATCGTCACTTGCACTGCCAACGGAATGCCTACAGTGTCTGCAGTGCGGCCTCGAGGAGCACATCGGGGCATGCAAGCGTCTCCTTTAGACAAACCAGGCCTCAGCGAGCGTCTCCTTTAGACGCTCGCTGAGGCGCCTTCCGCTTCGTCCTTCGCGATTGTTACCCCACATGTTAATGAAAGATTGTACACGACTGCCTAGTTACAATCAACGAACCTGTTCTGATGCTTCTTTTTGCGCTTTTGCACACAGTCTTTCAGGTAGGCCAGGCCTGCTTTGTGTTTGTTTGCAAAAAGAAGCATGAGAACAGCTTCTCTGACTGTGCTGAGGCTGTCGTGACAGATTGCTATATATATATATATATATATATATATATATATATATATATATATATATATATATATATATATATATATAAGGGGTTTAGGTTCCAAGGTTAGTTGTAGTGGTAAAACATAAATACCCATAAAGTTTATGGGGAAACGGTGCCGCGGTAGCTCAATTGGCTAGAGCATCGCACGCTTAATGCAAAGACGTGGGATCATACCCCACCTTCGGCAAGTATTGTTCACCCGCTTTCATTGCCATCAGTTTATCATTTCATCAATTCAGTTAGTAAGTACAAGTAATTTTTCCTATATTGTCTTTGACGTCTTTGTTTGTTGGCTTCTCATGATATATATATATATATATATATATATATATATATATATATATATATATATATATATATATATATATATATACACAGTTGTTTGTTAGTTGCTTACCCACCTATCAAAGGCTCTGTTTTAATGTCGTTGCAGGGCATAATAATTGAATTAACGCATAAATAAATGTTGTAGGAAGAAGCTGCAGGAGCGAGCGAAATTGCTGTTTCTACGCTTCGTGTCCAGCAATGTAATTTCTCTGATATGTTCTGCATTGTTTAGCAACTAGTCGATTTCAGTAGCCGTATTAAATGGGTTTTAAGTGCCCCTTATTAAACGTTTTCCGATAGGTATGTGCTAAACGTTATGAATGTTAACAAACGTTCACATTTACCTAGTTGATCCTTCTGTGCGACTTACTGCAGCTCGAAGAATTCTTCTTGGGGACCCAGTCTCGTTGGAGAAGGTAGCGAGTTCTCCATCATTTTGTAGGACTTTACAGCAACCATCGCTCATTGAGAAATATATTTTCTAGTTAGAAAAAATTCAAAGGTTAACGTTCCTTCTAAGCGCTTCAACCGTTTGCTATTTGTTGAGATGTAATACCAGGGTTGCTACCTTTGTCTTGTTTGCTTCTTCGGTGACCTTCTATGGCTTCTTTATTTATAACCAATGCTTTGCTATTTCCAAAGAGAAATTTCTCTGTACCTTATTGTTTATGCATACCATATAATGATTTGCAATGCCAAAATGTATTGTAGCTAGTATATATTAGTTTTGTGTTTTTCTTAGTATTACGATGTGACGTAGAACATGTTCGAATGCCACTTAGTGTTAACACTGTAAACATTGTTGCGTATAACATTTCGCAAATCCTATGCTGCAACTGCATATGTTTAAATGACCGAGGGGAGGTTCTGGACCTTCGTCAGCTGTTGCAAAACACCTTCACTTCAATTTTCCTCGGTTTGCACTATATACTGTTGACCCAAATAAATGTGTTCGGATGTATGCTCGCAGTTGAGGTTAGAAGAACGCAGGCCATGCAGCAACGTAAGGCAGGTAAGCGGTGGACCATTATACTTAAATAATGCGGGGGGGGGGGGGGGGAGGAAACGTAGTCAAGGACGGCAGAAAATCCGGCGCGGTGGTGAAATGAGGAAATTTGCAGGTGCAAGTTGAAACAAGCTAGCGCAAGACAAGGCTAATTGGATATGCCTTCGTGCTGGGGGCAGTGAGCATAAAAATAGACTTAGCTGCTGCTGATGGTGATGCTCGCAGGCGCTCGGAACGGCGACCCTCACCGCCGGTGGGGTCAGCTTCACGCTATCCGAAGGCGTCGGCCAAAACAGCACGTTAGATGTAATTCAGCAGCGGGACAGCATTGTCAAGTCATTCATCACCGACAGGATGCTCGCCCTGGGCACATTCGACTACGAACCCACCGCCGGCGTTCCGCTCTCCAAGTTGAAGGATTTTTTCAAGGTGAGCCTTCGACACTCTCGGCGGGGTAAGCAACCCGCAATTCTGGAACGACTCGATGCTGTTCTTCCACTCCACTGAGTTGAACACTGCCCCTCGACTGACGAAGAGGCTACACTTCTCAGGGATTGTCGCACGTGATCACAGACAGCGTGTTCATTTATGCTGGTTGGTACACAGCGCGCGGCACCGGACGCAGCGAGAGAAGAACACAGAGAGCGATTCAGCAGCCCTGTGGTTCTCGTGCTGTGTCCTGTGTTGCGCCGTTTGAAGCTGGTGATGCGCAGTGACCACCCTCACAAAAACTTTACTTTGGGTTTCAATAGAGTGTGTATCAAGCTCATTTTGATTCTACAGGAAATCAATTCAGCATCACATGCTGTGCGACGCGCCGCCTTCCATAGTGGGCCCACATTCGCCCATGCTTTCCTTGTCGAAGCTAATTCGACATAAACGCTGTGCGACGCGCCGTCCTCCAGACCGGTCCAAGTCTTAAACGGACAGGTAACTGTATAGTTGAGACATGCCGTGGCCAGTTGCATACCGTCCCTGTCCTTATTGTGGGGATTATACACACCTTGCAGGACATGGGTGAGGGTGTGTGTTTACATCGCTCCGGAAGATATCTTTTAGAAAAAACACATTCGCCGAGCTTCGCGCGTGATCTTTGCGCATATAGCACGGCGATGCAGTAACCTTTCTTCGCTGGAGTAAAAAAAAAAAAAAAAAAAACAAAGCCAGCCGTCATGCTATCGGTGTCGCACCACATCGTCGTCGCATTAACTGCTGTCGTCACACGCACGCTTTCGCCTCACACGCAATTTCTCACACGTCATAACAACGTTGGTACATTTGGTAGCGTTCGCAGAACCCCCAACAATTCTGCATATTTTTTGTTGCTATTATAGGTTTTATTTGTCTGCCTTTGGTTCCCGCTTTCACTTAGTACATATTTTAGCGTACGCAAGACAAATCCTTTACTTGCCAATAACGCCCGTATATCTTCAATGATTATATCCACCTCGTCAACATTTCCCATTTATTATGCGACGCAGTACCTCAACAAGACGCTGCCGTCGCAAGATCCCGCTTCGATGGTCTTCCTTGGCGTCTTCCTCGCCACCAACGTTATTGCCGACGCCTTCATCGCCGACATCTCGCAAATACCGTGAGCACCTTTGTCTGTTCTCTGGCGCACATCACGATTGGGAACGGAACCAGCTTGCAAATCGCACTCGCGCATTGCGATGATATCGCTAGCATCTGCTGAGCTCGATTAATATTGTGTCAAGTCCAAAAAGCAAGCACAGACGCCGCAGTCGGTGGCTCTGGAATAATTTTGCCAGCCGAGGTACAAGCACCCTACACTGCCATACACGGGCATTTGTGCACTCGGACCCCCAAGTGAAAGCGCTAGGTCAAAGGCTCGATTGCCGTTCTCGACCGAGGTGGGGAACTTTTTGCGTAATGCGAAGACGTGGGATCGTTCCCCACCTGCTGCAATTTGTTTTTTCATCCACTTTCATTGCCATTAATTCATCGTTTCTTAAATACAATTAGTAAGTACAAGTAATTTCCCCTATGTTGTCCCTGGTTTCTTTGATTGTTGGCTTCTCATAATAGGATTCATAATAATCAGGCCCCTCGGTTAACCCCCTTTCTTCATAGTTTGCGCAAGGCGGATGAGCAGATATTTTCAATATGTGCATTCCAGGATAGATCGTTAGTTATTGTTATACCTAGGTATTTAAAACTGGGGACTTCATGTAAGGGTGATTGTCCAAGGTGATGCCTATGATCGAAAAGAACTTTTTTGCGTGATACGCAAAAAGTTCATTAACTACTTAAACTTAACTACTTAGTTCAATAACTACTTAGACATGATTCTAAGAGGGCCGGAGAAAAAAAAAAGTATGTGAAGTACAGACCCATAGAAAACAGAAAATTCAAAATAGGTAAAAAATGAAACACACAGTAAAATCTCCCTAGTAGGACTTGTCAGATATTGCGTGAGTATTCTTTCCAGTCGCTCATCTTGCTCGTACGTCTCTGACGTATTCGAACGAGTCTGGCCGTATGACGGCTACACTTGCTCATTTATTTGTTTTGTAATGAGTCTTAATTAATTATTTGAGTAAGAATTACGAGTCGTAATTAAATGTATGAGGTAATGAATTATAACTAGGCTCAGGCCATCTTAGTGATCTTTCATGAATGCTGGTTAGCTTTAATCAATTTAATGCTAATCGAAATTAGGCTGAATCAGTATTGATTACCCTGAATTAATCGTGATTGGGTTTAATTATGTTTTATTAGGCTAATCAATTTAGCCTAAGTCATTTTCTATTAGCTTCACTATTCTTAAATACGCTCAGGTATACGTTATTATAATTGGCCTTAAATAACCCTGATCATCTCTATCTTAATGTTAATAAACCAAAATTAGGTTTAATTAATCTTAAATGTCATCTAATGGTCTTGACCAGACTTAATAATTTGTTTAATTAGGCTACACTAATTCCTTGTCGCGGCAACTGTAGTGGTCTGATTTACTTCTGCATTGAGTGCGCGATATCACCGACTGCATGGTATACTTGTTGCGGCAACAAGAGTGGCCTACTTTCTTCCTACACTAACTGTACAATATAGTTACTGTAGTGGCCTGCTTTCTTTCTGTACCGACTTTATGGTATGGCCGCTTGTGTGCTATGTTTACTCGATTCGGCAGCTGTAGTGATCAGCTTTCCTTCCGCACCGACTGTATGGTATGACCGACGGTATCGGCCGCGGCGGCCGCATTTCGATGAGGGCGAAATGGAAAAACGCCAGTTCCCCGTGCATTGGGCGCACGTTAAGGACCCCCCGGTGGTTAAAATTGATCCGGAGTTCCCCACTACAGCGTGCCTCATAATCAAATCGTGGTTTTGGCCCGTGAAATCCCAGCATTGAATTCACTTCGTACTTGCTCAGTGGCTCATTCTCTTTCTTACTCATTCACTCACTGCTCCTTCACAGCGAAGGTGTTAGCCTCTAGTTGTCTTGAAAATGTGGACGGTGGAGTGATTAAAAGACAGGACAAAAGACACACAGGGACACACACAGCGCACTGCTGTGTGTGTTCCTTTGTGTCTCCTTTTGTCCCGCCTTTTAATCGCGCTACCGCACACATATTCAAAATGCGTTACCAACAAGACCACCTTGCAACCCTCGTGAGCCTCTAGTTGGTCGGGCTTTTTCGGTCTATGCTCACCCAAAAAACAGTACCGTCATCATGGTAGCTAGAAAATGGCTTTGTGTCTGAGTTTCCGCGTAGCAGAATTACGTTCTCCCGTAAATTCGAATTACAATCGGGTGCTGTCATGGTTGCAGGTTGTGTGTAAATCGTACTTTACGAATTTTATGATGCGGATTACTTTGAGAACTTCAATTAGTTCAATAAACCACTTTCGCTAGGCGGAGGGCCTACAAAAGATAAGGCTTTACGGTGCACTTTCGCACACCTGCGTGCGCGCGTGACAGACGTGTGCATGCATGGGCGCTCTGACAGTTGCATCTTTTGCACAGCGTGTGCTGTGACCGTGATCGACATTATGGCGAACACTGTCGAAAAACGGTATCGCTGCCTAACGGACGCGGCTACTCAGAGAGACCCCGAACAGCAGCTGGAAAAGGGCTTTGTCCTTACGGTTTCCGCGCAACACAATCATGCTTTCTGGTATATTCGAAATACAGTCCGAAGGCGTCACGTCTGCAGCTGACGTGTAATCGTATTTTACGCATTTACTGAGACAATTTAGTTTTAAACATTCATTTAGTTCAATAAGGCACTTGCGCTTCACGGAGGGTCCGTAAGAACGAACGTCTGTGCTGCACTTCCGCAAAGGTGCGGGCGGGCTTGACGAAAGTCGCTTGTGGTGGTGGTGCTTGTGTAACGTAGGTTGTGTTTGTTTAACGTCGGCAGCAGCTTCTCCGTTCATCCACCTTCGCAGGGTGAAATGGAGGCGGATTTTTTTATTTATTGCGATAACAGTTATATGGACACTCAGGGTGCATTTTTGCCGTCGCCGTAATGCGTATGAAGTCCAAGGGCGATAACACCGTCGCCACTCTCACTACGCTGTATTTACGGGTGAAAGCACCCAAGGGGAGCCGAACGATCGCGGCTCAACCTGGCGGGCGGGAGGGAGGACAGCGCAGAGCAAACGCGCCGCCTTGCGTCACACGAGGGCGGACAGCGCAGAGCAAACGCGCCGCCTTCCGTCGCGCAAGAGGCCGTGGGAGGATGAGAGGGGGGGGGGGGGAGGCGGCGCTGTTCTTCGGCAGCAACTGCGTATTTCGCGACCGGATGCAAGGGGAACTGACTATCCCGGCACAATTTCGCGCGAGCAAGGGGAGGAAGACGGGAGGCAGCGTGGGAGGGAGTGGGAGGGCGGTGTTCTACTCCAGAAGCAACTGCGTACTTCGCGCGGTCGCGCGCAGTCTCGCGCGCCCTATCATGAAAACGGTCTGCAGACGGCTCGCACCTTTGTGCATACTGTGCCCTCGCCACTCAGTTTCGTTGAAGCGATAGACAGCACGAAGGTCACTTCGCTCGATGCTGCTTCCGCGCTTGCTCACGCCAGCGTTTTGACAGCGAGTGTCCGCGGCCACTGTGTGCGATGTCTTCGTGTTCACCTGTGCGCGTTGACGCCATGATTCCTAATTCAGTGTGTAAGCGAACGTTTCCAGGTCTATGCGGCCGACAAAACTGCTATCCTTACTTCGTATAGCTGTCTACTAATTTGCTATCGCAATGGATGTTTCACCATTCGGGCGAAACTGCGACTTTTTTTTAAATCCCAAACGATGGTTCGATCGGTCACCCAGCCAATCCGACTTTTACTCCCTGACCGCAGCGAGATCTCCACCCTGATCCTGGAAACGCACATCACGCTCAGAGAGGCGCATCTCGGGGGCCACACAGATTGTCACGCCTACCCCATCAGCGCCGTTGGCATCAAGAACCTCGCCAACAACACCGTGCCGAGGCTGGTGAGTTTCGGCAACTTCATTCCTAGATATGGGCAAGCCCTGCATAAAAGCTTTCATTGATAATTTCGGTCCGTCTTCATGGCAAATGGTGGTTGGTGGTGGCTTCCCCGTCGGTACAAAGGCACGCGCGCAACCAAGTTGCCGGGTGCGTTTGTCGCCAAACTTGCAGATCTTCGAGACGCACATGCTGCCGCTGAAGACTGATGCTTCGTTTAGATTCGGGGGAAGGAAAGCCCTCCTCTCCTCCCGCTGCCCTTTCCCTTTGCTATCCGGCGGCGGTGGAAGAGGGTTGGCACTTGCCTGTGTGGAGGCAACGCACATGTCGAATACATACACGCCTGTTACCGCTCTGTTCTCTACGGAATTACACAATTAAACCGCAGAATCCACGCAAATATCCTCACTTCAACAAATATACGTCTTCAAGCACATCATTCCTTTATTCTTCATTTATTCCATAGGTGACTGGCTATTCGCTTACGTTGACAATCATCGTGCATAATTTTTGCACGCGCTTTAGAGCGCAGCTAGCTCTTAGCCGCCCGCTTACGCGGCGAGCGTCGGCGTTGCCCTTGGTAGCCGAGCGAACGCGGAGCGCAGCGAGAGATGAAAGACGACGATAGCGAAGAGAGCGCGAGAGCTTGTACGGACAAGAAACGCGAGGATAACGTGAGCAACGAGTAAATTGCACATCCAACAACAGGGAAGAGATTCTGAAGAGGGTGCGTTGGAGCGAAGGCGAGCGTGTCGGCGGGCAAATGATAGGAGAAAAAGCGCTACAGCAACGTTTCTTTCATTCGTGAAACACGACATTGGTAGTGAAAATGACGTGGGAGATCGTTATAGTGTGCGTGGTATTCATTGCAGTTGCTTATCTCTATAAAGATATGGCAGTCTTGGTTTCGCGGGTTTCAAGAGTAATGATCGATTACAAAGAATGCTGCGCACTGTATGACAATTCCCCAGTGGGGGGCTGTTGCCCTACTTATTATTTCATTTTGATTACCTTCAGGGTTCTCACATTATACAGGAGAGGGTATGCAGCAAATGCAACATCACTAGTACTGTGAAACTACATCAGTTAATTAGGTGAACAAGGAGAACAGATGGAATAGTACAACACGACGATGTAACATGGGTACAGTCAAGGTCAAAATTTCTCAATATTTGGTAGGTGTCGAGCTTTGAACTAGCAAAAATATTACTAAACAGTGCGCAACCGACACATGTCATAATAATAACAATGACGCTGATATAAAGACAACAAGAAACAAAGATATAGTCATCATCATCATCATAATCCGCCTGTTTTATGTCCACTGCAAGGACGAAGGGCTCCCTGCGATCTCCAATTACCCCTGTCCTGCGCCAACCGATTCCAACTAGCACCCGCGAATTTCCCAATTGCGTTGCACCACCTAGTCTTCTGCCATCCTCTACTGCGCTTCCCTTCTCTTGGTACCCATTCTGTAACCCTAATGGTCCGACGGTTATCTAATGTGCGCATTGCATGACCTGCCTACGGCCATTTTTTTTTCTCTTAATGCCAATTAGAATATCGTCTATACCTGTTTGCTCTCTGATCCAAACCGCTCTCTTTCTGTCTCTGAAAGTAATGCCTAGCATTCTTCGTTCCCTCGCTCTTTGCGCGGTCCCTAACTTGTTCTCAAGCTTCTTTGTCAGTCTACAAGTCTCTGCCCCATATGTTAGCACCGGTAAAATGCACTGATTGTATACCTCCCTTTTCAACGATAACGGTAAGCTTCCAGTCAGGAGCTCACGATGTGTTCCAAAACAAAAATATAGGTACAATTTACTGCCACTCAGAGAAAGGCGAACATAAAAACACAAAAATACATTCGAATTTTAAATGTATACAGCACTGCTGGAAAGAATAATAAACAAATCATGTGGCTCGGTAAACGAAAGAAAAGGAGAGCGTGGGTTGGCCTTGAGTTCAATAACAGAAGACATTCCCAAACATGTACACACAGCACAATGCGTTGGCGGGCTAGTTGGTGCGAATCCATGAATACTTTGTTTAGCGCAAAACGACAGAGACAAGAAAGACGACAGGACAAGGCGCTACTCTCAACTGACATCATTTTATTGCGTCACTCCTTTATAGACCGCTCAAACCAGAGGAACATGCGCAGTGAGCACCATGCGGTGGAGCCACCAACATCCGATCCCAAGAGCGCACTCATGCGACAGAATCCAAAAAACCAAATTCAGCGCTGTACAAGGTTAAGGAAGGCACACTAATGCACTGTGACCCCAATGCCTGAATGAAAAAAGCTTCCGATAACTCTCGGGCGGTGGTGTCACGGCTCTTTTTCAAAATCGTGGTATCACGAAACATGGGTTTGCACTTGCATGTTTTACAATGCTGAGCCAAATGGGAACCTGTGCCTGTTGGAACCTGTGCCTGTGCTTGTACAGCGCTGAATTTGGTTTTTTGGATTCTGTCGCATGAGTGCGCTCTTGGGATCGGATGTTGGTGGCTCCACCGCATGGTGCTCACTGCGCATGTTCCTCTGGTTTGAGCGGTCTATAAAGGAGTGACGCAATAAAATGATGTCAGTTGAGAGTAGCGCCTTGTCCTGTCGTCTTTCTTGTCTCTGTCGTTTTGCGCTAAACAAAGTATTCATGTACACACAGACTGAAAGACCGAAAATGCGACCTCCGAAGCAATGAAAGCTAAGGACACGAGGAATGGAACGGGCTCTACCTACCTAATAACATACAGTGTAATTGTCCAGGTCCCCTTTTTGTTGCTACATTTCCTGAAGAAGGTGTTCATAATTCGCAGCTTATTCCTTTCCGCGAATTCTACCAGCATTTCTCCTCTAGCGTTCCTAGTATCGACGCCGTAGTTGCTTGTTCACCAGCCTGCTTTTCCCCCACTTTTGCATTGAAGGTGCCCATTGCTACAGTATACTGAGCTTGGTACGAGCTATAGGCACAGCCGAGGTAAAGCCGCCTGTGCGTGGGAGCCCCGCAGCGGCCGTATGACCCGGGCGTCGGTGAGAACGACGCGCCGGCGGCGTCAGTGGTGAAAGACCACCAGCCGTGGAGTGGGAGAAGCCGCTTGTCGCGGTCGTTGATGCATGATTTACTCAGACCTGCGAAAGATGTTGACGGCACAGCCCCATATTTCCCATGCATTTTTGACCACGTTGAGGGACCGTTTTGTCAGTAACTAAAATAGGTATCCACATAGTGCGTGCATTATTTTCTTTCAAACTTTGCGCTGCTTCAAGTGTACTATACTTGTTAAAATCTAAGTGAAATTACTCTTTTGGTGAAATCTTTCCCACTAGCACCTAAATTATCGCTTTGTTAGCATATTTTAAAATTTAAGCCGTTAAGTGCATATTTTCAATTCTAGCACAGTAGGTGTCTCACTTGTACAGTTGAGAGTGGAAAAAATGAGCTGGTTATCCTGGAAGACATAGAAAATAATGGTACCTATGCAATAAAACATGTGGTTTTGAGATAATTTATGTTAAAGTAAGAAAACAACTGAAAACCAAACATATATTTTTTGCCACAAACATGCTTTCATTGCGAATATTTCCAGACCATGGCTGCTGCTACTCCATTGCCGAATAGACCGCGAAAGAGTTACGTGCCCGTAATCACGTGATCGGCCCCCACGCAAAGCAACTCTAACAATCGGGCCACAATCACACGGGCACTTCTGTTATGGCGCCAGCTATATCTCGAAGAAATTCACGGCGCAAGCTAGGTGAGGCCAAAGGAAGGCCGGTCGTGCCGTTGTGTTGGCTGGTGTTGCGATGCCGTTTCTTGAACCTCGACCGGCCTTACTATTGGGTAGCGTGGCGTTGTCGGCGGGCTGCAGGCGTCCGGTAGACCATGGCGACCAGGCAAGGACGAGGCGATTTCTAGTGCGACACTTGCACTGTTTATTCAATGGTTGGGGAAGGATAAGAAGAAGGGAATGAATGAACTGAAAAAAGTGCATTGCGGGGCCCCTTAAATAGGCCAACTAAAATCGTAGGCGGGACCTTCCTCCCGTCAACGTCACGTGACATGCACTGAGTCTGGTCGGGGTGGGCGGCTGATCCCTTCTCCCAGGTGACGTTTCACGTACTTGCCTCCTCTGGCAGCAACCCGCGGGTCCTGTTTGGTTCGCGGAAGGGGTCTCCTCTAGAGTCGGACAGTTCGCGGAAAGGGTGCTCCCCTGGAGTCACACAGCTTGTGAAAAGCGTTATCCCCTAGAGTCGCACACACAAAGGGGCGCCTGCCAGACCGGCAACCACTCAAGAGAACCATACCAAATTATGGATCCATCCTTCGTTTCGATGAGGCATGGTCTTTGAGTATCCTTTTTGCCCGGGGTGTTACACGCCAACCGTAACACTGGCCTCGTCCAGCTTGCGCCGTTGCTGCATGGCTCCGAATTTCTTCGGAGCCATGCAGCAATGGGCTCAAGCCAAGATTATGCTGCTGCGGCCAACCAGTTGTTCGACATGACAGTCTTCGGGCTGTGGTGCTCACACCGACAACGGGACCTAGAAGCGAACGGTACGCAGGCAAGCAGAAACGGTCGCGAAAGCCGACAACTTAAAGCGCGTTGTATCTATATCGCACACGGGGTGCGCACGTGCGCGCACGCCAGTACGCCGCAGGAGCGAGACGGACAAGAACTTCATTAAAACGCTTCGGAAAGCTTCGCTTCACATAGTTTCCACAAGAGTGGTACCCGGTGCTTTGCAATGGTACGCCAGCAAACGGATAGGACAGCCAGAAAGAGACCGTGAGATAGATTCCAAAATGTGAGTTGGATCTGCGTAACTTGTTTTTGAAGAACGAGCTTTATAATTTTAAATATCCAGACACGTATAATATTTTAAGCACATTAAGGCAATTGGTCTCTGCACGCGTGCGTAACCATTGGGAATTGTGGGCCTGTACAACGTTTTCGGGAGTTTCGCAGCAGCGCTCGCTCGCCACCCGCTCTCGGAGGAGGCTGCCGATGCGCGCGTCACTCGCAGGAGGTGGCCGAGCACGCGGTGAACTTGAGTCGCAGCCGCGGCGACATGTTTCGCGTCGTGTTCTCCTCGACCATGGGCGTCATGGTGTACAAGCAGGTCCAGGGCAAGCAACTCGATCATTTCCGGCAGCCGTGCTCGACATGGAACATGGGAGACTATGACGTCACTTGCGACCCCGGTTTGGACAAGAAGCTCGAGGAAAACGACCTGGCCTCGTACGCCGTCGCCAACAAGGGCGTGTACCTGTTCTCCTTCGAGGACAACAAGTCGCTCACGAGGAAGGTGGGCTTTGCTGCCAATCTCCCATAAGGGGGGGGGGGGGGGGGGAGGAGTTTAGCTGGCGCTCACACACACGCACAAGCGCGCACACATAAAAAAAGAATAATTATTTCGCAGGTACAGAGAATTGTAACAGAGAATAAAACGTGTACACGAAGTGAATACAAAGCAAAAGTAGAGAAACAGGAAAAAGGATTACAGTATGACGGAACACACAACAGATATGAGAGCTTTTGTTCAGTTCTTGAAATTACTCTCCAACTACTTTCAGAAAAAAAGAAATTGAAATTAGGCATGAAGATATCCAGGCACTCTGAATGGGCGTTATATGTGGCCTGCACTCTAGATAGAGGGTCACAAAAATCTGAAGGCTGAAAGGCTCGCTGTTTCCTCGTGCCTTTCTGCGGAATGTAAAAGCACACATTATAAAGCAAGTGCGAGCAGCAGATTTTTCCACGCATTAATTTGTGGAGAAAAAGAACATCCAATTTGTTGCCACTATAGGTGATTGTAGGTAACGTGAGTGTCTGTGTTATCTCTATATAGATGGAATGCTTTTCACAGAATCGATGTGTACATATAGATGTGAACTTTTTTTGCGCATTTTCTAGAAGTTCACAATTGGACCTACAAGTGCCAGTCCCAGACCAAACAACAACAACAACAACAATGAAGTCTACGTGCTGGCGCATGCATACATAAAAGGAAAGACAAATAAAAGAACGGCGCGGGAATATCAGTAAAACAAAGCGATGAATATAAACAACGATATTGAAAATAACAGTGTAGATACGACCAGGCGCAAAATGAATACAAGAGAGAAAGGAGGAGAAAGGTAGTTAAACAATATGTGAAGCTATGACGCAACAACACAAAGTTCGGAAAAGAACAGACATCGAGTTGTGAAAAATACGAAGATAAAGTACGCGTTATAAAAGACTGTATTCTGTGGACAATTGAGTATCAGTGATGGTAGGCAGGAACGTGGAAAGTTCTGTGTTCTCTGGTGATATGGCGCGGAATACAAAACACGATACAACTGAGGAGTATGGGGCATGAAAGGATACCGTGAAGGAGTTTGAAAAGAAACAGAAGGTCAACGCGGTTACGTCGGCAGCGAAGTAAGGGCAATGACAATAATCCAACAGTGCTTGAACAAGGTCCACAGTCCATGTTAGCAATGCGGTGATGATGATATATGCTTAGAAACTTTTTCTGGGCCCAATCTTTAATGTCACTGTCGGATTTAGAAATGCCATTCCAGACGACCGACGCGTATCCGAGTTGAGGAAGACAGGTATTGTTGTGTACAACCTGCGGCGTGGTGTAGGCGAGTTGAATTCTCTCGATAGTCTGCAAACAGAACCAAGAGAACGCATACCCCGCTTTGAAGCGCGTTTAGCGTGAGCAAAAAACTGCGAGGCTTTATCAAAAGGTACACCGAGATCATTGATGTCACACACCTTACAGAGTGGTACAGAATCTACTGAATAAGAAAAATAAATGCTTGCTGTTTGGCTGTGAAAGTCATGATTTTGATCTTAGCAGCATTCAAGGTGAGGTTATTATCTTTGCGCCATTCAGAAAAAAAAAAAAGATAACAGGTCAGACTGAAGGATGGGACTGTCATCAACATCATGTATATCCTTAAATATCTTGACGTCATCGACGTACAGAGGGAACTAAGAATTCCGAATAGCGCAAAGAACGTGACTAATAATAACTAAATAAAGCAGTGGTCCTAATGATGATACTTGAGGGACGCCGCTAGTTGCCATGTAAGAAGAAAATTTTGGCCATTGACGCTGACATAACATGGTCTATCAAGCATATCACTTTGCAAACGATTGACCATTGACGAGTCAACACCAAAGTGTGTAGAGTTTATCATAAGCAGTCAGTGGCTGACTACATCAAAAGCTTCGCTGAGGTCACAGAAAATGACGTCAACTTGCGATATTTGTGATAGAGAAGTGGCCGGTGAGAAATGCATGCCGATTCTGAATTAATGATTTCTTCACAGTAATGACATTACGGTTTCAAGAGGAAGCTAAAAAATCTAAGATGTGGCACAGATAAAAAAAATATAGGGCAATAGTTAGAGACATAGGTTTTACAGCCATCCTTAAATACAGGAAAAAAGACTACCAGTGTTCCACATGTGAGGAAAAGGGGAAGGATTCAACGAGACAAGAAAAAAATCACCGCCCAAGCACTCCGTACAGATGGTTAACCAGCGAAGCCGAAACGTGCGGGCCCGGTGTTTATCACGGGGTTAATCCCGACGGTCCAGTAAACGACGGCTTGGTAGCTTGCTGATCCTCGGTACGCAGTTGCTGCTTGCACTCGGCTGCACGAGCCTGTTCTTTTGCCCAGGCTGCAGCATCGCCATGGCGTACACGAACTCGTTCCCTGTTCTGCTCGCGGCGTTGCTGATCGAAAGCTGCCTGCTCCTCGGGAGTACGCATGACGCGTGGCCGACACATTTTGGAGCCGGGGATAAACTGCTGCGCGCTCGCTCTGCTACGACGGCGAGCAACGACGTCACTACTGGCGCACCTAATACAACGCTACCTATAGTCTGCTACAACTTTAGAAAAAGGGGAGGTCCCGCCCAGATGACCGAAGTGCAAGAGCCGATTGCCTCCGCGACTATAGTAGCCCCGCTCAAAAAATGGTGTTTTGAAAACGCGTAATTCTTAGTATAAATAAATACTTCTGCATTTTGATGACTGGTTTGGCGGAGCTCTCATGACTTGAATGCTATAGCACATGCCGGATCGCAAGAGAAAAATAACCCCGTGCCTTCTACAATGCTGCACGTCGTCTGCTTTTATAGCTTCGTTGCAAGGGAGAAAATAAGAAAGAGAAGCTCAGCATGGCTTTTATGCTGGTTTAAATGTACACGGCAAATTTACTACTCGTTTTCCGAGCTTAAAATGAATCAGTTGCTATTTAACAACTACTTGGAAAGAAAACAACGCGTTCATCGAAACCATTACAAACCTGGGGCGAGAAGGCGATCGAGGCAGGAAAGGTACAAAAAATGCTTCATTCATCGTTTTAAATACATACTCTTGGTTTTGCGTTTTCACAAGCTTATTTTCAAGAATGTGATAGGCTTTCTTTTTCGTTACTTCTCACTTTTTTTTTTTTTGCTAGCCTGCAGTCTTGCCAGTTCGCGTAGCGCAGCGTCAGCGATGCTACCTGCAATCTTTTGTCGCTGAATCACGGCTCAGAATAAACGCACGCGGCACAAATGGTGCAGTGTAAGCTCGCAGTAATATTTCCGGCATGACAGACCACCCCCAAACAGTTTGGGAATTCACTCTGACGAGGGGCAGACGCACACGACTGACGCGATTCGGCCCATTTCGAAGCGCGGACGGCCATCTTCTCCATCGGCGGTGTCCTCGAACGTCCGGCTCATGGCATCAGTCTAGAGTGCGCGCCCATTGGTCCAGGCTCGTGTTCATCCGCCTTGTAGGGGTACACGCCCCTTTTTTCTCAAGTTGTACCCGACTGTAGATAGCACAAGGCCTTTCACTCCGATCCATGACGTCATGTTACCTGGCCCGAGTGCCATAGAATCTAATGGGGGTGCCCCCGAGTAGGCAACAGTGATTTTGACATCACCGCTTTCATCACGATAGCCTTGTCAATGGAAATTTCGGGCAAGGTAGCATGACGTCATGGATCGGAGTAAACAGGCCTCGTGCTATCTATAGGTGATGTTGGCTAATCGCACGCCTCACCTTCTCTCTCACTCTCTTCACTTTTTCCGCGCACGTGCATGGGATTGAGCCGGATGAATTTTCGGCATACAGGCGACCGACAGATGGACGGATGGACGGACGGACGAATCGGATAGCCATACATAGCTTCGCTGTAATACAGATGTCTATACTGGGGCAAAGCATGGCCTAGTCAAGCTGTTTTCCAACAGCTTTTAGCCTTTGGTATCCACCAGAACACTTGTAATTCTGGAAATAAAATTGAAAATTGAAAAAATTGAAAATCATGGCTGCAGGATAGGGAAGGCTGATGAGCTTGTCATCAAACAACACAGCACTATATATATGTAGGAAGCGTCATGTCCTGATGACTGACATCAGCGTTGAAACCTGAAGCTTTATATAAGCATGAGAAATGGGCAGCAAAATACATACGGCGACTGCTTTGGCTTCTACTCCGCTAGAGTCGAGCACGTCAAAACACTCTCCACACTTACTAGAGCGTTTGCCGATGGGCTTTGAATATTGCGCCGGCCGTTCCGAGGCACTCCTTTCTCAGAATAAAATATGTGAGTTGTGACTCCGCTCATAGAGGAGCCTTCAGACGGTTCGGAAAAAGCGTTCTTCTCACCACTCATGAGACACAAAACTTTTGGACAGACGGTGCACACGATCTTTATACTTTAGGACAGTTATAAGTTCACATGAGTGCCAGTTGTTATACTTAAAGCGCTTAGGACTGTACTGGAGAACGTATTCGCACGTTCTGCTCAAAACACAGCTTCGTAAACTGATCTATTAGCGGCGAGAATTGGGAGTGGCGCCCTCTCGCGAGTGACGTCACGGCCAGGACGCCGCTCGCTCGGCTCGCTCAGCTGCCGCGCGCGCTCGTTCCTTTCGTGTATGCTTGGGGTATGGGTGGCTCGAGCCGTTCTTATGAACGATATGTCGGCTTCTTTCTGCTGTCATGACTGAACCACAGTTACTTCTCCTAAAGCGCATGAGTCAATAAAATTTGCGGCCTGGATATCGCAAGCTACGTAGCGTTGAAGGAGTCTACTGGCATTGCAATGATTATATGAGCCGTGTCTGTCCATAAACTTTGCGTAAAAGGAATGTCTGCAAATTCAACACGCGAAGTTGTGTATGATGCCTCACTAAACAATTAACATTCCCTTAGTATTTAGCTGTGAGAGACATTGCATTTTACATGGAAGAAAAATCTTGGTAATTGGCGTCAGCATGTTATCCGTGTTAGAGAGACACTGCCCAGCGAAGCTGTCATCATGATTCTTATTACTTTGGTGTGTTGTTCTATTCAAATATGGCCATTCATTAATGCGTAAAAAATAGTTAGGCGCGATTTTCTTATGAAAATTTTGCTGCTACATTCATCCCCCTCTGAAACAGGCCTCCAAAAAACGAATTCCTCATGGCTGCTAACACGACGGGGCGTCATGTAGAGTATTTACATAGGTAATTCACAAACACCATAGTAGCAATCACCTAAGAGAAAACTTTCGTTGTTAAGATCGAGAGCCAATCAATTGCAAGTGATGAAATGTTCCATAGTGGCCTTCAGTAGCCTTTATCGACTATATGGCACACCCCTGATCACGTAACGGTAGCAACCGACTTGCGGTATGGCGAGGCACGCTATGTTCGCGAAGCCCATCAGTTCACTACAACTTCGAATTGAAACCATAAAGTTTTTTTTACAGTGCCAACTGGAATGGCTAAAGTATTCTCGAGCTACTACAGCGCAGCTTAGATTGCCTAGAAAACGAAAATTCAAGCACCTTCTGTCTCACCATGTCTCGATCCAGCGTTCTTGAATTATACAAACGGATAACTATTCGCTTCGTCGGTACATAAAAGAGAACCTTCCCCAACTGCAGGCTAAATAAAGTTTGCTCCAATCCAATCGCAAACATTCATAGAGAAGGCACCACAAGCCTGGCATATACTTTCACTTGATTTCTGACCCTCCACCGGGGAATTTCGATATATTGTCACGTGGTGGTGACGTTAAGAACACAGTAGCAATACTGTGAAAGGCAAAACTAGATTTTATTGGGCGAACCTGTGCCCACAAAACAGGCTACACTTATAGCACAACGAAAGCGGCGAACACAGTAGGCGATCGTCGGAAATTTGATCAGCGGGTCAAGCGCGTCGGCTTTTATAGAGCAGTGGTCGAATGATCCAGACTAATCGTTAGGACCCGCGTGCCTTCCACAAAGTTTTACAGCATTCGTGTCACGCGATGAAATCAGATAACACAAGGTTCGGCGACAACAGAAAGCCGGGTAGAAGCATCGATAACTTTCCAGAAACTTCGGATACATGCAGGCGCGTTCCGCGCTGCGCGATTACAGTTGTTAAGCGGCGAAACGTGGTCGCCCGATAAAGATAAGTACACGTGTCAATATTCAATATGTGCCATACTACTGATTCAAGCTTCGACTTCTTTCTAGCTGCAGCCATGCGGTCCAACAGGCATATTTCACTAAAAATTTGGACCGAGCAGCCTGTGTCACTTCGCCAAAAAGATTTCTCATGTATATTCCTCCAGCAACAAGCACCAGTAAATTTCTCAAGTGAGTTGAACGTGTAGCACGCAAAAGGGAATATATATTGGTACATACCTATTTGCAGTCTGTAAGTAGCTGTAAGCCTTTATTAACATTACTTCAAATTTCCGCCGCTTAAAATAGACACGTGAAGAACCGCCTAATGTTGGCAAGCAGTTAAAGAAGCAAGTGGTGCTTCTAGAATCTAAACTGCAGTATTAGTTAAGTCCCCGTGTTACTGCCGAGCGTTTCCATGAAGAAATGCAAAAATTCGATATTATATTATGAAATACTCTTCTTGAGCAAACCTGTTTTAGCTGATTAAAATCAACGTAACTGTTGTAGAAGTCATATATAGCCAGCGTTTGTGACATACTTGTTGCACCGCCGCAGGTATGGTATCATAACTGGATTCTTATATGCTATGTTTTTGCGATTGTCCATCCGCGCATAAAAAAAACCGGAATGGGCTGGTCTGCGCTCCTTCGGCTGGCACTGTAACGTTGCCTTTTAGAGCTGCACTGTTGTCTGAGAGATTAGCTCTTTGAACAAATGTTCGCAAATGAAGACGCCGTGAAAATATATTTGAGACGACCACCATAAGCATACAAGCAGAGAGAACGAGGCCAAACAAACGAAAACACCGCAGAAAGCGCCCGGACAGCGCCCGAACTGTAGCAGACGACAGGCGCGAGTCCTTGCCCTGACGTCACGCGAGCGTCGCTCGCAGCGCCCCTGTAGTTCGTTCTCGGCGCTAATACTTGGTCATCACCATTGGTTTTATCTGTCACCAGTGACAAATCGTTGGTGAACAAGAAATCGTATAAACCAACATAATCACCACTCTTGCAAGCAAAGCGAGAGGATTAATTTATGTCAGGGGAGGAGCTCTGGCTCCGGGATGACAGAGACGCAGTTATTTTTAGCCACGGGTGAAACTTGTCGGGACGCACAAGGGAAATGTCGGAACCAGAGACATCTATGACTTGAGCATTCGAGAGGCGAAGGTCTAAGACCTTGTCACCTGGACTGACGATCAAGCTATGTTGTTGAAGTTAACGGAAGAGCAGGAAGTCCAACAACAGATTGCATTTTTCTCTATGTAATTAAGTTGTGAACAGAATAACTAAGTATGTTAGAATCAATTCGAAGTGTATAAAATCACCAAGAAGGATTAATATGTGCTTGCTACGGGAAGATATTACGCTTTCAATTGAAGATATCACCTCATCAAAGAAAACGGGAAATATTCGGCCGTTCATAGAAAGATATAATCAACAATTCTTCGCAGCGTGCTAGGGTGACTTCTAGCCAAATTGACTCCTGTACACTTTTCATACAACAACAACAACAACAACAACAACAACAACAACAACAACAACAACAACAACAACAACAACAACAACAACAACAACAACAACACTAACAACAACAACAACAACAACAACAACAACAACAACAACAACAACAACAACAACAACAACAACAACAACAACAACAACAACAACAACAACAACAACAACAACAACAACAACAACAACAACAACAACAACAACAACAACAACAACAACAACAACAACAACAACAACAACAACAACAACAACAACAACAACAACAACAACAACAACAACAACAACAACAACAACAACAACAACAACAACAACAACAACAACAACAACAACAACAACAACAACAACAACAACAACAACAACAACAACAACAACAACAACAACAACAACAACAACAACAACAACAACAACAACAACAACAACAACAACAACAACAACAACAACAACAACAACAACAACAACAACAACAACAACAACAACAACAACAACAACAACAACAACAACAACAACAACAACAACAACAACAACAACAACAACAACAACAACAACAACAACAACAACAACAACAACAACAACAACAACAACAACAACAACAACAACAACAACAACAACAACAACAACAACAACAACAACAACAACAACAACAACAACAACAACAACAACAACAACTACTACTACTACTACTACTACTACTACTACTACTACTACTACTACTACTACTACTACTACTACTACTACTACTACTACTACTACTACTACTACTACTACTACTACTACTACTACTACTACTACTACTACTACTACTACTACTACTACTACTACTACTACTACTACTACTACTACTACTACTACTACTACTACTACTACTACTACTACTACTACTACTACTACTACTACTACTACTACTACTACTACTACTACTACTACTACTACTACTACTACTACTACTACTACTACTACTACTACTACTACTACTACTACTACTACTACTACTACTACTACTACTACTACTACTACTACTACAACTACTACTACAACTACAACTACTACTACTACTACAACTACTACTACAACTACTACTACAACTACTACTACAACTACTACTACAACTACTACTACAACTACTACTACAACTACTACTACAACTACTACTACAACTACTACTACAACTACAACTACTACTACTACTACTACTACTACTACTACTACTACTACTACTACTACTACTACTACTACTACTACTACTACTACTACTACTACTACTACTACTACTACTACAACAACAACAACAACAACAACACTTTATATCAATATAATAGACTTTATTAGGCCAATATACAAGACTGTGATACAACTTCTGGATCCTTAGGCAAAGGCTCTAATTATGACGTAATAGTTCTGCGGAAACCCGCAAGGTGGAGAGAAGTAATTAATAAAGGGAAAATTAGACATCCACCCATTCGTAGCAATTGCTACAAAGGAAACCCATACGGGTTCCACGGGTTCCTCGAGAAACCCGTATAGGTTTTCTTTGTATAGAAATTGCTACTAACGGGTGGATCTCTGATTTTCCCTTTATTTAGGCTATAATTATGGATCCATGCAGTTATATAAAGAAAAATAAACGATTCAGACACGGCAGAATCATTTTTCTTTGGCTATAGACGTCACGAAGGTTGCGGCAAAAAGAAAAAAAAAAGACGAGAGGCAACCAAACAAAAACAATGGCGCAGACTGCCGCAGGAGCGAAGACGTCGCGCCCCCTCGCGGCGCACGCCAAACCCCGCACGCAGGCGACATCGGCACCCGAAAGGCATAGTTGCCGTCCACTGTGCTGGGTGACGCCCACGACGGGAGCAACGCCGGTACGGCAGCAGGCGTACGAGAGGAGACACCCTCACGCGGTCGCCCACGCACATGCAGGCTGGCAATAAGAGCACAGCTTCGTAAATATATAAGTGAATGCGGGCAAGGCATACTTAAGTGTGTGATTTAGTCAGAGGCAGTTGACGTTCTTGATGCAATTGCTGGAGATAGAATCGGGCAGTGCCTCTGCGAGATCGCACAAGTCTGCTGCTTGTATACGGGGCGCGCGCGTGGGTAATGTTCTCGATCTGCTGATGTCGCAGATGGAGCGGTATCTGCCTGCCAGTTCGGACGGCTGGTGCCTGTTCGATGTGCACCGGGACGTCTACTGGACCTGCGGTTTGACAATACCTACGAATCCTGCGCCGGACACGCCCATCGAGATTAAAGATGCGCCCACACCTATGCAGCGCGTCAAAACCGTCAAAGGATTGATGGGCTCAATAAAGCGCGGGTAATAAAGAAATTCAGTTTGAAAACCGGGCCCGTATTTACAGAAAGGGCCTTAGGCTAGGATTAGCATTGATTGCAAAGTGAAATTTCAGCCGATCCTGATGCTGGACACTTTGCGCATTCGAACCCAATCGGTCACCCGGTAGCATCGGAACCGCTTCCCCATTAAGGCGACCATGGTGCTGTTGAAGCCTGCGCCTGGTGCGAAGAAAGCTCTGCTCACTCGGAATAACGAACGTCACATATATCATAGTCGGCGAGAATTGCAACATTGTAAGTAATCAAATTTGCAATTTAACGCGGCACTAAACAATATCACAATTCTGTAAGGAACGCCTATAGAGACATCTATAGCCCAGAAATGTGCTGCTAATTGTCTGTAGGAATTTCGTTAAACTCATAAATATCGTAACTCACGTCAGCATATTTGCCAACGTTTACGGCTTTACCGTAAAAATGCCCAGTTTTCAGCGCTCCTTGACATCTGTCGTATCGGCACAAATAGTTTACGCTTTTTAATTTGCGTAATGTCTCCGTCAAAACCAACTTAAAAAAAAAAAAAATGTCGCCGACTGATTTTTTATTGCCCAACTTTTCGGACCCGCCTACTATACCTGCATGACAGCGAATTCAGCGGATAGAACCAATGCACGGGGTGTTGTTTTCGAATCCTTAACAGAACATTTAAATATCACCTGTGGCACGTCGCTAAGTTGGGCCTCTTTAAGCTTTTCACCCAGATCACTTTCAGAGGCAGACATTACGCTCACGAGAAATTAATATGAATATTTGAGTGATTAGTAAAGGTTCGGTAACTAAACTTTAGAACTAGTTGCTTTACGGCACATGTTACAGTTACGAATTATAGTCGCTGGCATTGAAAGTCATATTCACTTGGAGAGAATCCTGAGGGCTTTCCAGTTGCGAGATATGCCTTCCGAAAGCTTGCGACGATACAATGCAGTGGTGGCCCAGTAATTTATTATTTAAGTGCATTTGAGTCGATTTTGCCCGATCAAGCTACGCTTCAAGGTGACATATGCTTTCCTCGCCACAGTATCCGCATCCCCCCCTTTTTTTCCCTCCCCTTCCCTTTCCTTTCCTTTCTTCTTATTATTTTTTATTTTTTTGTCAGCCGTCGTGTCGGACGCCCTTGACACGCCGGCTAACGCGCGTGTGTTGACAGACCGGGGTGGGGGGGCTGGCTTTGCCCTTGTACACAGCGTTTCTTTACTCTCAATTCGACACGCTAACACATTTTCCCTCGTTTCCGCATCCTCCCGCCTCACACCCTCTCCCTTTTAGAAGAACCCCACCTGTATATAGTGTGGCGAGGAAAGCATATGTCGCCTTGAAGAAGACAAGTCCGCTTGTCGAAACGTTGGCTCCTGCATTCACCTTGTTCACGTTTTGCTCATCATATTTAAATTAGTCTTTTTCGATTCGGCTACCTGACTTCATGCCTATCTTTCAGGCGGAATTATTGGCAATTGTCTTAGCTTTACGCAAATTACCATCTATGTCATTAGCCATAATCTTAACTTATTGCCTGTCTGTCTGTTCTTCACTAACCACACCCAAATTGCCAGATGCATTAAAAACTTTCTATTCTCTTCTCCCAAGACACTTGCGTCTCGTTCGTTTAGTGTGGGTGCGAGGACACAAAGGTCTAGCCTTAAAGAATATGCAGATACACTCGCAGTAGCATCCCACAATGGTCCTATAATCCCCATTTTATTTTCGTCAGCTTTCATCACTGCGGCGCGATTCAGAAAATATACTGCTACAAATAAGTTCGCGCAATCATCATTGGCAACATATGATTTCCCGCATCTGAGTTTTCTGTGGAACAACAAATAATGCTCCTCTAGAAAAATTGAAGTAACGATTGCAAGACTGCGGTGCCGAGTCCCCCCACTGAACGTGTACCTCCACAAGTCTGGTCTGGCTATATCGGTCTTGTACCCTTTATGCAATGAGAGTGAATCTCTAACACTTCTTTTTGACATGCCGTCGTTTCATCATTCAACGGAAATTTTTTTTAGAAGAACCCTTCCAGAAGCTTGGCTTGAATTTGACTCCTCTTGTAACTCTTTCCTTTGGGGCTACCGTTACAGCCACATGAACATCTGCGAAGCCATTTGCATCTTTCTACATGAGACAAAACAAATTGCATGTTAGAATTCTTCAAAATACTTAGAAAGCTCACAAAATTCACAAAATATCTAGATGATTGGTTATTCATACCTGTAACTGTAGACACTTTAAATCCCATTTGCAAGACACTTATGTCATTTCACCCTAATTTACTAAAAAAAATGCTAACAGTTCCTTCACCGCTCGATCTTTTGCCCATCTCCAGCGGTGGGTATGTGCCATTTGTTCAGAGGAACAAAAACAACAACGTCCAAACCATCCCGATCAGCGCTTCAAGCCAAAGAATTGACATCCCAGCAGAGTGCAGGTGCGAACTTTTGCTAATGTCGCTCATTCTTGGTAAGGTGTCACACGCCCAAAAGAGACAGTATATGGGCGTCCCGTTCGCTCTTCTAGGCGCGCAGGGTGAAGGTTGATCAACGTAGACTGCACGCGAGGTTGTTCGCCGCGTTCGGTAGATACGCTCATGTCTGCCGAGATTTATAGCTTTTACGAATTCGGATGCATAGACAGGCATGGTCACGGAGGTTGACGATTGAGAACAGAACACGACACGAGACCCAAAGTCCGGCCTGGCATGCTTTGTGTCGTTATTGGACGCAGCGTCAGCTGCCAGTTGCAATACTCAACACTAGCGACGATACCCGACGTTGTGAGATGTGCATTCTTTTTGTTAGAGTTAATTTTACGGCTGGAGTGACGATTGCGCTACAAACCAAGGATATGTTAATTCCGCTGCATACCATTCCTTGAACCCTGGCAAGATGTACGGCCGCAAGGCGAGTGTGCCAGTGGCGTTTATGTATTCAGCATTGTTAATTGATAATAAATTCATTTCATTTCAGCACCACTGATGATTGATTTCCTCTACCTAACATCGATTTGTTGGTTGATGGCGATGACGTTGGAACGGGTGCGCTTCACTTATGCAGCAGGCGTGTACTGCGTCGAATGCAGCGCCTCCTTCGGGGTCTGTCACTGCACGGCTGGAAACACAAGCAGAAGGCGCGAACGAGTATCTCCCTCGGCGGCCTTCTGGAAGCAGCAAACGCTGTACACAGCCATGCCGAATTCTTCTGTTCAAAAACCCTAAAGCAGCGCCTGTGATACGAGATGCCGCAGTGAAGGGCGCCAAGGGGGGCGTGAGATTTAAATACGCGATGGAAAGACGCAGCCAGTGGGGGAGGGAGAGGGGGGAGCGCAGGGGAGAGAGGTCACGTGATAGCATAGAGCATGCAAGGGCTAACGACTGCCAGAACAATGTTTCCCTTGTTCTTTGTTTGAAGTTACTGCAACTTTTGTGAGACCATGAAAGTAGTCAATACACTCCCACCTTATACGAACACCCATACAGTGACCTCCACTAGCCTCTGACTTCTGCGAGCTGCAATCCGTTGCTTTCTTTGCACAGGTGGCATCTTTTGTGATTGCGGACAAACTGTTTTACATACAAAATATACGCGTGTATGAAAAATAAAAGATAAATGAAAATGTATGTGACAAAGTGAAGTAATAACACATCAACGTAACAGAAGGGCGAGAAGAATCGTTAATAAATGATGCGGAAATATACATACAGCTTCATAAGCATGGTATAAATTACATACTGCATACTGGGTGTCCCAGTTAACTTTAATCTGAGTTTAAAAATGTGCCGATTCATTCTAATCTGACGCGACCAAACGCATGTTGCTGACTATTCTATGGAGTAAGTCACACTATTTTTTTTATTCTGCTTAATTGCGTAATTAGGTATGATTAACGAACTTCTGAAGCAATGAAGTTAGGCAAAAGATTCCAATTAGAAAATTGTAGAGCGGTTTGCAAAACAGCCGATTAAACAGTTTCGAATTGTCTATCCGTTAAGTATTAGTTTTTTTCTGCTTAGCACGCCCGGCTAAGTGTTATGTTCGTTTGTGCGCGGAACATTTGGGAGCAGTGCAATAACGACGCGCAAGCGGGCATGTCACGTGGTGCTTTTTTGTATTTCGCGGGCATCCGCAGTAAGCTGAAAAGCAATAATTCTTAATAGATAGAAAGACAGAAAGCGTTTATTCGGACGTTTTGAAAACCGCTCTGCAACTTTCTAATTGGAATTTTTTGCCTAGCTTCGTTGATTCAGAACCTGGTTAAGTAATCTCGACTAATTATCTAATTAAGCAAAATACAATAAAAATAGCGTGCCACACTACACACAAAAGTGAGCAACAGGCATCTGGTCGCGTCGTCTTGGAGTGCATCGGCATATTTTTTTAACTCTGGCTAAAGTTAGCCGAAACACCCTGTATAGTATAGCTCCCGAAGTGCAGTGCTTCCTGCTAATACTGGACCTCACTATGTTACATTGCATAGGGACAGTGTGGTCCAACGTTGGGTTCACACTGGTTCTGTGTCCCGGGCCGGTAGGGTGCCCTCCAGGCCAGCGGAGCTTCCAGGTCAGCGGAGCTTCCCGACGTTCGCGGTGGCAGTCGTCGTACACTGGTCTCGATGGCGGTGGGGGCTTCGAGCGCGGGCGGTGCTGTGCCCGGCTCGCTGCGCGCCGTCTCCCTGCTGCCGCTGCTGCTGCTGTCGTGGCCGGTCCTCGCCGCGGCGGCGCCCGCCCGCAGCGACGAGCTCCCGCCGTACCCGGCCGACGTTGTGCACAAGCCGGACCCGAGCTGTGAGCGAGCGTCCGAAAGACGGGCCGACGAGTTACACTTCGCCGCCACTGCTGCGACTGCTGTCGCAAAACATTGCGGTGACCTCTAGAAAAGTTGCGGACGAAAAAAAAAAAAAAAACACGTTGGCAGTTCTATGGGCTTCGACAGATTTGGACGGGGCAAGACAGGTTTGGGTAACAACCATGCGGACCACCGCAGTGTAAGACGCCTAAATAATTTGCGTGGGAATGTACGTAAAATTTAGCACACGTCGAAGCGTCGGCACGTGCACCTAAGAAATAGTTGCTCTCTTTTGCTGTTGGTTTGAGAAACCATAACGTTTTCGATGTGCAGAACATTCTCGGCATTGTCAGGCCACTTTTCTTTCCGGCTATCTGTGCTACCGTTTTCGTGGGTCGATTACAAAGACAGTACAGTCTGAAATTGCGGGCCGATCCAGAAGATAGTGATGTTTAAAAATTTCAGCCTAACCTCGTTCACAGCGTTCTTCAATGAATATAACGAAGTCATCGTAGTGCCCAATCTTATTTTTACAGCGTCAAGCGAAAGTAAAGTACATCTACGTGAACAGGGTGTACCACGTAACTTGAGCCAAACATTAAAGATATGCAAATGCCACGTAGTTTGACAAAATCAAGGTAATGTTCTTTGCCGTCACTTGTAGGTACTCAGATAACTTTTTGCATTCCACCTAATTACATAATTAGTCATAATTAATTAACTTCTCAAACATTATACTTAGATAAAAAGTGTACATGAGAAAATTGTAGAGCGACATGAAAAGCTCCCGAGACAGCTTTCGGTTGCTCGATACATGCTGCATAAAAGTGTTTTCTGAGCGTGAAAGAAGCCCGGGAATACAAACAAAGTGCCTCGAGCGGCCAGTCCAGCGGCAATTCTGCGTGCATTTGCGGGCTTTTTCCACCTTCGGAAAAACACTTTTATGTAGTACCTATCGAGCAACAGTAAGCTGTATCAGGAGTTTTTCATGTCGCTTTAAAATTTTGTTATTGGCACTTTTCATCTAGTTATCCTTGATCCACTAAAATTATATTTATTATGAGGTTCAGTCGTTAAATAAGAAAACAAGTAAAATAATGATATAACAGCAATTTATTCAACTGAAGTTCCAGAGCGCATTCAGAAATATCCAATCGAATCGTTTCTGTGGAGCTGTCGTTGTCTTACGTTTTTCTGTGCTGCACAGGAAGCAAGCGATCTCTCAACAAGTACCATGCGACTAGGTGCTTGCGTGAACCAATATTAGTGTCTTCAAAATTGTTTCGAACGAATTACCAATGCTGCATGCAGACATGATGCAGACATGATAAGCCGTAAACAAACAGGACGGTTCACAGACTACGGTCCTGGCTTCCACGTTTGTCAAAACAACTTGTCTGTTGAATTAATGGAGCGAATAGACATTTCACGCAGCAGTACACAGTGTGTGTGTACAAGTTATCGAAGCGATGTCAGACTGCGCGGGCATGTCAGCGGATCACGGAAGAGCACGTGCTCGCGGCCGACGCCTCATCTTATACGCTTACTATACGGTCTACGTTTTTACGTGCAGCACCGGTCATTCACTGAAGGCGCTGCGCGCAATTGCCTAGTCACACAGTACATTTCCAGATTTTGCGCGCTTTCCTTGGAGGTCCGAAAAAAGTAAAACCACAACCGCTATCTTCACGGGAAGAATTGAAATGGATATTTCTCAATACGTTCAACATTTCTACTGAATTCTTGCGCTTAACTCGATGCTTCAAAGTTAGTTAATTATTTCTGCTAATTTGTGACGTTTGGTTCTGATGAAAAATATTTTGAGTATGTCAAGACGACAGTCATGAACGCTGAATTGGTTGCATTCGCGTAACGCACACCTAGTTTTTTGAAGGCTTGGTGCACGTCAGCTGGAAGACTCTGTACGGTACAACTATACCACAGCTCCGTGCTTCTCACGTTGTTGCATCTGTAGTCGACCCAAAGCTTGGTCGACGCGACGAACGCGACCGCGGATGAATCACTTGAAATTTGCGCCTCGTCAACGAAAAATCTGTTTACTCGCAAACGCCATGACGTTGAACGGCTTTATCCATGCTACCGCTTTCTTCAGGCCTTTCTTTATGTCGGCCAAACTGGCCATGGTTTTCAGAAGAATAAAATTATTCTTTGACGGGCATTCCCGCCTTTCAATTCACTGCCGATATTGCCGCTGCAAGCCCGTTTTGGAGGCAGCACAGCATTACTTAGGCATCTGGAAGGTGCACGTTAGAGAACCCCAGGTGGTCCAAATTTCTGGAGTCCCCCACTACGGCAGGGATCATAATCAGATCGTGGTTTTGGCACGTAAACCTCCATAATTTTTAGGCATACGGGAAGTCACGAAGGCCCTCCACATCGAGAAGAAGGTCCAACGCAAGCCACTATATAGTTGCTTGACTGTGTAGTCCCTTTATTATATTTGAGTGGATGGCACGCATGTGTTTCACTTGTGCCAAGCAATTGTCTGTCTCCACTTAGCTTGAAACCGTCTTTGTGGTCTGCTTGTCTTGCGTATTTCAAAGCCGACCTTGTTCATTCATAGCACGGTTGAGAGCAGCGCAATAGCAGTGCGCAAGCGCCCCGTCACGTGGTATTTTTTCTTATTTCGTGAGCTTCCTTTATTAACGCGGAAGAAATTTGGGCCACCTGAGATATTTAATGTTGCAAACAATTTATTGAGAGGTTTCTCAAGGTGCTCTACAACTTTGCGTATCACACTTGGAGTCCGTGGCCCATAATTAAAAAGTTGATAAATTAAGCATATCTAATCTGTTAGTTAGGGGAAAATAAAAAATAGCCTAAGTAACTCTAGGCCAGTGCCAACATTATGCATTCGGGGTTCAACTTGCGTCAGGTTGCAAACAAGCAACGTAGGACAACCTGAATATATATATATATATATATATATATATATATATATTATTATTATTCACCGAGGATACGGTCAATAAAGTAATTATTTTTATGATTCGCTTGCTGCGCTATGTTTGACAAGTGTAGCAAACTCGCAGGAATGATAGCTAGGTGTCGGCGCATTTTTGAAAGAGAACGCTATCACGTAGCTAACTTTCCAATTTTAGCGCACGCGTGCATAAAACGCGCTGTCGGCGACACAGTTCATCGCAGGCCTACTCAGACGCCGAGCTGTGTTTGTCCGCGCGTGTTCTTTTCGTCTCAAGGGATCGTCTGCCATATTCAGCGGGTGTCTACTCCTATATCCGGCCGCGTTATGCAAAAAGCCGTCGAACACAAACGTTTTTCACGTGTGGTACAATCCATATGGCGGTAGGGACTGGAGATCTCTTGAAGATACCTTCCTCATGAAAAGATTATAAATATGAATGATGATCACGATGACGATGGAGGAACAGCAAGTCGCCAAATATTAGAGTGAACGGCCATTCGCTATGCGACGGCCTTCGTTAGAGCCCTAACTTAGCGTTGGAAAGCAGCCAGTCAATCAGTCAGGCGATGCTTGGCCGGACAAGCAATGTCCTACTTGATGGCAACCTTGCTGCAGATTGCCTGTCGCCGGTGAACCTGTCGTTCTACAAAAGCCTTCGCCAGTACGAGTTCGAGACGTCAGCAGACGCACGCGAGCCCCAAGCTATGAGCGTCATCTACGCGTACGGCCGCTTCATCGCCTCCATCTTTGTGTCGGCCAGGGTGCCTAAGGGTGAGCGACGAGCGTGTTTGTGTGCGTTGTCAACACCGTGCATCTGTCTAAAGGATGTGGTATAGAGCAACAACAAAATAGACCTACGATGAAGAACCCTTAAAAGTGTACCGACGAAATAACTCAAGATAACTGGTATATTCCTTTGCTGGGAGCGCATAGGCATGCTTTGTATAGTACCAATAGAAAGTATAGCCTACAAGGCATTTCGGTTTAATTTTGGAAGTTTTTTTGTGAGCGACAAATCGGAAAGCGCAGCACCTATCAATGTGGTCATCAGTGTCGGCACTATTTGTAAACAATGTTACGTCACGGGTTAAGGCGATTGGTTTCGGTGGTGTGCGACGTCATTGCTTTGTCTCCCTGATTGGAAGACATTTCACTACTGTTTGCATCGTGTGTCTTGCACTTGTTTATACGAAGCAGTAGTGCTATACGATGGTGCAGCAAAGCGCAGGATCCCCCTTGAACTAGCACCTATAGATATAGGCGAAACAGGAGCACAGATATATGGCATGGTTGAGTCGTGACGTTATAGATTTTTATGGCGCAGCTCGGGCGAATAGCCTATCGGTAAAGATTGACTGCAGTGATCCCACCTCACTGGCTATCGCAGTTTCGATGACGGCCACAGCGGCCGCACATCGATGAATGAGCGCTTCTTCACTTAGATTTAGGTTGGAAATTAACCTTAGAAATTACTTAGAAATTAATCCAGACTACAGCGTGCTTCATAATCAGATCGTGGTATTGGCATTTAGGAACCCACAATTTAAATAATTGAGAACGGGGAAAGTAAACATTGCACTCGTTAAATTTCGCTTTCATATTATAGCTCCTATTTAATCTTCGGGAATATTCCTTGATGGCACCGCACTCATTGCAGTTGTCGCTAAGGTTTCCAGGTCAGGGCGTTTAAAGTATTGCTTTTATAGGGTACCCTTTAAAGGGCATCCTCAACGAAATTTCACTTTGGCTTAATTGGTTATAACTTAAACATGAGTATACTATATACTATTAAAGCAATCTTGGCAATGCTGCAGGGCGGTTAAGTACCTAATTTTCCTTTTAGCAGCTTTTAAATAGAGCCTAAGCTGACGACACGTGCACCTGTTGTTTAGTGGTTATGACGCTTATATACAAGCACGTCGCCTCCGACATTTTGCCGGCGTCACGGGCAACCGCGGACGCCACCAAATCTCGGAGGTCATGCGAAAAAGCTGCCCTCGTTCTCATCGTTCTGGGTTATGCGACATTTCCGCAGAGCGGTAATGACGGCGTTTCTTTTGTACTTTCTCACTTTCTCTCGCTTCTTTTCAGTTTATGAAGTAAAAACATTTATTAATTCTTTTGAGCTTTTAGTGACGCATCTACTCGTATATTTTGAGGCTAAGGTCTCTTCGATTTGTCGACGCCTGGTGAGCTGCTTCGGTTGCGGTGCCAAGCGAGTGTAGCACCAATTCAGAAAGTTCCAGTGAAGTGCCCACACTGGCGCTGCACGCGTATTTCCAAGATTCACGAAAAAGTGCAAGCATTCTGGTCTTCTCTGCGCGTTTGGCGCTTCGTTGGCATCGATGTGGTCGCAGCGTCTTCTGTCGTCGTCACAGCGTTCACAGGGCGTCTTTATTGCGACAGCAATCATATGGACACTCCAAGCGCAATTCTGCCGTCGGCGTGAGGTTCCGTATAAATTCCAAGGGCGATAACACCGTCGTCACGAGCCTCACGCTGTATGTACGAGCGAAAGCGCGCGAGAGGAGCCGGCGATGCCGGCTCGATCTCGCCCGCGCGATAGGGACGAATGCGAGGAGGCAGCGCGCTGTCTTCGCGCGCGAGGCACCTAACGTTGCGTGGCGGCGGAGGGAGGGCAGCGGCTGCCATCGCGTATGTGGCCGCTTCGCGCGGCTCATGAGCGATCTGCGCTGGGGGCAGAGTCTAGGTGCGTCAGTAAAATGAGTTCTTGGGCGGGTTGGTCACTTATTCCAGGCATAACAGCAGCGCCAAAAACACGAATGGAACACTGACAGACATGGACGATCGCTGCAAATAGCAAAGCAGCGATTGTCCGTGTCTGTCAGTGTTCCTTTCTTTGGTGTGTGTATTTTGGCGCTGCTGTTATAGGTACGGCGGCGGATCGCAGCTTTGTGCGTGCTGTGTGTTTCCTCGGTGCTCGCTTTGTGTGATATACACAGCACGAATGGCTCGCTGCTGCTGCCGCGTTTCCTCACGCCAGCGTCTTTACAGCGAATGTGCGAACTTATGGAGTGTGATGTGTTCATGTTTGCTGTGCGCGCTGGCACCAATTTAGTTAGCAAGCGAATGTTTACGAGTTGTTACTGCCGATAAAAGTGCTATCCTTACTTTGTACGGCTGTCTTCTAACTTGCTATCGCAATCGATGCTTCGCTTTTCGGGCGAAACTGCGTCTTCCTTAAAAGTAGTTCAAAGTTACTTTATTAGGAAACCCTGTTTTAGGCATTGAAGCACAAAACTAACTGGAACACCAATGCGTTTCGATGGACACTTTGAAAATTAATGTATCGGAACTGGTGCTGTCCAAAGAACTCGTTCCACGTGAATACGCCGTGCGAACTCAGCGGCTATAATTCGTAGATTGGAATATGTGGATTAATGTTATTAATTTAAAAAGTTATTAGGGTAATTACATCAATGATTCAATTCAACGTTTTGATTAGTCGTAGAAATAATGGCCGCCTGATCGAGTAATTCAATCAAAGGTTAGAATAGTGCTATCTACCACAGGCAATGTTTAAAAAATTTGGTGCAGCTACAAAAAAAAAAGAGAAAGAAAGAAACGATCCTGTATATTCAGAATTTCAGAGTCTGAAAACTCATGTAGCCACCTCAGACAGCGATGCTGTAACCTTCATGGCGAAGATGGCGCATAATATCGGATCGCACATAGACCATCTCGAGACCTGGCATTGGACACTCCATAAACGTGCATCAGTGCTACACCGCTTCGTACAAACAACACCAGTAAAACCGGACAGTATTTGTCTGCAAGAAACCGGCACCAAGCCAGTCATGCTTCGGTGTTACTGCGCTATATCCAATGCAGACTATCCAAAAACTGCAACGCTGCTGTCTAAGGATATCACATCAAATGTGTAATACAGACCTGCATGTCACACTCAACACCAAGTTATTGGGATTTACGAACATAAGCGAGGCAAAGCCACCACCCTCATCGTGAAGGTCTTTAGCCCGCCCAAGGACAAAGGCACAGATATTGAAACGTTGCTTGCTGGATCAATTTCGCTTTTGAGTAGAGTTACCACATCGTTTTCCTGGGGGATTTCAATGCGCCTCGCACAGGCTACATACGGCACACGTCAAAAGGGAACCTCTTAGAGAAGGCAATGGAGAATCACGGACTCCAGCTCATCACACTCCCCGCCGCACACGCGTGAGACTGGAAAGCAGTGTCAGCGTCGACACTTCTCCCGACCTAACGTTCACGTTGAATTTACATGAAGCCGCCTGGAGAAATCTCGACGAAACGTTAGCAAGCGACCATTATCTCAGTAGTGTGTCGATAGCCTCTGCGAAGGTCAGCCGGACTATGGGCCAGATAGCGATAACGGAGTGGTCAAAATGCAGACAGTTCGCGCTACCGCTCGCCACACTTAAGGACACTAGGGCGTGGACAAACCACTTACACGATGCGCGCGATTCCGTATCGAAACGCATAGCGCTTACATCGGAAGCGCCGGTGATGGATCGGCATTTTCTCCCCATGTGGGAGAGTATAGACGTAGTCTAACTAAGCGATGGAAGCGCCAGCGTCTCCATCGCAAACTACGACTCAATATAGCCAAATTTTCCGAACGCGCAAATGAATGTGCTCGTAAACTCGAGGCGGAAATATGGGTCGATTTCTGCGACTCGATGTGGCACACGTTAAACATGACAAGGGCGTGGGCTATATCTTGCGAAGCTGCCCCGACCCTGGCAGCACCATAACCACGGTGTCCCGGAGGATCCGGCAATTAGTCTGTGATTTTGCCGTTACGGAGGAGGAGATATTTAACACGCGCCACGCAAAATACGTAGGCGACGCCGCAGGCCCGCAATGCACTCTCGGATGCGAGGGCATCGCGAATGCAGAGCTGGACGCGCCGATCACATGGGCGGGACATTTTACCGCGGCACTAACTGCCAAACGCACCGGGACCCGATCGCGTTACTAACAACACCATGCTGCGAAAACCGTAGGGACGATTGCCTGCATGAATTGGTCCGATATATTAATGAGCACGTATGGGAACCTGGGACACTTGAAGCACAATGGAAAGAGGCTTCAATAGTATTGATCTCCAAACCCGGCAAAGCACCTACTTTACAGAACCTGCGCCCCGTTTCCTTTACATCCTGCTTCGGTAGCCTTTCCGAGAAAGTCATTCAAACCCGGCTAGTAAACTACGTAGAGGATCGAGGCATTTTTCCGACCCACATGTATGGCTTCCGCCCAAATCTCTCAATGCAGGACGTTTTCCTCCACCTGCGGGACGAGGTCCTACGCGACATTCCCTCGCGTGCGGAACACATAGTGGCTGCTCTCGATTTGAAGAGCGCCTTCGATACGATGGGCCACGAGCTTACCCTGCAGGAACTCAACAACAACAGCGGCAGCGAACGGACAAATAACTATATCCGTTCCTTTCTCACTGATAAGACAACCACGAGAGACCCAGGAGAAACCAAATCGTCTGCTTTCACCGTGTCCTATAGAGGAATTCCTCGAGGAGCCACATCATCTCCACTGCTTCTCAACATTGATATTGCTCGCCTCACCCGGCAGCTCGGGTTCATAACAGACTTGCGCTATGTCCTGTACGCCGATGACATCATACTATGGGCGAACAGAGGCTCTCTCGGACTCAAAAAATGTACTCCAGATGAAGCAGCACAGCTAGTACATCTCTTCGCGGAGGGCTGTGGTATGAGCTGCTCCCCGGAATAATCGGAATTTGTACGGGTGCATGGCAAATGTCATCGAGGCAAAGAACCCTTCGACCCGAGCGTTGGCAACCAGAGGCAACCAAAACACGCATACTTGGTCTCTCGGTACAGGGTAATAGGCGCGCGGACCGCACATTTCAAACTCTTCGCACGACATTTAAACCAATTGCACGCTTGGTACACTGAGTAACCTACCATGCATCGCAATGGTTTTGGAGAGGCGGAAACGCTCCACCTAATCCACGCCTTTGTAATTAGCCGAGTCAAGTACGGTCTCCCCGACCTAGAACTCAGTAAGGCCGAGGTCAAACAAGCCGATACGCTCATCCGTACTGCCTGTGATGCTACTCTCGGACTGCCAACAGGAACGCACATCAATAGCCTTCTAGCCTTAGGCATACACAACACCTTCGAGGAGCTGAAGGCCGCGGTCTTCATGTCGCAACGAGAAAGACTCAGCCTCATGCCTACGGGTAGGGAGAGTAGGGAGGCTTTGGGTATCCCATGTGGGCTGCAGTACAGTGACGAGGAACTCGTACCCCTTTCCTTCTATATATAAGCCCAAATCAACACTGCGCCGATAGCGAGAAACATTAATCGCTTATATCACAGAGCGCGTCGCGGTGCCAGAGCCGGACAAAAAAAAAACAAAAGAAAACAGTGCGGAACGGACCCGGACACACTTTACACGGACGCAGCCCACTGTGGCACACGTGGCTTTGAAGCAACCGGGATATCCTATCGAACACCAGCGTCGAGAAAGACAGCGCTACCCCCCGCCACACCTTCAGTTAGGTGTAAGGGAAGCATTTGCGTGGCGCCGCCTGCAGACAAATACATACTCGCACCTACGGTTAAAACACGTCATCCGTCCCACCGCATACGTGGACAACTGCCTGTGGGCCAGCCAGCTGTGGCCCACATTACGTGGGAATGCGAGCTCAGGCCACAGAAAATTATTACCTCTCACATTCCGGCGCGATAATTCAGAACGGTATATTAGGAGAACCATTAGGAGACCTGGCTCGCCAGCTGGGAAAAGGAGGCTCAAGGGGCACTACGCGACCAAGCGCGGTGGGCTGCTCAGGCCACTTGGGACTCAACCCACCTGCTTCCACAACTCTTTCCTTATGCACTAAATGTTTTTTCAATCTCACCGAACGCCGTTGACACAAAGCCTCAAGCTGTCGTCTGCTCGAAGCTCGGCTGGTGCGCGGACATTTTGCTGCACCTTGGTTTCACCCTTTAGCGAGCAAGTGCAGGTTGGTCGTTAAACTCACCGAGGACTTGAGGTGCACGTTCGCTAAAGAAATAGCAAAGTGCAGATGGCACGCACTGCACCGAGAAAACGGATAAGAAAGTGCTGCACTTCCTGAACTAGTGCAGAAAGTGCCTCTAAACCGAAGAGAAGAGACCTGTGATATTGTTACGGAAGGATGAAAGAAGAGAGAGGAAGAAGATCGGAGCCGCTGGCTGCTGCGTGTTGTTGGTGGTCAGCCATCTTATCTAATCTGACTTATTTTGTATATACATTGTAAATACAATCATCTATACTCCCAACATCCCCGTAACAATATTTTGCACGGAAGCTTATGTGTGTCCATGATACACTATCTCAGGCTGGCCTATTCACGTAGTCGCAAATTTATTTCCTGTTAGTTAGTAGTTGCGAATGCTGCCTTTGTTCTTAACGTGCAGGCGGAACGTAGAGCGTATCTTATACAGACGCTATCTCTGAATGCGATGGTCTCTGCGTGAATGTTGCCGCTCGCGGTCGAGTTCATGTGCAAATGAGGATGTTGCAATTTATGTGTACGTGAAAGGACTTGTGTGCTTTGTTCCAGTATTACTTTCGGAAAAGATGCTCACAGATCCGGGTTCTCATCTCAAAGAAAATATTCTTCCGGTGAGTGCGTTTCAGCAAAGTTGAGAACGCGTGTGGTTGACTGCATTTCACGCCAAGTAACGCTACTATGCAACTGTAATTCACTGTGATATACGTACTGCTTATACCCCAGTATCACTCACACTTTTCTTGCGTTATGTGTAAACGAACAAAGGTACGGACGTGTTGTGAACCATGAATGTGCACCCACACTGGCCCCCATTGTCACTTTGCCGGCCCGTGTAGTAAAAACTTGTGGCGCGTGTTACTTGTTGCTATACTAGTTGGCGAGCGAAACCAATGTCTCCTTCGCTATTTGCCTGCCGCGTAGTTTGTGGTTCAACTTCAGCGGTGGTTCCTGACATTGGGGCTTGCAGCCGAGCAGCCTTAGAGGGACACCACAGGCAAATACGAAGTCGACGTGAACTGTTTGAATGCCATTACAAAAACCTCGCAACGCTTGTTTCGTGCCAAGAAAAGACTTAGTTTACGAGAAAATTGCATCTGAAGGGTCCGAATCCTTTTTTAGAAATTCAAATCTCCCGCCACCTGACCGGGGCGCCATCGCCACCATTTGCTACCGTCGGTGAGTAAAATGGCGTCCGACAGACAGCGGTACCGAGCAAGGACACAGCGGCGGATTCGCCATTGCAGCTGTTTTGTGGTCAGGTGGCGTAAACCGCTTGGGCATCCCGCGTTATCACGTGGAAGTTGAATTATTCGCTACTTGCAGTTCGTGCGAGTTTCGTAGGCAAGCAAAACCAGCGCAGCATTACGCGATAACCACTGAACCGCCAAAGCGTGGACGGCGCGGAGTCGCGCAAAAACGAAACCTTTCGACCACGCGCGTTGTTGTTAGAGTTATCTTAATGAGTTCTTCTTTCTGAAAGCACAATAGAACTGGACAATAGCATTTTATTTGGTCTTATAATACAATGCAAGCATGTTTCGTGCAATGAGTGGTTGAGTACTAGCGACAGAATTTAATTGAGGAGTGCTTTCGTCATCGGGCAAGTACTTGAATGCTCCATCGTCATCATCATCATATTTATGTACACTGCAGGACGAAGGCCTCTCCCTGCGATCTCCAATTATCCCTTTCCTGTGCCAACCGATTCCAACTAGCACCCGCAAATTTCCTAATTTCGTCGCACCCCCTATTCTTTCGCCGTCCTCTACTGCGCTTCCCTTTTCTTGGTACCCATTCTGTCACCCTAATGGTCCAACGGTTATCTAATCTGCGCATTACATGACCTGCCCAGCGCCATTTTTTTCTCTTAATGTCTATTAGAATATCGTCTATACCCGTTTGCTCTCTGATCCAAACCGCTCACTTTCTGCCTCTTAAAGTTATGCCTAGCATTCTTCCTTCCATCGCTTTTTGTTCAGTCCTTATCTTGTTCTCAAGCTTCTTTGTCAGTCTCCAAGTCTCTGCCCCATATGTCAGCACCGGTAAAATGCACTGATTGTATACCTTCCTTTTCCATGATAACGGAAGCTCCCAGTCAGGAGCTCACGATGTCTGCCATATCCAATCCAACCCATTTTTATTCTTCTGTGAAGTTCCTTTTCATGGTCATGGTTCCCTGTGATTAGTTTACCTAGGTAAACGTACTTCTCCACAGACTCTAGAGGTTGACTTGCGATCTTGAACTCTTGTTCTCTTGCCCGGTTATTTTATCATTATTTTTGTCTTCTGCATATTAATCTTCAGTCCTAATCTTACACTTTCCCTGTTAAGGTCCTCAATCATTTGTTGTAACTCGTCCGCAGTGTTGCTGAATAGACCAATGTCATCGGCAAACCGAAGTTTGCTGAGGTATTCGCCGTCGATCCTTAATCCTAAACCTTCCCAGTTTAATAGCTTGAATACTTCTTCCCAGCCCGCAGTGAATAGCTTTGGAGAGATTGAGTCTCCTTGTCTGACCGCTTTCTTTATAGGTATCTTCCTACTTTTCTTGTGTAGAATTAAGGAGGCTGTGGAATCTCTGTAGATATTTTCCACGGTATTCACGTAAGTGGTCTGTACTCCTTGATCGTGTAATGTCGCTATGACTGTTGATATCTGTACTGAATCAAATGCTTTTTCGTAATCTATGAAAGCCATATAGAGAGGCTTATTGTACTCTGCGGATTTCTCGATAACTTGATTATTGACATGGATGTGATCCGTTATAGAGTATCCTTTCCTGAAGCGAGGCTGTTCTCTTGGCTGACTAAAGTCCAACGTTGCCCTTATTCTATTGGATAATATTTTGGTAAATATTTTATATAACACAGGGAGTAATTAAGCTAATGGGCCTATAATTTTTCAGTTCTTTAACGTCGCCGTTTTCGTGGAGTATAGTGTTTGCATTCTTCCAGTTTTCTGGGACCCTTGCAGTCGATAAAGACTTCTTAGAGAGTCGCCAGTTTTCCTAGCGTTATGCCTCCTCCATCTTTGATTAAATCGACTGTTATTCCATCCTCTCCTGCCGCTTTTCCCCGTTTCATGCCTTGCAAGGCCCTTGTGACCTCATATCTAGTTATAGGAGGAGTTTCTGTGTACTGTTCATTATTGTTTCGAATAGAGTATTCCTGAGTCCTCTGGGTACTGTACAGGTCAGTATATAATTCTTCCGATGCTTATATTATACCTTCGAGATTGCTGATGATATTACTCTGCTTATCTTTCAGTGCATACATCTTGGTTTGTCCTATGCCAAGTTTCCTTCGCATTGATTTCAAGCTGCGTCCATTTTTTACGGCTTCTTCAGTCTTTCTCACGTTATAATTTCTAATATGACTTATTTGCGCTTTGTTGATCAGTTTTGACAGTTCCACGAAGTCTATCTTAACTCTTGAGCTGGACACTTTCCTTCTTTGTCGCTTGTTTATTAGGTCCTTTGTTACGTGGGAGAGCTTGCTTACTGGTTGCCTTGGTGCCTTGCCTCCCACTTCCATTGCTGCCTCTGAAGCCAGCCTCGTTCCGGTTTCATTCACTACCTCTATGTCATCATCATCATCATCTCACTGTTCTAAGGCTGCATATTTGTTGGCAAATTTGTCTGCTTTTACCCTTACTGCCTCTAAATTTACCTGTTTTTTCTTGACCAATTTTACTCTTTCTCTGTTCAAACTGAGCTGAATCCTAGCCCTCACGAACCTATGATCACTGCACTTTACCCTACCTATCACTTCTACATCCTGCACTATGCTGGCATCAGCAAAAGTATGAAATGAATTTCATTTCTTGTTTCACAATTAGGGCTTTTCCAGGTCCATTTTCTGTTGCTACGTTTCCTGAAAAAGGTGTTCATTATCTGAGCTTATTCCTTTCTGCGAATTCTACGAGCATCTCTACTCTAACGTTTCTAGAATCGACGCCGTAGTTGCCAATTGCCTGTTCACTCACCTGCCTTTTCTCCACTTTTGCATTGAAGTCGCCCATTACTACTGTATAGTAATGGGTGACTCGTTTGGACTTTTCTCATCGCTAATTCAACGTCTTCATAAAACTGATCTACTTCCTCATCGTCGTGACTGCATGTTGGAGCGTTGGCTTGTACTACCTTTAATCTATACTTCTTATTAAGTTTGATTACGACTACTGCTACCCTCTCCTTAATGCTGTAGAGTTCGTCAATGTTGCCCGCTATGTCCTTATGGATTAGGAACCCTACCCCGTATTGCTTCTTATCAGGGAGACCTCTACAGCAGAGGACATGGCCGTTATTCAGCAATGTGTAAGCCTCACCAGTTCTTCTTATCTGTTCCAAGGGAGTCTCCAATCATGTCCTCCATTTACTTCGATTTCTCCATTATTAACGCTTTGGTAACGATAATGTTGACGCCTTAGAGATTCTCAAGCACTAGTCTGTAACTTTAGCTTGACTTAATATTTACCTTTAGCATTCCTTTAACCGTACAGGGATGGCTCCGTGCCAGCGCACAGACGTGCAATTATCAAGCCACCCTAACATACTGCTGGCGTGCTCGGTAAGTTAAACTTTGGGACCGCAGTATTCTGCTTTAAAGTGAAATTTTATTTCTTTGTTATTTGGAACATCGTGGAAAAATAATGTGATGGAAGAGAATGCATCAATTCTAACTCGCCCAGCTTTCCATCTGACTCTATTTGCTCAGTAGAAATGCACCAAAACATAACCTACTTTGCATACACCTTAAGTGGCTAGATATCAATGGCTTCCGGCGTTCGTCGCTTTCGTAATTGTAGAAGATGTGACAGTAATCATGGAGAAACAAGCACGTGATTTTGTTTTCAAGCGTTCACCGCAATCTGCAACCGCAGTGGACACTATTGGAGAGGAGGAAACGGGAGATGGTTTTCAGTCAAGTTCTCGACTAACGCGACAGGCATCTAATAAGGAGGCATTGCTGAAACGTGGACCGGTGTTTGCGAATAATATGAAGGAAACAAACAAAATGGGGTGGGGGAGGGTGAACCTGACGTCATGTTTTCGAAAGCGGAAGTGCGGCCATCTTGATGCGCCATCTTCCTCTGCGTCTCCAATCAGCTCGACGGAGTAAACGGGCGTGAGCTTTGTTTGAACTTGCGTTGCGATGAACCGCCGGAAGTACGCGCTGCTGACACGCGTCAGAACAAAACCCACGAAACTTCTGCAGCAGTTTCAGTGAAGCCGATGCGCTCCGGCGTTTTTGTGTGGTACGCCGAAGAAGACGGCGAAGGTCCACTGATAACATGTTGCTGGCTAACGCACTCAGACCCAAAACACAACTTTAGGGCGCCGCGCTGCAAATACAGCTTTAAAGCTCAGAAGCTGAGCGTGATTCAACAAAGACACGCGCTGAAAAATATTATCTCACTTTTCGCAGGCCGATAGCAGCAACGACAGCTTCACTAGCGTGGTTGCTATGGCAACACGGATGCTTGATACACTAGTCGCAGTGCTCTTTTGCGAAAAACACCATGTGGCTTCCGCCACACTCTCGTCAACTCATCCGGGAATGCCGGATTATGTCCTACGCTTTCCTTCCTCCCTGGCGAATCAGATCAAACTTTAGATTGACATCTATTGACATCATGGAAAGGTCAACATACGTCGAAAGATGCCCATCACCACAGAGTCATTCCTCCCCCTCTCCCACTTTTCTTTTTTGTTAAAAAGGTGGTTAAATAATACGCTCTGTTTAACCAAGAAATTATTACAGAAAAATTACCTCGGTGAAGAATACTGATGGCCTAACACCAAAGGTCCCATATTCGTATATTGAAGCAGTTTTTGCGTTTAGCAGCTTCGCTAGGGTTCGTTGAGACGACCTATATGTATATGGCGGACAGGAAGATGCTTAAATGACCGACTTAGCAATATCTGAACGGTAATAGTAACCGAGACGGTCATCTCTGTGTTAGTTTTCAGGAGAGCGTTTGTGTGCGTTTGATCAAAGATTGCCTGATTCTGGCACGAAAAAAAAGTTGTCACAGAAAGAATAGCTGAAGATATCATCAGTAGTTGCGAAACGTGCGTAAACGCAGCTTGTGTGTTGATCTGCTAGATAAAAATATCTTTTTACCAGGAGCATTGCGACGTTTCTTGCGGGGCCGTTGGCGAATAAACCGTGGTTTATGTAAGTTTGTGAATTTCCAGATAATGAAGTATTGAACTTAGGCAACCGTGGTGTCTGCGTCTCTCCAATACTATTCACACTGTGTTTACAGGAGGTATTCAGAGACCTGGAGTGGGAAGAATTGAGGATAAGAGTTAATGGAGAATGCCTTAGGAACTTGCGATTCGCTGATGATATTGCCTTGCTTAGTAACTCAGGGGACCAATTGCAACGCATGCTCACTGACCTGGAGAGGCAAAGCAGAAGGGTGCGTCTAAAAATTAATCTGCAGAAAACTAATGTTTAAGTCTCGGAAGAGAACAGCAGTTTACGATAGGTAGCGAGGCACTGGAAGTGGTAAGGGAGTACATCTACTTAGGACAGGTAGTGATCGCGGATCCGGGTCATGAGACTGAAATAATCTGAAGAAGAAGAATGGGCTGGGGTGCGTTTGGCAGGCATTCTCAGATCTTGAACAGCAGGTTGCCATTATCCCTCAAGAGAAAAGTGTATAACAGCTTTGTCTTACCAGTACTCACGTACGGGGCAGAAACCTGGAGGCTTACGAAAAGGTTCTACTTAAATTGAGGACGACGCAACGAGCTATGGAAAGAAGAATGATGGGTGTAACGTTAAGGGATAAGAAAAGAGCAGATTGGGTGAGGGAACAAACATGAGTTAATGACAACTTAGTTGAAATCAAGAAAAAGAAATGCGCATGGACAGGACATGTAATGAAGAGGGAAGATAACCGATGGTCATTAAGGGTTACGGACTGGGTTCCAAGGGAAGGGAAGCGTAGCGGGGGACGGCAGAAAGTTAGGTGGGCGGATGAGATTAAGAAGTTTGCAGGGACGACATGGCCACAATTAGTACATGGCCGAGGTAGGTGGAGAGGTATGTGAGAGGCCTTTGCCCTGCAGTGGGCGTAATCAGGCTGTTTATGATGATGCTGCTGCTGCTGCTGATGAGGATGATGATGGTGTCTGCGTCTTCCCCTCGTCCTCGTATGATTGCGCTAAGGTGCTTGTCAAGTGTTACAACCCGTTAAGCGCAAAGCCCGAGCTGGACTCCCCCTACCAATTTGTGCCACTATCGCCACGGACAAGTCCTGCTGTCTATAAACACTGTCTATTTATAAACACTGTTGATCAAAGGTCGCATACAATGGCGACAGAAAAGAGAGCCGACAGAAAAGCGCCGTGTCGGCGTCTTTTCTGTCGCCTTTGAGCTCCAGTGTACTACGTGATGCCAAACCAATTAGCCCATCAGTCTGAGCTCCATTCCATCAATCGTAATTAACAAGTCACGCGCGTCTGCTCATCCAACAACCTGCTGCTCAGATTGGGCATTCTTGCTAATTTTGTTGTTTAGATTTGTTTCCCTGTAATATATGGGCGTGGAGAGCGCTATATTGAAGACATTTCTGCATTATAAAAAAAAAAAAAAAAACGATCTTTTTCAGGTTAGAACACGTTGGCGGGCTAGTTGATTAATATCCATAATAAATGTGTAGGCGCGACTTAATGAGCACGTACAAGAAAACGTCCTCGTGCGCTGTGTGTGCTTCTTTCTGCGTCGTCACTCAGTCTCGCTTGCACATTTTATGATGGATCTTTCTCGAAACAAGGCTTCCTGTTCAAATGTTTTCACTACAGAGATGTAAAAAATAAAGCATGCATTTATTATTTTTTTCCAATGGGCACGCACGCGCAAATCCCCGCAGTATTAAAAGAATGCTCGCAAATGTTACGCAATTTTATTTTGGAGTTAAAGGCCTAATAATGAACCAAAGCGTCAGAGAGTGATAGTTTATCTGCAGTAGTGGTTTAGCAAGTGACTGCAACCTGTCCCGCCTCGTCACCGCGGTGCTCGTGCAGCTGGTCCTGGAATTTCCCTCTCTCCTGCTGCTGGTCGGGGTGTGTGCAGTGCTGGTGGTGGCGGTGCCCGTCTGGCCGTTCTGCAGCTCTCGGCCTGACAAAGAGAGCGGCGCTCAAGAGGAGGACGAGTGGAAGAGACTCGCCTACGCTGCTGGCCTCGTCTGTTGCTGCGTCGTCATGCTGTAATTTGAACTCGATGTAGCAAGCTTCACCCGTACACCGCTATTCTAGAACGTTCCTACACTCGAGCGCACCTGTGAGGAAGTGGCTGTCCCTCGCAACGGCCGCGGAAATGTGGCAGCGCAACGTTTATTGTCTTTCTCGTAGGCACCGCCACTCTACGGCGATATTCGAGAAGCGTGGCGTCTTTTCCACTCGAGGGACGGCGCCGTGCTCCATGCGGTGCATTTGTGAAAGTGCTCCGAGTCTAGGACCGTTTGGGACTACGGAGATTAGTCTGATTTGATGCACGAAGCACATACTATCTGAAGCTTCATTAACTAATGCGGTTCATGTGGGGTCCGGAACTGCTCAGTAGGTTATGGCGAACGGCGTAGTGGTTAGTGTTGTTGATCGCTCGGGGTTGGTTGACGTGCACTGAAATCTCAGCACACGAGCGTTATCGCATTTGAAGAGCGGAAACAGTAACCGCGGCCTCATGCTCAAATGCAGATGCTGATGATTATTGGCATTCCCTTTGTAACTGGACAGACACAAATAGTCACTTAGAATGCTTGAATTAATGAGCTTTCACTACCTCTATTGCTATCTAGTCTATGTGATCTCGATCGTATAGCTTTCTTATTTAAAACCTTCACCGCTATATTGTACCTTTACCTACGCTAGCAATGACTCCGGTTCTATGAATCTCTTCTCTGCCTTTTTTCCACCAATACTCTAATTGTCTTTTCCTTATCTTGACTACTGACCACTTAATACTTCACCTTTGAATCACAACGTTTCCCGACGCACATGCCTCATTATGCGGCGTTAATTTTCTCTGGTATGTTTTTGTCCTGAAGCAAGGTTTGACTACGGGCTAGTTGGAATTCCACGGTAATAAATCGTCACTTACAGCGCAAACATAGACGGAGGACAAAAAGGACGACGTAGACAAGCGCTTGTCTACGTCGTCCTTTTTGTCCTCCGTCTATGTTTGCGCTGTAAGTGACGATGTTTTTGTCCTCAGGCAGCCAGCTCGGGCATCAAAAGCAAGGCATTTCTCTTCGCAATATCATACAGGCTTTTCGTCCTCATTTCTTTCTTGCCATTTTTGTAAACCTCCGTGGTTTTGTTCCCATCCTCTGCACTCAAGTGGCCGTCTCTGTTTCTCTTGCTTTCTCTCTTGTTGCTCCTGCTAGTCTGTTTGCACATTCAGTTCCCCTATACTTGGTTGCCAGCTTTCTTGACCTCTTCCTCCATTCCGTGTCCACGCTTTTGAAGTACGGATATTTGTGCACTATAGCCGGCCATTTCCTTTCATCTATATGTTCCGTAGTCTTTCTTCAAAACTAATCTTGCTCCGGGCTTCTCTCACTTCAGAATAAGGTCAACCCCCGTCACATTGCACTGCTTCATTTGTGGTTTTACTGTGGGCCCCCAAAGCTAGTATATTCTCCGACCTGGACAAGATTTCCGATTAATAGTACAGAGTTGCATTTTCGAACGCCAGTGCTGGCACAGCACACCATAGCCACTGTGCAAACTCTTGAGCTTCGAGTATATCATATGCGGCTCCAAGATTACCAATCCCGCAAAATTTTACTTGCGATAGCCCGTTGAACTTGGTGTTCGGGCTTGTTCATGTCATTCGCCCGAACACTCGTCTTCTGTGTGCTGTATGTCTAACCATGTAAAAACGCAAACAAAAGGTGGGAAAATGAGGCATGCACCGAAATCTCGGAGGCAGAAGCCGTCATTCTCTGAGTACATGCTAGATGACTCCACAATGCCGCGCTTAAACGAAGGCGCGTAGCATCTGCGTTTTTCTGTGGCAAGTTCGTCAACAGGCACCTGAAGTACCGATTTATAAAAAAGAACACGTATGTCAGTGGCACGTATACTTGCTGTTGGAAGACCTTCCAGCCACAGATTTATGCGAAAGGCCCTTATTTATTCTATTTCTTCGCCACTCATGTCAGGCAGCAAGGTAGATAGTAGCGTTGGCTCACATTATCATAGTTCATTACGATTGCCTAGAAGTAAACGTGGCGCTGTGGCGCTGCTGCATACACGGACATGGCGCGAAGTGAGTGTTTACATCTTTTTCAGGGAGCTACGACATCGGGACGACTCGCCTAGCGTTCGGTAGTTGCGTCTGTGGCGCTAGTTCAGGTCCAGATAATACCACACCTAACATCCTCGTTACGTGGACGTTTTCAAGGGTCGTAGAGCGCAACTACAACTGAGGGCGTCAATGGCCGTTGAGCTAAACGGGCTCTGGCAGCTGTTTCGTGGAGAGTTTCTAGTTCAGTTCATTCATACTCTCTTAATAACACGACCACAGTTTGAATGCGTGTTGACAGAAAAAAAAAGCTTGTCTGGCAGAACTGTTGTAATTTCATAACAAGTAACGACCACACAGCCTTTTACATACATGTTAGCTCTTGCTTTCGGTTTTATCTAATTATTGTATAGTGGAAATGCAAAACTGAACTTGCTAAATTGAATGCCATCGTATTGACAGTTAACTTGCACGGACTAGGGGTCCCCGGGTTGCTATTCTGTATGCTGTGAAATTCCGTCATAACGTGAAATTCTGCAATTACGGCATTTTCAGTCAATCGGACCGGCAGCCCCCTGGGTCAATCAGAGCTGGCAAGATGACGAATTGGAAAACATGGTGGAAGTTGACAGTGTCCGGAATGGCACTCCTGGTCTCCGTTGAAGTCAAATGCCTTTATGGTATCGATGTTACTTGAAACTGCCACCTAAAGGCGCGCGTTTTCGAGTGGTTTCAGTGAAATGTTATGTAACTTATTTGCTCCGCACAGGAGGAATTCAGGGTTTTGGAACTGTAAGTTGATGGTTGCCCATAAAAGCAATGAAAGCGATACGTAACTGTTTCGTGTCAATACTCTAATATACCGAGACAACTGCTTCCCTGTACTTACACACCACGCCAGCATCCTGACTAAAAGGTCAGATTGGAAACGTATTTATAGATAGGAGATGAGAGCATTCATTCGTTTCACATGCTCTTGGATGAGCAAATCGAAGTTAGCCCCGTGCTATAGTCTTCTCCTAAATGCCAGCTGGAGCAAAAGTTTACTTTAGCTGAAATGGTTATAGGTGATTATATATATATATATATATATTTATATATGTTGGTAAAGCTGCAGAGCTTGTATTTGTATAATTTTCTTATTAATAGCGCTTAAATAGCACCCACGCGAACAATGCGGGATTGTTGTGGTTAGCAAATTTGAAGCAAATCCATGACCATAGCCTCCCAGATTTTCAGGCCGCCGTGTGTATTGGCGAAACTCGGAGTTAAAGTCGAGGGGCCGTGCTATAGTTATCACCTTACCGGGTGCTGTGTCACTTTCAGCGAGGGATAATGGAGATATTCTTTTTTTTCGAGCTTCGGTATCAAGAACGTTTTCTTCTTTTCTGCAAGCTATTTGTGACAGAAGACCTACTCATAATTCCAATTTCAAGATTGGTAAGGATGCTGTTCAATATCTACGCTGTCTGAAACTGACATTTTCGTTGTCAGAAATTGTCTCCTTTGTAACAATGGGCCGCTGCCAGTGCTGGTGTTGGTGCTCACCAACTCTGTTCACAGGGTGACCGCACTGTTCACGCTTTTGGCGTTCCTGCACGTGCCCTTGGGCGTCGGCAACATCGTGCCCCAATCGCGCCGCATCATCAGGGACATCACGCTCTTCTTCGACAAGACCAAGCAAGTGAGGACGCTCTCTTGCGAAGATGGCCGCAGCGATGCGCAGCCTTTGAAAGAGTAGCGGTAATTGAAGTACGAGATGTGCTTCCCTGTTAAGCACAATAAACTGGTGTTGCCTTTAACATAAAAAAAGAAGAATTTCCCAGCATTAACTTTCATCTGGCTTGTTCTCTAGAGACTGGAAAATTGCCAAGATTATTGCTGTAATTAAAAGCGGGAACAGAAATTAACCTGAAAACTGCCGCCTTATTTCACTAACGTGCATTTGCTGTAAATTACTTGAACGCATTGTCGCCTCTCACATTTACTGTCACCTCGAACATAACCATTTCTTTTTCTTGAACAGCAGAGCTTCCGGAAAATATTTTCTTGTGACGCTCAACTGCTGCGATTCATGACTGACTCGCATTTAAACATGGATGCTAACCTACAAACTGACTGCATCCTTTTACATTTTGCTAAAGCTTTTCACCGCGTTGCACATTCGTTTTGTTTACGAAATCATCTGCTCTTTGCCTCGATTATTTTACGTGGTCATGTCTTTGTAACTATCTGCCTTTCAGCCAACAATTTACAACCGTTACAATTTTACTTCATTATTGTGTGACGTAACTTCATGTGTACCTCAAGGCAGCATTCTTGGACCTTTAGTTCCTAATATACATTAACGACCTGCCCGCTAACATATCTTGTCGCCTGCGACTCTTTTCTGACGACTGCATCATTTACCGCTCCACTGATTCCATGGATGACAACTCGCACTCCAACGTGACCTTAACCTCATTTTCAGTTTATGCAATAAAAGAAAAAATGACGCATCACTCGAATAAATGCAAGGTTATCTCTTTCAGGCCGCAAGCGTAGCAATTCTAACTTCTCGTATCTCATACACAGCCGGGTATTGTTTCAGGCATCATCATACAAGTATTTAGGCATTCATCTCACTCGTAATCATTCATTGGCGCATGCATATCAGCGCCATTTGTGCCAAAGCTTCCAGGACGCAAGGGATATCTGCGCCGTAACTTGCGAAATTGCCCTAAATATAAAAGAAAAATGGCCTATCTAACACTTGTGTGGTCACAGCTAGATTATGAAGCCTCCACATGGTTCCCTTATCAAAACTGCTTAATAAACCTGCTAGAATCTGTACAAAATAGAGCCCCTCGCTTCATGACATGTAACTATACAGTCCTCATTCGAGCATAACAGAGGTGAAACTTGATATTTCTCTCGATATATTCGTCGTTCAATCGCTCTTTTATGCTTATTTCATAAACGGTTACCTCACGCTTCTAGCGACGTTTACGTAATCAGTACAGCGCCAAGCGCATGCGCCGAAGAACAGAAGCCTTGCACGAATAACACAAGTTTCGCACGAAGAGCACAGCGCTTGCACGTGCCGTCGCTCTTTGGAATGATCTTCCGGATATGCAACCATCAATCGTTCCGTGATCAGCTGCGCGAATACTTTCGAGTGATATCGTGACGTTATTAATCCTTGATTTGTGCATAATATTGTGCTGCATTTATATACTTCAATTATAATTTTGTGTACCTTGCACTTATGTCTGTTGCTGCTTTTTAGTCCTAGCTCTGTGCAACACTTTGCCTTTTTTGCCCTTTATATATTGCATTTGCTTCTAATATCGTTGTTCGTCCCCCTTACTGAAGGCCGCCTGGGCCTTATAAGGTACTTTAAATAAATAAATAAATAAATAAATAAATAAATAAATAAATAAATAAATAAATAAATAAATAAATTTTACCAGTTCTACGTCATAATCAGCGTACATATTAACTGCACCGATAGCCAACGAGCTATCTGCCGGCCCAGAAGAAACTGCGTCTACAGTTGGGTCACGGGGCGAATTTAAGAAAACTTAAACAAAACGAAAAAGAAATGTGAGATACATAAAACGGAGTCACTGACAATACAATTACCAAGCGATCATGAGCATTAAAGTGACAAGAAAGTGATGGGCATTACTGCAAGGGACAGGACGACAGCGGTGTCGACTGGAGCGCAAACTAAGTAAGCCAGCATTACAGTTGAAATTGAAAGGCGAAGCTGGTCAGGTCGTGAGTAAAGCAGTTAGAATCAGAGCGGCTCTAAATATTGGAGTTGCGCAGTGGGAGCGCAGAATTGACCGAAGCGCGGCCGCCGATAAGCGGACGCCGCACGAAGACAGCCTCGACGATGCAGCCAAGTGCTCCCTTCGTACACATCCGGCTTGTTTCTTCCAGAAACGAATATTTAAAGAAGAAGCTTAACGTAGAGCGTCTTATTGTTAATTTTACTTGCCAGCACCACGATTTGATTATGAGGCACGCCGTAGTGGGGGATAATTTGGACTACCAGGGGTACTTTAACGTGCATCTACACGGGTGTTTTCGCGTTTCCCCTCCATCGAAATGCGGCCGCTGTGACCGGGATTCGATCCCGCGACCTCGTGCTTAGCAGCCCAACACCGTAGCCACTAAGCAACCACATAGGGTACGTTAAAGGTGAATGAAATAACAAAACACAGCTGGCGACGCCGTAATTGCCATATATATTTGACTGAATTATATAGTTGTATGCTTCTCAACGTGAAAACGGTTCGCGTTGCTTAGGGAAATCTATATAGGTTCAGCCTGTATTTATTTCCGTTTTCTTTGTGTGTGTGAGGAGGGGGTGGAGAAAGGGGGGATTCGTGGTCCGGCACAAAATGGCCTGAATAGCAGCAGATTCTATTACATAAGTTCTATAAAACTCATGTAACTTGTAGTGTATATTGGGCCAAACTTCAAAAGCGAGAGCCTTCGTTCTAACTGACGATGACAAATACTTATATATAGCTAGATAAGCGGAAATACTGTTTTGGGACAATATTCTGCTAGAATTAAACCTTAATATATATATTCGTTGACTCTAGTTGCCGGTTCGTCCACTCGACGCTGCAAAGCTTCATTGCGCAAACATGAAGGACGGCGTTGGCGCTCGTTATATTTTTTTTAAATTATGGGGTTTTACGTGCCAAAAGCATAATTTGATTATGAGGCACGCCGCACTGGGGACTCAGGATTAATTTCTGACCACCTGGGGTTCTGTAACAAGCACCTAAATCTAAGTACACGGGTGTTCTTGCATTTCGCCCCCTATGGAATTGCTGCCGCCGTGGCCGGGATGTGATCCCGCGACCTCGTTTGCTTAGCAAGGCAACATCAAAGCCACTATGCAACGACGGCGGGTCCTTCGTTATTTTAAGTGACTACGTTCAGCGATCCGTGACCTATCAGAGACAGACATCGGAATTCTGGAAGCGGCTGTCGGTGGAGAGTTACTTCGGTTACTAGAATTCTTGCGAGAGTCTGCCGACATAGCCGCGGTCAAAGATGCTTCCACTTTCTAGACGACGCCAGCTGTTCTTTTTCTCTTAATTCACAGATGATCTAAAGAAATCCTAACCCGAACTTGAGAGAACGAAGTATAGTGACAACAGTTGTAAAATTCACATGCACATAACAATTGTTTCTGAGCTGTTCACAAGCGTTTATGTGTGCGGTCCTCGTTGCGCCGGTCCTCGTTGGTAAAAAAAAAAAAAAAACACAAAGCACACACAGAAGAATCACAGCAGCACCGTAATACGAGTGAATATGGGAGGCACGCATATGTTTGAATATGTTAAAAAAAGTGAATCACTTGGAAACATATAGCGTCTTGATCAAAGTTAGAACAAAATTCAGCAGCTTTTAAATGGTCCCGATTCTTCAAAAAACTGTGCTAATGCACATGCTGCGCTGTGTTGCAAGTGTTCTGATGGCCACGCATGCGCTCATAATTTCATCTAGTGACATTCCGCTTTTTTGTGTCTGTCTGCTTGCAGGAAATCGATATTCTCCTCGTGAGGGATTACAGCGTTTTCGAAACCGACTTCTACAAGAGAATAGACAGTGAGTGCACGGCGAGAGTTGCCCAGCTTCACTTGCGCAATATTACTGACACGCTCAGTCCACTGTCTGCGTGTGAAAAGGAGTTCGTCTGGATTATCGAGGAACCTGCTGGCAGAATTTTGCCGCCCTCATTTCAGCAACTAGAAAATTGAATAGCTGGGAAAAGGGACAATACATATTACGAAAAGTATGTTATGCTAGGTAGCCTTTGTAGTGATGCCGAACTTATATCGTAAATCACAAAAGAGACCAACAAATCAAACATGGGAACGAGTCGCTGCGTTTGTTCAAGAGTTCATGAATGCGTCAAATGCTGCAATGCAGTCGTAACAGATCAAGGCATGCTAATGGTAATCGCACTACGTAGGATGCCTGACAAACGACAAGACGTCCGGCGCTTCATGAGGCATACATCAACCCCGCTAGTGTGCAGCGTGTCCCAGCTATGAGGCATCGCGTTTGTATAAAAGACCGGCCATTGTACGCAAAGGTAACCGAGTGCGCATTGTTCACAGTCAAATAGAGCAGCCGCCTGTAATGTCTTGCTTGATTTAATTTAATAATGAATTGCAATTAACTTTTTTTTTTAATTACTGCTCGGCATACCATGCTGTCAGCGAAGAATTTGTAGGAAATTGAAGTAAACTTAAAGCTTGCATGTTTTCAGCCACGCACCTACTGAAGCAAGGTCTGACTACGGGCTAGTTGGAATTCCATGGTATAACTCGTCACCTACAGCGCAAACATAGACGGAGGACAAAAAGGACGACGTAGACAAGCGCTGTCCTTGCCTGCCTCATCCATTCGGAGCGCATGATTTTACACACCCTTTTTCCATGCCCTGCAGACGGAAGAAATCCACCGAAGACCGTAAGAACCTCGGCGGGTAGTTGTCCAGTCCGGCTATGAATGCAGTAAGTCAGGATGCGCGCCTGGCAAAGGGCAAAGGTTGTCAAGGTGACAAGGACGGATATTTCTAGTTCGTCGGGCATCGCTAACACTGTTTGTCTTCACCCATCCGTCCTTGTCACCTTGACAACCTTTGCCCTTTGCCAGGCGCGCATCCTGACTTACTGCATTCATAGCCGGACTGGACAACTACCCGCCGAGGTTCTTACGGTCTTCGGTGGATTTCTTCCGTCTGCAGGGCATGGAAAAAGGGTGTGTAAAATCATGCGCTCCGAATGGATGAGGCAGGCAAGGACAGCGCTTGTCTACGTCGTCCTTTTTGTCCTCCGTCTATGTTTGCGCTGTAGGTGACGAGTTATACCATGGAATTCCAACTAGCCCGTAGTCAGACCTTGCTTCAGTATATTTCTAGTTCGTCGGGCATCGCTAACACTGTTTGTCTTCACCCATCCGTCCTTGTCACCTTGACAACCTTTGCCCTTTGCCAGGCGCGCATCCTGACTTACTGCATTCATAGCCGGACTGGACAACTACCCGCCGAGGTTCTTACGGTCTTCGGTGGATTTCTTCCGTCTGCAGGGCATGGAAAAAGGGTGTGTAAAATCATGCGCTCCGAATGGATGAGGCAGGCAAGGACAGCGCTTGTCTACGTCGTCCTTTTTGTCCTCCGTCTATGTTTGCGCTGTAGGTGACGAGTTATACCATGGAATTCCAACTAGCCCGTAGTCAGACCTTGCTTCAGTATATTTCTAGTTCGTCGGGCATCGCTAACACTGTTTGTCTTCACCCATCCGTCCTTGTCACCTTGACAACCTTTGCCCTTTGCCAGGCGCGCATCCTGACTTACTGCATTCATAGCCGGACTGGACAACTACCCGCCGAGGTTCTTACGGTCTTCGGTGGATTTCTTCCGTCTGCAGGGCATGGAAAAAGGGTGTGTAAAATCATGCGCTCCGAATGGATGAGGCAGGCAAGGACAGCGCTTGTCTACGTCGTCCTTTTTGTCCTCCGTCTATGTTTGCGCTGTAGGTGACGAGTTATACCATGGAATTCCAACTAGCCCGTAGTCAGACCTTGCTTCAGTATATTTCTAGTTCGTCGGGCATCGCTAACACTGTTTGTCTTCACCCATCCGTCCTTGTCACCTTGACAACCTTTGCCCTTTGCCAGGCGCGCATCCTGACTTACTGCATTCATAGCCGGACTGGACAACTACCCGCCGAGGTTCTTACGGTCTTCGGTGGATTTCTTCCGTCTGCAGGGCATGGAAAAAGGGTGTGTAAAATCATGCGCTCCGAATGGATGAGGCAGGCAAGGACAGCGCTTGTCTACGTCGTCCTTTTTGTCCTCCGTCTATGTTTGCGCTGTAGGTGACGAGTTACGCACCTACTGCCCGTTTATTTTCTCTGACTGATCTCCGTGACTAACCTTTCGCCGGCATCAAAAAGCAGCGCCTAGGCCTTTGACATTATTTTATTCTTGGCCGTCTCGCGACAACGCAAATGTGTGTGCGTGCGCATATATATATATATATATATATATATATATATATATATATATATATATATATATATATATATATTTGTGTGTGTCTGTGTGTCTGTGTGTGTCTGTGTGTGGCCTTAGTGAGGTTAGAAGAACTGGTAAGGTTTATACACTGCTGACAAATGGCCACGTCCTCTGCTATAGAGGACTGCCAGATAAGAAGCAGTTCGGTGTAGGATTCCTAATCCATAAGGACATAGCGGGAAACATTTCAGAATTCTGCAGCATTAATGAGAGGATAGTAGTAGTCGCAATAAAACTTAATAAGAGGTCTAGAATAAAAGCAGTACAAGCCTACGCCCAACCTCCAGTCGTGATGATGATGAAATAGATCAGTTTTATGAAGATGTTGTCTTAGCGATGAGAAAAGTACAAAACTTAGTATACTATAGTAATGAGGGACTTCAATGCAAAAGTGGGGAACGCAGGCTGGTGAACCAGCATTCGGTAACTACGGCGTCGATTCTAGAAACACTAGAGGAGAGACGCTGGTGGAATTCGCGGAAAGGAATAAGCTGCGAATAAGGAACACCTTCCTCAGGAAGCGTAGCAACAGAAAGGGGACCTGGAAAATCCCTAATAGTGAAACAAGAAATGAAATTGATTTCACACTTTTTGCCGATCCCAGCATAGTGCAGGATGTAGAAGTGTTAGGTAAGGTAAAGTGCAGTGATCGTATGTTAACGAGGGCTAGGATTCACCTTAATTTGAATAGAGAAAGAGTAAAATTGGGCAAGACGAAACAGGCCAACCTAGACGCAGCAAGGGCAAAAGCAGACCAATTCAGCCTGGTACTTGCAAACAAATATGCAGCCTTAGAACACAGAGGTGAACACGACATAGAGGTAATGAATGAAGCCGTAACTAGTGTGGTTTCAGAAGCAGCAATTGAAGTGGGAGGCAAGGCACCAAGGCAACCAGTAGGTAAGCTCGCCAAAGTAGCGAAAGACCTAATAAAGAAACGACAAATACTCAGAGTGTCCAACTGAAGAGTTCAGATAGAATTTGTGGAACTGTCGAAAGTAATCAACAAGGAGAAAATACTGGAATTCGAAATTATAACGTGAGAAAGACTGAGGAAGCAGCAAAAATGGACGCAGCATGTAATCGGAAGAAAACTTCGCATAGCCTAAGCCAAGATGTATGCACTGAAAGATAAGCAGGCTAATATCATCAGGCACGCTACCTCCATTCGAAGTAGTAATGAACAGGATACAGAGGCTCCTTCTGTAACTAGCGATGAAGCTAGAAGGGCTTTGCAAGACATGAACCGGGGAGAAGTGGCAGTCGATTTAATCAAAGATGGAGGAGATATCATGCTTGAAAAGCATGCGACGCTTTATACGAAATGTCTCACGACTTCAAGACTTCCAGAGAACTGGAAGAATGCCAACATTATACTAATCTACAAAAAGGGAGACGTTCAATAATTGAAAAATTATAAGCTATTAGCTTACTTCCAGTACTTTATAAAATATTCACCAATATAATCTCAAACAAAATAAGCGCAACACTGGACTTTAGTCAACCAAGGGAACAGGCTGGTTTCAGGAAGGGATACTCTACCGTGGGTCACATCCATGTCATCAATCAGGAAATCAGGAAATCGAGAAATCTGCAGAGTACAATAAGCCTCTCTATATGTCTTTCATCGATTACGAAAAGGCATTTGATTCAGTAGAGATACCAGCAGTCATAGAGGCATTGCGTAATCAAGGAGCACAGACCGTACGGAGTACAGACCGTAATTTTCCACGTAAATACAGTGGAAAAAAATGTACAGAGATTCCAGAGCCACCTTAATCCTACACAAGTAGGAAGATCATCATCATCAGTCTGGTTACGCCCACTGCAGGGCAAAGGTCTGTCCCATACTTCTCCAACTACCCCGGTCAAGTACTAATTGTGGCCATGTTGTCCCTGCAAACTTCTTAATCTCATCCGCCCACCAAACTTTCTGCCGCCCCCTTCTACGCTTCGCTTCCGTTGGAATCCAGTCCGTAACCCTTAATGACCATCGGTTATCTTCCCTCCTCATTACATGCCCTGCGCATGCCCATTTATTTTTCTTGATTTCAACTAAGATGTCATTAACTCGCGTTTGTTCTCTCACCCAATCTGCTGTTTTCTTATCCCTTAACGTTACACCTATCATTCTTCTTTCCATAGCTCGTTGCGTCGTCCTCAATTTAAGTAGAGCCCTTTTCGTAAGCCTCCACGTTCCTGCCCCGTACGTGAGTACTGGTAAGACACCGATAAGACACCGAGTACTGGTATCTGCCATACTGGTCTACTATGTGGTTTTGATATGTAATCTTATATTTTTCTGACCTTTTGTTTTTATTATCTACCGTGTATACGCTCCCCCCTTATGTAATACCCCGACAGGGGCCTTTAAGGGACAATAAATGATGATGATGATGATGATGCCGTCGTGGTTTTTCGCAACTCTGCTTATTCCACAAATTGTACTATAAGCTTCCTGACCTTCGTTCCTCACTTTTATTTCCACCCGTGCGCTCATCACATCGTTTATTCAATTCTTTATGTATCCAACGCCTTCACGGTTCTACAAACGCTTTCAACAAATCCTTCCTTCCCGTTGCAATAGAACAATGGAACTCGCTCCCGGAATCCATTGTTGTAGAGCGAAACCCTTCGAAATTTCGAGAGTTACTAACCACCCATATTTGCAACTAATTACGCAAAAACCTGTTCTTTATAGTGTCTTTTCAGTTGTTGCCTTTTTTTGCTTTGTACATGACCATTCCTTCGATGTTTGTATTATTGTTTTGTCCCCCCCCTTATGTAATACCCCACTTGGGGCCCTTAAGGGAAAAATAAATGATGATGATGATGACGATGATGATATATGTATGTATTATGAATGAGAAGAAAGGGGTTGAACCGAGGGGCCCAAGTTTTATTAATCATATCATAAGAAGGCTAGAAGCAAAGGCACCTAGGACAACATAGGGGAAATTACTTGTACTTAATAACTGAATTAAAGAAATGATAAATTAATGACAAATCAAGGGGGTGAAAGAAACTTGCCGCAAGTGGGGAACGACTGTCGTCTTCGCATTACGCGTGCGATGCTCTAACCGATTGACAGTTCTTTTTTCATCCACTTTAATAGTCATTAATTTATCATTCCCTTAATTTAATTATAAAGTTCAAGTAATTTCGCCTATGTTGTCCTTGGTGTCTTAGTTGATAGGCTTCTTATGATGTGAATAATAAAAATCGGGCCCCTCGATTAACCCCCTTTCTTCTTGTTCATTACATAACGAGGGTCCCGAATACGGCAACATTGATGCCTTCAGGTAGCATGCGTGGGTTTATTGACCAGTTACCTTCACTCAGAAACATCACGTACTCGTGACGCCTGCGGCATAAATTATGTTCCACATCCACCGCCAAGGTTTGTGAGTGATGGTGCTGGCTAACAGTCCCAGGGTTAGTTCTAATAGCAACGCATAAATACCCAAGAAAGTGGATGGGGAAACGGCGTCGCAGTAGCTCAATTGGCAGAACATCGCACCCGTAAAGTGCAGACATGGCATCGTTCCCCACCGGTGGCGAGTCGTTTTTCCATCAAATTTCATTGTCATTAATTTCGCATTTATATACTATATATATATATATATATTTCAAAATGTGATTTTACGATGGCACCGCTGTTAAACGGAAGAAATATTGTAGAAATTGTATGTATTTGTTTACGTCAACGCCTCTATTGTGCCAACATATCTAGATACAGGGTCCTTTTTTTTTTTTTTTTTTTTTTTGCTGCTCCACATTTTTTTAAATATTGCATAGAGCAGATAGTACAATTATAACCCCTCAACTAAATTACTCGATGAGCGGGCCATTACTTGTACAAAATACCAAAATGGTCAATTTAATAATTTACCGAATTACGATAATTAACCTTTTAATTAATTACTTAATGCCATGTATTTCGATGTACGAATTATAGCGGCCGTGTTCGCACGGCGTATACACTTGGAATGAATTCTCTGGACAGGACCAGTTGCGAGATATTAATTTTTAAGATGTCCTACGATATGCATTGACGTCCCAGTTACCTTTTTAAGAAACTGCTGTTCTATGCATTGAAGAGCAAAAGTAACTGGAACACCAATGCATTTCGACGGATACTTTGAAAATTAATATATCGTAACTGGTGCTGTCCAGAGAATTCGTTCCAAGTGGATTCGCCATGCGAACTCAGCGGCTATAATTCGTGGATTGAAATATGAGGCGTAATGTAATTAATTAAGAAGTTAGTTAACGTAATTATGTTAATAATTAAATTGATGATTTTGATTTCTCGTAGAAGTAATGGCCACCTCATCGAGTAATTTAGATCAAGGGTTGGAATTGTGGTATCTACCATAGAGAATGTTTAAAAAAATTGTAATGCAGCTGAAAAAAAAAAAAAAAAACACCCGCTGTATATAACCGCTTACACTTACGTGCGTGGTGAAGCTGCACAACTTCTTATTAAGGGGAGAACAAAAATATTTCGGTTGTTGTATTTACGAGAAAATTCATGTATAATTTTGTATGCATGAAGAAAAACTAGTCTTTCAGCATTAGCACAAATTAAGGACATTCTTCCAAATGAAGGGATCTATGAAGTATCCGCTCAAATAGATTTTCATCCGTAAAAACAAAATTTTGAGTTTTTGTCACAGTTCTTCTTTTTCAGAGGTAGCTTTCACAGTGCTATATTCTATACCTGTGCTACACGTCATCCTTGCGTTGAGTGGTTGCTATAAGTGGTGGTTGTATTGGTGTAACATTTGGATTACCTTGACATTTTCAGCTCGATATGCATCTCTACCCCTCGTGTGCAATAATACTTGACCCTGTAGATATTTGCTAATATTATATGAATTTCACGCATTCTTTGCTAATATATGTACATTTGGTTTTCACCAATACGGAGACGACCATTTTAGAAATTAAAAAAAAAAAATTCCTCCCGTTTTACCGACTAACGAACGAAATGTCCGTGGGTCGTAGGACGGGGAAAAAACTCGCGCTCTTCCGTGTATTATGTCCGCATATTTTATGACGGAAAGACTGCCTGTTTTATTACTGACGCTATACCGTTATACGTTATCACCGTACATGTTCGTAAAATCGCAGATGTGTTCCCACAATGCGTCTCATCTGGGGTGCAGGTTGCGTCGTCAAAGTGGGCGAAGATTTTAAGGGCATAGTCGGCGAGTCGCCCATTGAAGGAGTTCAGAAGGTCGTCCACCGTAAGTCTGCAGTATATATATATATATATATATATATATATATATATATATATATATATATATATATATATATATATATATATATATGTGTGTGTGTGTGTGTGTGTGTGTGTGTGTGTGTGTGAAGGAAGAAAGAGAGCGCGCTTATATGAGACGCTTTGGCCTTGACTAGCCTTCATAAAGAAGAAAGTACTTGCTAAAGTAGTAGAAAAGCAAAAAATGACAAACCTGATAAACAATGTAAAGACGAAGGGTCACAAAACAGCTCTGTTCTTTTTTTCTTTATTACTTTTGACACCTTTTTTGACTACCCACGCACGCACGTTCTTCTCCCTTTAGTTTCCGATAACGAACCGAAGACGTGTTCTGGCTCCGTCCACAGCTAAAACTCTGCAAGTTGAAGCTTCATGTATTCTCGTAAGCACACTCTTGGCCCCGGTACTCCAGCGTAAACGTCCAGTCAAGAAACGTCTCATTGGACAATGCTGCAACAAAAAACGACCCGCTCACTTTATCTTTAGGACTGCGTATGGCTATATATATATATATATATATATATATATATAAACGGAGCAACTTTATTATGTCAACAGCAATTTCTTGCGTTTTCAACGTGAGCTTAATGAAATACCGGGATACATTTGCGAGAAAGCGATTACCTTTCATAATATATAATGGAACGAAACGACAGGCCGGAAAGGTGGTGCTCTCTCAGTTTGTTGAAGCCCGTGGGAAGTAGTCTGGATAGACGCGGTTGCCAAAGATTGACAACGGAAAGTTCACTTAACGAGAGAAGCTCTTTTTCGCGGTTACC